>NC_090927.1:132999491-133314658 GCF_040938575.1 Ambystoma mexicanum
GGCTGATTAAGTGCTAAGGGGAGCCTGGAGGGCAAATGCACTGGGGAAAAGAAAAAGGTGAACTGGTGCAAGGAGGGGGGGTGGACCAGACTCAGTAGTCTAGTCAAGGAAGGGTGCCCAAGGGCAAGTGCTGGTAGGTGCTGAAGCAGACTGGTCAATGTTTGGCTGGGCCCCTGTATGACTCAGATGGATCAGGCAGCCAGTCGCAGCAGCAGGTGGGAATTAGCAAGGGAGAAGGAAGGAGGAGGAGGAGAAAAGGAAGGTCTTGAGAAGCTTCCAGAAGTTAAGGAGATGCGGCTCAAGTCTGAGAGGGGAAGGAGAGGACATTCCAGAGACAGGCTCCTGCCAAAGAAAGAGATCTACCCCCCACTCTCTGCTTGGAGAAAAGTCTGGCCTGCAAAGAGTTAGGGGACCAAAGGACTCTAGAAGGGAAGTATTTAGGGAGAGAAAGTTGGATCTCCCAGGCCCCAGAAAGCCTTGTGGAGGATGCAGAGGGTCTCAAATTTGATCCTTGCAGCCACGGGGAGCCAGTGGAGAGATTTAAGAAATGAAGAGATGCAGTCCCTGGGCTTGAGGCCAAGGATAAGTCTTGCAGTCCTATTCCGGATTAGTTGGAGAGGGCGGGGGTAAGGGGGAAGAGGCAGATTGAGGATGAGGCTGTTGCAGTTGTCCAGCCTGGAGAGGACCAGAGCTCTAGAGACATTGAGTTTCTGGGGGAAGGTGAGGAAAGGGAGAATGCCTCTTAAGTAGGTGAAGCTGAAAGTGAGCCTTCGGGGCAAGGTCAGTGATAGGAAGTGAGAAGTAGAGGAGTCAAAGATGACAACCAGGTTTCTGCCTCTCAAGCGAGGGAGGGTGGCCAGAGAGGTTCCATGGATAAGGATCTATCTTACTGGCGTTAAGACAGAGATCGTTAGCAGCACACCATGCCTGAATAACAGACAATCAGGAATGAGAGAAGAGGTAGAGGAGGGAAGATTAAAGGAGAGCTGATTAAATGTATCTATTTATATTAAATGTGGTAAAAAGAATATTATCAATTTGTCATGAACTGAAACTTCAACCATGCTTTGCAGAATATTATGGTGGAAATAATTCAGTATTCTTAATCGGTGTACACAAAGAGGGTTGTGTGTTATATTGTTAGAAATCTCCACTGCTCTTTGCGAGTTATCCGGGACCTTGTTGTGTGTTTTATATCCCTCCTGTACTGTATTCATCTAACCAATATTTGAAGTTGTATCCTTGGCCAACCATCACGGGCCAAGGCTGCACCTTTTTTTCGAATGCTCTACTTAGAAATGTGAAATATTTCATCAATTCTTCACTGTCCCACTCAGCCCGGATCTGCGACAAAGAAGCTGTGTGCTGCAGACGTGTTCTTGGTCTGCCTCAGACCAGGGTAATCGGAATGTAGTTGTGTGTCTAAAGTTAATTTCTTTTTTACAAAACAAAACGTATTGCAGCTTTCAACAACAGAACAAGCAAGTACATCAGTATGGAATCAGTAACCACAGCAAAGTCCAGCACATAAATGATAAAAAACACAAATGCAATAGAACTGTGAAGACTCAGTAGCAGGCAACTCATTCTATAAAATAAAATAAAAAGATTTCAGACCCTATCCAGCCTCCTCTGTTGTCCAGACTAAGGGTAAAGGAGCTGCCTGCAGCAGTTACTCCTCAATGGATGTCCCTGTCCAAAGCCATAAAAATATGTTGCTTGCATGGAGTTCTTCCTCATTCCCGCTTTAACATACATGACTTGTTGTCTCATTTAGCCTAAAGATATCAGAGAGGAACCACATGCTGCAGTCGTGTTCCTCATTTTCCGACTACGACGAGAGCCATGAGAAAACTGGTGTGGGTGTGTGAGCCTATTCCAGAATGGCTGACGCTACCCAGCTTCAGCACTGGTCACGATTAAGGAGAAATTAGCTGTGTGCAGTAGAGTAGTCCCCACTGTCTGACCTTGCCCGGCGTCACTGGAAAGGATATGCACATTTGTCAGATGTGTCCGAAACATTCTGGTATTTGCTTCAGTAGGTGATGATCAGGACCTTTCTTCTAAGAGAATGGTGGGGAAGGGTGCTAACTTACTGAACACCAAATGGAGGGACAAAATGTGTGTCCATGGTCCTGAGGTGCATGCCTGGTAACTTATGGTTTGACCCAAGTTTCGGGTAATTAATCCTGGATACCAAGCCAACATTTGTCATGTTTTCCACCTTTCTTTCCAGGTCATCGCCTTGTTTTCTTTGTACCTTTAGTGTTATAATTTGAGCCTTGTAATCTGCTAGACTAGAGGATGCATTGTGGGAACTAAATAAACAGCCCAGTGAAGCATGTATTTGGAAGAATAGAATTTAATCGTTTGGTTGAGAGGTGGCAAGATAATGGCATTAAATGACTAGCTGCATACAGTGCTCATTGGTGGATTTCTGTAATCACTCTTTTGCCACTGGAACTTTCCGATTCCCCCCTTAAGCACTCCCTTGTGCACCCCCTCCTCAAGAAGCAGTCTGCCGATCCTACCCGCCCGGCAAACTATCACCCAATCTCCATCACCCCTTTCCTGGGAAAACTCTTGGAAAAGCTGGCCATCTCCCAGCTTACTCTCCACAATCAATCTGTTGGTTGTCTCCATGACCATCAGTCTGGCTTCAGAGCTGCCAGAGGCACGAAAACTGCTCTTGTGAACACCCATGAAGATCGAGTCTGTCTATCCTTCATTCCAGCATTCCTTCTATTCTCCTCCTCCATCTTTCCTCTGCTTTCGACATGGCCAACCATGCCTTCCTGATCAATCGACTCCGTAAGAACTTGGGCATGACGGATCAGGCCCTGGAGTGGCTGACCTTGATCTCTGACCGCACGTTCCAGGTCCAACTTGGTCCCTTTCTCTCCACCACCTCTTTCTCTACCTGTGGCGTTTGCCAGGGCTTTATCCTCTCACCTTGGTTTTTCAACCTCTACTTGGCCACTTTGGCCCACCTGATCTCTACCTTCTCCTCTAACTTTCAGTGTTCTGCGGATTACACTCCGTTTTCCTTCAGGTTCCCCTCAGCTTCCTCTCCACTCGCACTCATTCCCGACTGTCTAGCCGCGATTCAGTAATATGTGCGCCTCCAACGATCTCTGCCTTAATGCAGTAAGAGTGAGATCCTTCTCATTGGGACCCCTGCCCCTGCTTTCCATCTCTCACTCTGGCCACCCGCCTTGGGCCCTCTTCCTTCACCTTGCTGCAAGGCAAAAAACCTTGGGTCATCTTCGACTCCACTCTCTTTCTCTCCTCACATCTCGGACGTCGCCTTGAAGTCCCACTACCAGCTACACCTCCTCAAAGGGACTCTTCACTTTCTCGCTTTCCGCCAGAAGCTCACGGTCTCCAGAGGCCTGGTTCTCTCTAGGCTGGACTACTGCAACAGCCTCTTTCTCAAACTGCCTTCCTCTACGCTCTGCCCTCTGCAACTAATCAAGAACAGGACTGCAAGACTTATCCTTGGCCTCAAGCCCAGGGACCGTATCTCTCCAGCTCTGAAATCTCTCCACTGACCTCTGGTGGTTGCAAGGATCAAGTTCAAGACCCTTTGCATTGTCCACAAGGCTTTCTAGGGCCGAGGACTGCACTATATCCAATGCTCTCTTCCAAAATACCTTCCTTCTTGAGTCCTTTGCTCAGCTACCTCCAACTCTCTACGGGTTAGACGCTTCTCCAGGCATAGAGTGGGGAGTAAATCTCTCTCCTCTGAAGGTGCCTCCTTCTGGAATGGCCTCCCTGTCCCTCTCAAACTTGAGCCAGACCACCTGTAGTTCCAGAAGCAGCATAGAACTTTCCTCTTTTTCTCCACTTTCTCTCTCCCTATCCTGCTGACCTACCTGCCTGCTGTACCGACTGGTTGTTTGGCTACCCTCAGAGTCTCACAGGGTACCAGGCTCTTTCTTGATCAGTCACCCTTGCACTGCCTCCAGGCCTACCACACACTTCGGGGCTGTAACTGTAACCCTACAGTCATGTGTTCTCTTTGCACGACCCAGAGCGGAGCTGCCCTACTGTCCTGTTTCCCTTTCACTCTCCTTTGCAGTTCCCCCTGCCTTTCCCCTTGCACTTCTCATTCTCGCACTTGCACGATCTGAATGACACAAGCCCTAGTAAGATTGTTTGTCTTGTCCTCCCACTATCTTCCTTCCTTGTCTGGCCGTGCCTAGAAACACTTGTGTACAGGCGTGTTATAAATGACTTATCACATCATTCGGGTAGCGAGAGATGAGAAAAAAAACACGCAGTTGCAAACATTAAGTGGTTCAAGTTATTCAAAGACTCTGCACAAATTATTGTGAAGCTGGTTTCTAAAAAAAAAATAAACCTGCACTGCACTTAAAAAGGGCATTGTCAAACATTTGAGACCATCCTTTCAACATTTCGCCTAATCAATTTCCTTTCTGAAAATTTGTATTGAAAATCACAGAAACCGATGCCCAAAAAAAGACGGTTTTGGTACAGCATGTTTGTCCCGTCTTCTCAAAGTAAGATAGTCTGAATAAAGCACTTAATATTGTTGAGTCATTAGAATATGATTTAGCAATGCTGCTTTGTGAATTCTACTCAATAACACATTTGAAGATGTAGAACTGGAAGAAGTGACTGGAGTCAGAACGCCTAGCTTTAAAAAAAAACTCCGGTATGAGCTTTTTTGGCCTGCAACACATGAAGCTTTGAGCACGATAAGCACCCACGTAGCAGAAACACAATTGCATTTGGGGCAATGGAAGCCGCTTGCAAACTTTGGATTTTGGGTCTCAAACACGCTACTTTACTGTACAGAGGTGAAGTTCTGCTCTATCAAAATAACTTCCAAAAAAAGTACATGTCAAAATTAAATGCTTCTACCTCCGACATTGCTTCACTTATGTAGAGCAGCTTATGCCTCAAAGGTTATTATGGGAGTAAATCCGCTTTTGTGGAGAAAATCCAAGCTATATGACATGGGGCCTCGCATAGTGTTCAGCGATTTCATAGACTGTTTGAGCGAACCAATGTCATTGAGTCCACCAACTATATAAATATACTGAAAAGATGAAGGCACACACTCCAGCCAGGATTTTAATTATCCTTCGAGTAGTACAGCGATAGACCCCCACCCATCAGCCTGCATCCCAATCTCCAACTGTCTCTTCTCTAAAACATACCACCCTAACTTTCTACCTGAGCTTCAGCCCTTTACATTCCATAACCCTGTTCCACATTCCGAAGCAGATCACCTCATAACACAACATATACAATTATAGGGGTGTAGAGTGTAGGATCGGGGGTGGGAGATGGGCGTGGAGTAGCGAGGGTGGAATAACATGAAAAAAAATTGGGCAATAGATTGATCAAAACGTCGACTACTTTGAAGGCTTTTAAAAATAATGCATCTGTAATCACAAAGAACCCCTTCCCCCTTTCCCAACTTGTCTCATTTCTTCTGTCGGACTGCTGCACCAGGGAGTCGGGGCTGTAAAAAATTAAATATTAAGTCCAGCAGGAAAGTGATCTCCGGTAGGTTTTTTTATTTATTTATGTGGTTAGTTCATTATGAACTTTACCCATTTACCATTGATAATACATATTGTTACCAAACATTCTTAGAGCAATACTATAAAATTATTACACTTTATATCAAAAAGCATTTTTAAATTGGAGTTAATATATTAAAAACAAAGGAAAACATAGGCTTCTTATTGCATCCTAAAGTCCTTTGCTAATGTGACAAATTTAAATATTTTCATGTTGCATCCTAAAAAGCTGTGTACAACCCTGGAAGGCTATATAAATACAGGAATTAATGTGGCTAATACTGTTGTCCATATTTCACTTCAATAGACGTTTAACTTGTGTCCATACTTGATACAGTGCAAAGTGCAATGATGTGTTTTCCACATTCAAACAAAACTGCTAGAATCCATCGTCCTTTATACCGTCATATTAACCGACGAATCTTCCTAAAACACTCGTGTATAACGATCCCAGCTCCCAGCACCCGGTCAGTACATACCTAGCGTTTTCAATTTTTCCAGGAATTTGACACATATGACAGTTATCCGTTCTGCGGCAGCAGTTGAAGCTCAGGACCCAACACCATCAGCACGGGCAACTTGCTAATGCGCAGCAACAGTACAAATCTGTGCAGTGAAAGTGAAGGGATAGTAATTGATAGTACTGGGGGGATTTTAAATGTATGCCTTACACACATGGCCTCCCTATGGTTTTTTAATTTTCGCAATATGAACATAATTCGAGGCCCAATTCCAGCTTTCCATTTTTATTTCTTTTACAAATGATGATTTTAGTTAATAGAATTCAATGGATCAGCTCAAGAAATGTTATCAGATGATAAAAAGCATTGAGTCACTCACTGTCCTCTGATAGTATCAAGCACCTCCTCTTCAGCGCGAGGGCTGGAAGTGAAATCAGTCCAAGTTCTAATCTTAATAGCTCGATAGGCATAGATGGAGCCAGACCTAGTGCCTTCATTCAAAACTTCCCCTTGATTACTTTCAACTATAAAAGTGCTTCATTGCTAGGGCCTCGGCTCCATACAGCATGGCTACACAAATACATTGTCTGTACAGTATCACAATACCCGCCAGACTGAACCCTGATGTCGCTCTAGCAAATCAGACTACAAGCGCCATCAATGATGCAGCTTTCCTATGCTTTACGTGAAACTCGCCGTGCCCACAGTCAGTGGTCAGCGCAACCCCAAGATATTTGCAACTATTATTTTACTATATTCCCAAGAATTTCCAGCTTCGGTTTATGGACATTATGATAGGAAATTGGCGTAATTTTCTTTTTTCAGAGTTAATAATAAGCCCGTTGATACGGACATAATTGCGTAATTCAGCCAGAGTTCTCATAGTACCATAGAAAATATGGTCAACTATTACGAGATTGTCAGTGTAAGATAAGTGATTTTTGCAC
Source organism: Ambystoma mexicanum (assembly GCF_040938575.1). Lineage (NCBI taxonomy): Eukaryota > Metazoa > Chordata > Amphibia > Caudata > Ambystomatidae > Ambystoma > Ambystoma mexicanum. The sequence continues at coordinate 133,006,455 of NC_090927.1, forward strand.
AGGACACCGAAGGAGGGCAATTGTCAGTCTTGTTTAAGATAGCAGGAAGGTCGGCCAAACAAATGTTAAACAGCAGAGGGGCCAAAACACAGCCCTGTTTAACATCCTTACTAGTAGTAAATCGGGCTGTAATGGCCCTCCTGCTGTCCAGCCTCACCTGGACGCTCGTACCCTTGTGCAAACCGCTTACAACAAATTCCTATGGCAACCAAAATGCTCCAATTGACTCCAAACCTGTTTCTATCAACTGATTCAAAAGCAGCCCGAAAGTCGACAAAGACCACATAAGGTAGGACTATCTTTCTTTTTAGCCCATGAGATCAGCTTATCCGTGAGCCTCAAGTTATGAGCCGTACCAGATCCTGGTCTAAACCTGGTTTGAAATTTTTCAAGTAACTGAACGGATTCAGCCCATTTCCGCAGATCATCAAGTAAGAAGGCAGCAAAGATCTTTCCTGTTACGTCAAATATCAACAATCATTTGTAATTAGTGGGATCAGTTTTGTTCCCTTTTTTAAAAATTGGTATTAGGAACGACCTTCTCCAAAACGCAGGTATTACTCCCAGAGTTCACACTTTAATGAACAGGATATGAAGTAACATAGCCCAACTTTCAGGATTGTCTTTTAGGACTACATTCGCAAGTCCATTAGGACCAGGAGATCGAGATCCTTTTAACTTTTTTATCTTGTTCAAAATACTATCTCTGTCGATGGGTATTTCAAGGTCTTGATCACTGGGATAATATCGTCGCCCCCGACTTTCGGGAATACACAACTGCACATATGTTGAACCCACTGGGTAGCACTAACAGGGTTGACAACCAACTTTTCCTATGTCTAATATAGCTTTGCCCAGCAACGCCTTATTTTCCTAGGGTCCCATGCGTTAACGACTGCTATCAGTCATTGCCATTGTTCATTGTTTGCAGGAGATGTTCCACACTTTAATAGTTACTGTATTTGTTTTTGATTTGTCTAATGGCCCGATACTGCTGTATGTCATAGGAACTTGTGTCCTAATATGAAGAATGGCCTTTCGCATCAGCCTCTTTGCTTCCTTCATTTCCTTATCAAAGATATTCTGCTTTCCTGCTTTCTTGTAAAAACAGTTGTCCTTTTGTATTGTTATGCAAGCAGCTATTTCGTGAAACCATGCCTTCATTTCAGGGACCTTTAAGCCTTTGAATTGTTACAGCTTATCCAAAATGATATCACAAAAGAGATTGCGAGCCAAATTCAAACTTCTGTAAGACCAATTGATACTACAACCTCTATGATTCATTCCGATATTCCCGACTGATATCTGTGGGCCAATGCCCCCCTTCTGCTCCAAGAGTAGAGTAAGAATTGAATGGTCACTATGTAAACTGTTGCCAATAGTCATTTTACGTATGGATGGCAATAAACTCTGTTTGGCTAAGACGCTGTCCAGAGCTGCACCTTTTTTGACAATGGTCCAGGTATGCTACACAGGGCGATCCCCTTTGACTCGTCCATTTATCACAGTGAGCCTCTGTCATTAAGAAATTCACACCAGTTTGCTTTGCCCATTTCCTAGTTCTTGTTTCATCAAGCTTTTATTTTCATAAACCACATCCTGGTCTGCTCATCAAGGGCTTTTCCCAAAGCAGAAATGTGGTTGTAATTAAAAGGTATCCTTACACAACACCAGGGCTTACTGCTGCAAGGTTTGTCTTGGGTGGCTGGTGGTCTAGTATAGCAAAACAAATGTGAACCCCACTACCTCAATACAAAGCCATTTCAGCTAAGCATCTCCTGATCCAGCATGAACCTATAGAAGATTTATTTTCCTCCCAGACCTCCTCACTTTCAAACCAGGACACTCTGGTGTCAACATTGAGCCAAACAGCATCCAAAATAGCCACTAGACCCCCCCCCTTGCCTCCTCTCGGCAGATTTGAATGCACGGAAATCTGAACGAGCAACAGCTTGTGGTAAGCATCTGCAAAGGTCAGTATGGTAAATGTTCACACTGCCAGGAGGGACATCTTCTGCACAGTTGTCCACTCACATGTTTTAAGTGTGTGTGAACCTTTGAAGTATCAGTAACATCGCCACTTTCTTTCCATATTGTGGACAGTCAAGGACCTCAACTATCTTGCCTTCAAACATCCTTCCCTGTCCCCAATTTAAATTTCCCCAATGCTAATCAGTACCTACATAGTACCTCACTGGCACCAACAGTCAATTACATTTTTATCCAATAGGTGTGGCGGGGTATCCGCCACAAATAACCACGTTCACGCCGTCTGAAAGTCCAAGGGTGTTTATTGAACTTAACACAGCAGTTGGAATGGCTGTACGTTGCTAAAAAGGGATATTTATGGTATACCAGGCTCTTGGGGCAGCTGCCCGCTAAGGCCTAACCCAGGCCACTTCCCTAACCCACAAATCCATAACGGGAGGTAGTAGTTAGTGCACGGTGATCAGTACTATTCAGTACTTGTTCTTTTTCAGACTTAAGTGTGACTTCCCTAAGGCGTTGGTTACCTGACTCCCTAGGTGTCTTACACCTCTGCCTCTCCTAGCCCTGCTTAGTGTTCTTAGGGAGTTAGGGATGGTACCTCATTCCGGCCAGGGTCACTCTCCCTCGCTCACCCACAATCTCTCTTGGCCCTCTTCTACACTAGAGCCCAAGCTATTCTTCTCCAGACACTCCATTATCCCTCGGATCTCACAGTCCACCTTCCTACCTCCACCCTTTGAGGTTACCTCTCCCCCTGTTCCTCCGGCTCTCCACTCCCTATAATGTTGTGCTCTCCCTCCTCCTATGTGAGCTCCCTGCCCCTACACCTCCTCTGCTAGTACTACCAGCTTCCTGTTCCCGCTCTAATACTACTTCTTGCCACTAGCTCCTCTCTACCACCACCACCTTTTATTACTTCTTCCCCTTTAGCACTACCACTTCTTTAATAGTGTTGCTTCCCCCTCTCTTATTACTACACTCCCACTACTATTTTTTTCTCTCTCTCTCTCCCTCTCTGTCTCTCTCTCTCGTAGCCCCACCCCTTTTCTCAGACAGGTCCATCTGGGTTTCTGGTTTGGAGGATTTAAAGGCTCTCAGGGACCAGTTGCTCCAGTTGCTCCTTCAAGTCTCCCTGGAGGCCTATGTCAATTTATTTCCCTGGTGGTTTAGTGGATTGGTCTGGCATTTGTGGTTTCGGGTAAGGGGGAGAGGGCCTACCAACATGCACTCGACACCTAGGTGCTGTCAGGGATTGGTTTCCCTCCCCATCCTCACAGGGCCATGCCCACAGTCCTGTCACATGGGTGAATTCTGAACCAATCACACATCTCCCGACCCCCCCTCCACCCGAACCGGTCCCCATGTAATCCCTATAGATCCTCTGCAAGGTCAAGCTTTAATCTCACTCCAGCAGAAAAGCATCTCCCCTGAAACAATGCTCCATTTGCAGACCCACTGCCCACCAGCATTTTCATAGGTACTGTGGCAAACCAGAAAAAGGAGTTGGCCGAGAAAACAACATTTCAAGGGTGTTTATTTGAAATAAAGAGAAAATGCCAACCTGTCCCTATTGCTACAAGGGAATTTCCCTGCCTAAAAACGAAACTAAGGGTGCTCGTCAAGTGTCCAAGCTCAATCCGAAACCGAACCTCCATTGGACCCTACCACTTAGAAATAGATAGAGCAGTAACCTTTCCACCCAGGCTTCTTCTGCCCCAAGCTACTTGGATTGCTCCCTAGTACTGACCATCAGTATAAAGTGTTTTTGTTTTATATGGATAATACAATCATCCTTTCAAATATATATAAAAACAAAACAAGGGTATTTCCATTTTAGATATCTTACATTTTACATATCTCAACTTAACATTTTGGAAACACTTTTAAGATAAAGTGGTTTTTTCATAGTTTATGATAAGAATTTCAGTTCCCTCTTCCAAGGTCCCATAGAACAAGTTTTAAAACTTTACACAAATACAATGGTTGCAGTTCCCAAAAGAAAAAGGAGAAAGGTTTCGCTTAGTGTGATTCTACCAACTTGGACATTGTCCTTCAAATTGTTCTCGATTTACGATTCAGTAATAGAACCCTCCAGGTTCTCCGTTTTCCAAGTGTTGAAAAATGTAACTTATTTTTCTAGTGCTTCCCAAAGCCTTCTGGCCCTCCGATTCGCTCAATCCAGCAAGGCCTCTCTTGGGTGTCTGCACTTGCCCAGGTTTCTTGGGCTCTGTAACCCTTTTGGTTTCTCCAGATCAATTTAGGACTACATTTGTTTTCTTGTGCTCCCCAAAGCTTTTTAATTTGCTCAACTCACCAGAGTCTCTCTTGCGTGTCTGCCTGTGTCGAGCAATCTGGTTTCCCGGGCTCCCGTAACCCCTTTGGTTTCTACAGCTTCTTGTCTCACTCTCTTTAGTTATACCCCTTTTGCTTTCGGGTCTGCTTAACTCAGGGCTTTAACCGTCGGTCCCTCTCTCCTGCTTCTCTGTGGCAGCCTAGTCGCGGCATCGCTTAATGGGCCCCAGGCCCACCAGGCAAGAATGTCTCTCCAGTTTTGGTCTCCTGTTCGGCGTTGTCACCCTTCACAACGGCAGCATTCCGGCATTTCTCTCGTTCTGCTCTCTCTCCATGCTACTTCTGTCTCCGCAATGTAGCACGACTGCACCCCTCCAGGACGTTCTCACGTCAAGAGACCCGCCTCTGCGTAGGATTCTTCTTGCTCCATTGCAGCTTCCTCATCGGTTTATTCTCGCCGCCATATTCCCAAGGGTTTATTGATCTCCATCAGCGGTTAACTGCAGGAGGATCCCATCATTGCCTTAAGCCGAATATCTGGGAGTAATGTTAGTCAAGACAACAACTTTATTCAGTGTAAAAAAAAAAACATAAAAGCAAACAAGCACAGTACACATCATGTATCATGTAAACCCATTTTAGATTATTAAAACAATCCAAGGGCCTAATTACAAGTCTGCCGGTCTGGAATGAAGGGTGCCGCTAGCAACGTACCGGCACCCATTCCGGATCAGCAGAATACAATTGTGCCTGCCAGGGCCTCTGCGCGTCAACCCCAGTAGGCAGTTTTCACTGAAGCACCGGCAACGTTAGCAACGGTGCCGGTGCTTCCGTCTTCCCACTCCCAGAGAGTCCTATGATACTATATCGGAATCAGGGACTTACGATTTCTGCCGCCTGAGATCCTGGGCCGCCAGGACTTGTAATGTCCCATTGGCACCGGGATCTCAGGCAGCGGAAACAGTGTTACGGGGTTACCACCAACCTTGCAATGAGGCCCCAAGACATCTGAGATCACGATGATTGCCGGAGGTAGAAGCCCATTACTATTGTTTCATCAATTTGCTTCTCCTCAGCCAAGCCCTATGGATATACTTGGTTACAGAATAAACAGCATCGCGGTCATTAGTTGACTTCCATAGGGCTAATGCATCATTTACACACCGGATGCTGAACATTCTAAATAGCGGATATAAATATAAACCCCTCAACGTTGCATATCCCTGACAAAAGAGCATAAAATGGTCTACAGATTCTTTATCCATCCATACCACAAACTTGACAACAGGCTGAATTTGAGCCTTTCCAATTCATTGTAAATTCAGCCGCCTGTAATGTGTTCAGTCTGTACTCTATATACCGTGCTCTTCCAAGGGGAGGGCAAATTATGTCCAGATATAATTCAAAACCAGAATCTGGTTTATTTCCTAAATAGGACAATCCTGAACTTAGCTGGTGGCAAGCGTTCTCTGAGAATTGCTGCTTCCTTAATACATGCTTTAGTATTACAATTGATACTTGTTTGCAGTTCCCATAAAAATGAAAGTTTCAGCTTGGTAAGCTACATCTTCGCAAACGGGAGCGCCCTTCCTCCCTCCAATGTCATGATATGTAACAGGGCGTCCATATGTTTCTCTAGCCCTGGCTTCCCTCAGATCCTAGCCCAATAAATTAAAGGTTCGGTGCTAGCAAGGTCCATGGTCGTTCTCAGATCACACTCCATGTACAAGGTGACATTTGGTGTGCCCTTGGGCAGCATGAGCTAAGATTTGGGAAACTTTCTTTCCACTGTGCCCAACCATTGCAAGTTAGCATGTCCCCATATTTCTGCCCCATACAGGGCTGACGCAATGGCTTGCGTTTTATATATTTTCGAGGGCTGGTGTGACAGCCCCGCCCCCATGACTGGCAGCAAATCTAATTCTGGCACTATTTTTGTCTAGCCCTACACAGCCTTGAGCCGCACGGGCAGTCCACAGACCATTCTCAGAAAACTGCATCCCTAAATAGTCATACAATGGAACCTGCTCTAATCTACGATTATCAATTGTAATATTCAGGTCATGTGTCTGTAGGCTTGAAGACCATCACCTTTCTCTTTCCCTTCCTGATCTCTAATTTGAGGTATTTGCTCTTGGTGATAAAACTCTCTAAGGTACTCCTTAAACCAATTGGTGTGACGGAGAGCAGAATCGCATCAACAGCGAAGAAGAGGCATGGTAATCCTTTTCCTCCCATTCTGGGTGAGTCGTGAGAGTGTGCCTTCAGCTGCTCAATCACCTTGTCTATATAGATGCAGAAAAGCAGCATGGCCAGGACACACCCTTGGCGTACTCCCTTCTCTACTCTAACACTAGGGGCCTGATTCATGGAAGTCTTTTATAATGGCACAATCCCATAGGAAAATGTTCCATGAATCAGGCCCTAGTTGTCTTTCCCCCTGATGTCCGGCGCACAACCGCCCTGGTTTCTGTATACAAGTTTTTAATGATTTCGAGCAGATGTGCAGGAGTTCCTTTTCTCCCGAGGACACACCACAATAATTCTCTGGGAACAATCAAAGGCTGTTCGGAGATCCACAAAAATTGCATAAACCTTTAATTTTCTCAGAACCAGGTATTTAGATAAGCCGGAGACAAAAACTCTGATCGACTGTGCTTCTCCCCGACTGGAACCCGCTTGTCGATGATCGAGAAGGTTATCAGTATCTACCCACTCTTGTAAGTGTGCTAGAATCGTCTGTGTAAAGATTTTCCCACACGTCTAAGATTCATATAGGGCAATAATTTGCCAGCCACCCCTTATTTCCCTTTTTAAAAATGGGAACTATGTCAGCATTCCTCCAGGATTCGGGGGTGGCTTTAGATTTTATAACTGTATTAAATAGACCCAGTGAATTGTTTTATTGACCAGGGAGTTCTGGTTTTCAAATTGACCATGTTTCCAACTTGGGACGTTAGGCATATACATTGTCAAATTGTCGCTGGGAGTGTGCTTGAGACTACTAATTTAATTCCTGAACAATCCATCTTCATAGTTAAGAATGGTAATGTCAACTCACGAAAGCCACTGCTATTCCAAAGGATCAACCCTGAATGTAATTCCTGGAGCTCTGAAAAGAGAAAAAATATATGCATGCAGTGCTCAACAAAAATCTAAATAAATAAATGCATGCAAGGCCTTTAACAAGCAATACAATCTTATTTATCATTGCTATATAAATCTTCCAACCCGTCCTTAATATTTACCTTGGCCTACCTTTCCCCATCAGACCCTTTAGTAAACACCCCCTATGGTTCCTCTTCTACACGAGTTCTTTTGCTTCCACAGCTAAAGCCACTTTTATTAGTTCAGACACTGCCGTCACACGTGTACCTATTCTGCTACTTAGCCGCCCAGTTAAGTCCTTTCTTGAAATCTTAGTTAGAGCCTTTCCTGCCCACTTCTGACAATCCTCCCTCACTGAGTGTTTAGTGTTAAGGAGTTTGACACATGAACCTCCTATTCAGTTACTAAATTGACTCATTTAGAGAAACGTTTATATTTTTTTGCTTTTATCAAATAAAAGAAGACATGATTACCCTCTCTGAAACACTCTCAACCTTTAGACCACTTGCTCAACAACAGAAATCCTCATTTTAGGGATGAGAGATAGCTAGGCCTGCTTTCACCTTCCATCCCCAAAGATATAACTGTCTACCACCTGTGTGCAGGTTTCAAACTAGACAAAACGAACTATAGAATCGTGGTGCTTTCAATGCCACCTACCGTGGTAAAGCACAGTTCTACAACTGTGGCATGCGTCTGCGGGTATTCATGCAAGCTTCTGATGTTGGCTGTACACTCCTGTGCCATGAATGCTGTGAATTGGCTTTGCCACAGGAATTACTTTTTTGTCCCGGACAACTCAGACACTACATCCTAGAACAACAACAGTGCAATGATGCAATATGCACACATCCATCCAGAGTTATTCTTTCTGCACCTCCAATAGTGCAGGTTCTCAGTACTTTGCTGATCGGTCTGGATTATAAGGGGGTGGGCGTGTTCTACTTTTGGGTACACTGGGCATATTTCTGAGGGCACAAACCTACATTTAACAGACAAGTGCAACATATTTAGTGAAACTGGGCTTAAAAGAGGAGGGCAGGGATTGCATGAAGAGGGCACTTTGCTGTGCCCTGCGTGTCCATACAAGGCAGAACAAGGGATGTCTGCCTTAAGAATGGCGAGGATCTTCGACTGCCACAGGGAGGTCATTTGGGTGGTGCGGGAGACAGGGGAAACAACTGGGGTACCAGCTGGTGCCCAGGGCTTTACCCAAACACACACTCGGTCAGATGTTACAGGACAGTGCCAGAAACAGAAACAAAATAGAGCACTCTAAGAGTCTGGTTTACTTTTTCAGTTGTCACCCCTTCAATCTTAACATGGGGGGTAGTAGAAGGGCGCTTAAGAAGGCGGTTACACAGTAGGGTATAAACATTACATAGTACAATCAGTTATATAATTTACAAGCATGATTAAACAGTCGGCCAGGTTCTTGGAAGATTTACGAAGGAAGTGAGTGCTGCATTTTGTTCAGTAGCCATCCTATAACATGTTTCCTAAAGATCTGAAAGGACGCAATAGTTTTAATGTTAAGTGGTAAGGTGTTCCATAGTTGGGAGGCAAGCACTGTGAAGCTGGCGCTGCCAGCTCTCTTCAAGGTGAACCTAGGTACTGTGAGGCATAAAGTATTGGAGGATCTACTAATTCTAGTGGCAGATTTTATGGTAAATTTGTTGGTGAGGTAAGGTGGGGCTAGGTGGTTTAAGGCTTTGTAGGTAAGGCAGATGGTTTTCAAGTCCATTTTTTGTTTTATGGGACTTCCTGATTTCGGAGATGTGCTCTCGCCTAGGGATGTTAAGTGCTGCACGAAGTGCATTGTTTTGGAGCACCTGAAGTTTGTTGATTATAGCTTGGTTGGCACCTAGATACAGTGTGAGTGTGAGGCAGCTGTTAGGGGATAGGAAGGGTCTACTGGCCCTAATCAGCTTGCCAGTTTATGCAGTAGCTGAGGCGGTCATATTAATTTGTTTGGAGAGATTGGTGTTGGCGTCGAAGTAAAATCCAAGGGTTTTTACGCTTTTGACAATGGGGATGGTATTGTCATCGATGATGATGTTACTGTAGCTAGGGCTCAGTTTTGACAAGTTACTGGGGGACCCGACAAGGAGCAACTCAGTCTTCTCATCGTTCCGGCATAGGCCGTGTGTGGCCATCCATGCCTGAATGACGGAGAAGATGTCGTTAATCCGTTAATCCGGGTGACGTCCGTGTTGTAGTTGCCTGAGATGGTAAGGAGTATCTGGGTGTCGTCTGCGTAATTAGTGTAGGTGACACCCAGACGGTCCAGTTTGTCGAATAGTGGCTTTGTTAATATGTTGTACAAAGTGGGGGAGACACAGGAGCCCTGTGGGACTCCGCATGTGATAGGGATAGGGTCGGCTGCTGCTATTGTAAAGAAAACCCTCATGGTTCTGTTCTCTAGAAAGGATTGTATCCATGTGGAGGTGGAAGAGAAGAAGTGTGCTGCGGTAGAAAGGAGTCTGCAGAGGATTTCGTGATGAACTAAATCGAAAGCCGCTGAGAGGTCTAACACAAGTTAGTGCAGCAGTGATGTTACTTCTTGCGTTCAAAGGACGTGGCCACACTGCTTGAAAGGTTATTGGTGTTATAGGTCAAGCAAATTGATGTTTCTGGCCTGCTCAGCTCTTGATCAGTGAAAGAAGAGCACACGGTCAGTTAGCCTATACTGTACCCTAAAATAGGCTCTAATCAAACTTAGCCGACTTGAGCGGCCAGCCACATCTGCAATGAAGAGCAACATACAGCCTCCATGTTGGCCCGAGAGTCCAAGGTTTTTTAGTTCCGTGTTTTCTCAGGTACACACATTTTGCCACAATACATCACAATATAATTGAGCTTTAGCCTCACAATTCCATTTGCAGACCTGTAAAACAGAATAAGTTTTATATGCACCTGTATGAGTGCCAATTTCTAATGAGTGGTGTAGATGAACCCTTTTGGATGGGTACGTGGAAAACCTCTTGTCGACCCACACACGCATCAGCTTCTATCCTGACAAGTCCCTCATCAGAATAGCCATGCAGGGAAGAGAAACAGCTGTGTTAAAGGCATGATCCGGTAAAAAATGTTATTGTCCCTACGGGTCGGCCATGTTTTTTTAAGCCTAAGTGGCTCGATTTTAGAAAAATTTCCTATGGACCTTACCCGAGTTTTCGTCCATTAAACGCACGCGAAAACAGGCACCTGGGCGCTGCCATTTTGTGATAATCCTATCATTTCCCCCATCGCCCTGGCTGACCTGCTTTTGCGGCACTAAATCAAATCCCCCGCCCCTGAGCTGTCATCAGCAGACGCGTACCGCCCATTTCCCAACGCCAAAGCACGTCTCGTGTCAACAATCGCTGCGCCTCAGCTAATGACGTGTCGCCATGGAAATGGCAGGACGCCTCTTTCCTCAATAAGTATAAACAGACCGTTTCACAACACACAGCAGCAGATTTTCGATTCCATTCCTCTCTCTGTGTTACTTTGAGTATTCTGTGACCCGTTTCTGTGCTCTGGTCAGCTACCTTCGCCGCTTGTAGCCCGTGTGAACACCTGTACCATCTCTATAAATTATTGTACTTTGTTTACCACACAATGGCTACAATAATGCCCTACATGTACGAGCCCGAGTATACTGAGGAGGAACTACTGGAAAGGGAAGCACGCGAAAACGATTGGGATTCGGAAAACAGCTGGGAGGACGATTCAACAGATGAAGCGCCTGGGCCTAGTCGCATGGACGGTGTCTCCACCTGGTGCACATGCAGTCGGTGCAAGCTAATGCCAACCGAGGACGAGAACTGCTGCTGCCGAGAAAACTCGAGATGCCTGGCCTACATTTCGGAAGGCGAGCCACGACCGCAATGCATCACCGAGCTGCCAGACTTCAGGGCAGCCTGCCTCACACGGGCCGTTTTGAGAATAATGATGGTGTTTATGCACGAACTTCGCGCAACTGTTCGTCCTCGTAATCCAAGTAACAAGTAAGTATACTCTGCTTGTCATGCCACGCCTATTTCATGGTCTTCTACTATATCCAAAATTATATATTCATCTCATAGTAACGCATGAAAGTCGTTCAATAGTGTGCATTGTCTAGATAGCATGTGTCCGTGCTGAATGCCATTAGTTACAAGAATTGTCATTGACAACAAACGCTTATTAACCTTTTAAGTGCCAAGGACGAGATATCTCGTCCTTGGGATTACCTCCACAGTGCCAAGGACGAGATAGCTCGTCCTTGGCACTGAAGGGGTTAATTAAGGAGAAAATGTTAGAAAGTATTGAGTGTTGCAATACCGAAATCACCAAAAAGGGCTTGGCACTGGGGGGGAAAAACTTACCTTGGTCATTTAAAAACAGTTTGTTTCATTCCTTTTCACAGGTGTTACAGGCTGGTGGCCTATCGTTCCTTTACATGGTGGCTCCACGGGAGGCTTGGACACCGCGTTCGAAGAGTTATACCCGCCTGTGCTGTTCGTGCCATAGCCATAAGAGAAACGTTCCCGAGTGACAGGGGTCAGTACAGGGGATTTTCTCTCGCTGTGCTGCAACCTGACCTGTATAATCTTTAAAGTCTTGTATTTTTGTGTCATGAAAATAAGTTACAAAATAAAACACCACATATATTTTAACAACAGTTGTTTCAATTTTTTAAATTAATCAAGTGTGTCTCCATTCAAGGATGGACGTCAGACATCTGTGCGCCGAATTGGTGAAGGTTATGGTCGCTGTGAAGCATGGTGGTCACTATCTATCTAAGCTAAAATAAAATATTCTCGATAATGCATGCACTAAATAACACTTGTTCAAAGTCTTTCAGTAGGTTATGTCTCTATAAAAGCCACACATATATCTATAATATCAATTAACATTGGATTATACAGGCCTTAGTTCAAGGGTCTTGAACACTATAATACACTGGTTGAAGTGTGGGTCTGTGCTCACAAGAAACTCCGGTATGTGGCATTTGTTATTGATAGGCAACGATATACTGCAGTAGAGGGCAAGGGGTCTCCATTCAGCAGTCTTCCTGTGCCTTATATGCACGCCCCAGGCCCCTCCATCCCACCCACCCTCTATAAAAGGAGGTGCACGCCAGTGGATGCGTGGTGTCAGGGGCGCGAAAGGCAAAGGTGCTAAACTACATGTACACTTGAAAAGGTATCCCACGCCAAGGGGCCATCGGTCACATGGCCTCCTCAGACACCGTGTCTCCATGCAGGCCTCCCCTTGATGCAGGCCGCCCCCCTCCAATCCACATAAGTGTGTCACCATTCGGCAGTCTTCCTGTGCCTTATCTGCACACCCCAGGCCCCTCGATCCCACCCACCCTCTATCAAAGGAGGTGCGCGCCAGTGGATGCGCGCTGTCAGGGGCGCGAAAGGCAAAGGTGCTAAACTACATGTACAGTTGAAAAGGTATCCCACGCCAAGGGGCCATCGGTCACATGGCCTCCTCAGACACCGTGTCTCCATGCAGGCCTCCCCTTCAAGCAGGCCGCCCCCCTAATACCACGACATACATACGTCATTCATTCACAAACACACCCCAGTTTCTAATACTTTAAAAACCACTCGATTTGTCTCATGAGAACATCTTTGTGCTTTGCAAGTCAACTCCTGAACGTGCTACCTGGGAACCACTGAGATCTATGCTAATCTGCTCGTCGTCGTGCTATCCGTGAACTTCTGTGACCGCTTTGAGCATACCCATCAGTGCGCTACCTGTGGCCATCCACCTATTCTCCCGCAACATACTGCTCTGCTTGCTGAATCCAACTGTTTGTTGGTCAAGGTAAGGCCATGTATCCTAGTCATATTTCGCAGATTTTTAAATTTCTATCTATTTGCGAGTAGAGTACCCAATAGTGCTATGTTCATTGGTCTCATTGCTATTGACTTGAATTTCCATTGCTATGCTATCAATAGATCTATTTATTTTCATCTGTGTCAATTGTCATCGAATTGCATCCTTCGGGGGTCCAGTCTATAATGTAAGCATGTTTCTGTAACGCTCACCTGATTTCCACGGAGGCGCTGGGCTGGACTGAGCTGTAGCCGTGTCTTCTAGTGTGACTCGTAGATCTCGGCCTTCTCCTAGGGCTGGTCCCCTTCTCACGATGTACCGGACGTGTAGAGTGAGGTGTCTGCAGACGGAAGAACAAGGATTTAGGAACTGGATTGACTGAACTTCTCCTTCCTCAGTCCTCTTATTCGAACCAAGGGCGTGGCTTGCTCACCTTAGATATATTAAGGCCGGGCTCTCCATCCTGCGTCTTTGCAGGGGCGCAAGTACCAGTTACTTCACTGGTTCACTGACAATCCTCTTGATTGCAGAGGTTGATGTTGGAAGATACCGCCGTTTACCGCACGAGCGGTTTCTTGATAGTTATTGGAGCACCCTTAATTTAGTCCCTTGCTCAGTCTCAGGGTGTCAAGATTGAAATTGTAGAGGAATGATGTGGCGAGCAGGTGAGTAGGAAAGATGACCGGTTGCTGTCACCCTTTCTAATGTCTCTCTTTGTCCTGCAGGTTTAGGTGCAATGGACGCTGATGAATAAGTGCCCAGGATCGTGCAAGCGCGTATGTACGAAGAAGATGAAGCGCGGTGCACGTAAGTAAAATGACTGCTGTTTGTTTCAAAAGCACGCCTTAAGGTCTCTTTTGTCCTTGTAGGTCGTGGATGCAGAGAGCGTTGCTAGATGGATGCCGGCGAACGTGCGAGCGCGTAAGTAGAAAGTTTATGGTTGGTTTAGAATGCGCCTTAAAAGGTCTCCCTTTGTTTTGCAGATGCCGGCATGCATCGCTTCTTGAAGTTCAGAACGTGCGGAGCGCAGGTAAGCAATTCAAGAATGCAATGCTTAATCAAGTCCTTTTCTTTGCAGATGTCGATGGGGAGCCGAAGAAAGCGGCGGAAGGCTTTGGAAGATGCCGCCGTATTTGGTAAGTAAGAGCGCTGCTCTCGAATTGAATTCTGCTAACCTGTTGTTTTGTCTTGGCAGGTGCTGCTGAGGATCGGATCTCTAGCAGGTAAGGAATTTGTTTTCACAGGAACTGGAGCTGAAGAATCTCAGGAAGACTGGAGCCGGCACGGTGAGCGTCCTGCTGCAGATGCAGAATAACGCGAAGCACGTTTCATCAATCGGGCGTGTTTTAAATAGCCTTCTGTAGTGCTTAGGCATCTTCTTCCACAGCCTCGCCCAGGTAAGAAAAGAGTTCCTGTGTTCTGATTCCAGAGAGTGGCTCCTGCCCCACCCAGACAGGAAAAGTAGTTCCAGGCAGAGAAGGATCAGAAGACCATCGAGCTGGTAAGTAAGCAGCATGGTCTGCTGCAGGTAGGTCCACCCAAGCACTCTTAAGCATTATGAGCCCGGCGCTTCCAGCGCCGGGACCGGTCATCTTTATGAGCCTGGTGCCACTGGCGCCAGGACAAGGTCCAAAAGGTCCCGATAGGGACTGGCTGGTACCCAGGATCAAGGTTATGGGCCTGCTTCCAAGGATGTGAGGCAAGTCCTGACCCCTTGGAAGCAGGGATCATGACAGTTTCCTTCTCGTGCAAGACAGAACATCCAAGGGACGAGTCACATGTTCAGAGTTTAGTATAGAGTTTTGCATCAAATCTTTATTCATGAATATTGTATAATAATGTCGATATTTACTTTTCAGATTTGTCAACAATGCCTGCCTGTTCGATTAGTGGTTGCCCTTCGAAGACCCATGCGAAATCTGAAGGCACTACAATGCATGTGTTCCCGAAAACTGTTGATCGAATCAGAGAATGGGTCAGACATTGCAGATATCCACTGGATGAGCTTGAAAGTAGAGTTCAACAAGTCTTACAGGACAAGAGGGGTGATCGATACCGCATCTGCAGCCTGCACTTTTCCTCGGACATGTACGCCACATCTTGGGTAACAAAGAAGAATAAACAGCGAACGACACGGAAATTGCTCGCAAACGCTATTCCCACTCTATTTGTCCACACTCCGCCTCTGGTGAGTCAAGTGTCCTGATTTAGCTTTAGGCCTTGCGGCAGTGTGTAGGTAGCCTAATGGATTAATTGATATTTTAGGTGTTGTATCCCTTGTAATACTTTCGATATTGATATGAGTGTATAGCTTTTTGAATAATGACATTTTTCAATAAATTCTTTTTCGATTTCATAACCCACAAACGAAATGTATATATATGGGAACAGGGAACTGCGCTATATTGCGCATTTTTCAAGTATTCTGTCGCCTTACATGGCTATTTTTAATATTGGCATTTCATTATCAATCAATAATTTACCTTTACAACTTCTTGACTCTCCCTTCAATCTGAAGCAAGAACATTCTACATCCTTGACGTGCTCGCAGTTATCAACCACTTCTAGCGCGTATCAGGTAATCTTGCTACGCTACTCCGCTACAGACTTGTTTTATGCGTGTCAAGTAATAGTTTTATTCTATCGTGTAACAATTTTTCGAATGTTTGGTTAGTGCTTTCCAATTGATATACACCTTAGGTACCGTCCACTGGTGTTTGTTTTCAGTTATAATTAGTGTTATCCATGCTAATGCAAGTACTGTCTTTCAGGGAGATGCTGAAGCGTCCACCACATCTACAACATTTCTAGATGTTCCTCACCAGCAGGAGGTATGGATACTGACAGCTCCATCGAGCGTCATCATCAGAGCTGTAATACTTGTCGTTTGATTGTTCTATGCAATGTTTCATTCGTGGTTAGCCATTGATATGTACCAGTGCTGTCGACCCCAATTGTGTGTTATGTTTTCAATATTGTAATCCTTACTAATGCGAGTACTATGTTTCAGGCAGTTGATGGAGCGTCAACCCCTGCACTTGATGCAGAGCCTCACATTCAAGTAATTCCAGGGGAAGTGGAAGCGGGACCTTGCGTATACAAATCGGCGCAACAGCTTTCGGAAGTGCGCACTACATTTGCAACATCCATAGATATTCTTCAGCAGCACGAGGTATGGATACCGACAGCTCCATCATGCGTGATCATATAATGTGAATACATTTGCTAGACTTTCTTCCCTATTAACGCAAGTGCTGTGTTTCAGGGAGACGACAGAGCTTCCACTACAATCACAACATCCCATTTAGATGCAGATGTAAAGGAATCGGTGAAATCAGTCGTTGAAATCTGCATATTTTGAGTTTCCTTTATTGTTTTAGACAATGCATCATTTGTGGTTATCTCTTTATATGTACCTGTGCCGTCGACGCCAAGTGTGTGTTATGATGCAAATATTAAAAACCATACTAATGCAAGTACTGTGTTTCAGGGAGATGCTGATGCCTCCGCTCCAATACAACCATTCATGGCAGTCCATGCGGAGCCAGAGGTATGGATACTGACAGTTCCATCGAACTACATCATCACTGGTCGAATACTTGTCGTTTGATTGTTCCAAACAATGTTTAAATCGTGTTTGGCTATTGAGATGTACCTGTGTGTTCGTCCTCACGTGTGATTTATGCTAACAATATTTTGATACATAGTAATGAAAGTACTATGTTTCAGGGAGTCGATGGAGCCTCATTCCGTGATGTCTATGCGGATACAGAAATATAGTCGTTGCAGCGCAAGAGGAAGGGAGGACATGCGGAAACGAATCGGAGCTACAGCGTGCAGATGTTGAAGGTCAAGTCAAAAAAGTTGCAAAGAAAACAAACCAAAAAAAGGTTAGTCACAAACAGTTCACAACTTTTCAAAAATGTTTGTGCTGGGGACTATATGTTTTTTTCCAGTCAATTGGACTACACTTTATCTTGTGTTTAAACTGAACATCCCTTTTCCAATCTCTCCTCTAGTTACCCGTGGGTGTCAGAACTATACATACACAGACAGTGAAGCGAATGAGAGATGTTGCTTGCCAGACCATGTACACTATGGAGGAACTATTCATTGAGGCGCAACGTGTTCAGGCTCGAGATGCTCCTGTCCAATGGCCAGAAACTGAATTTGCTGAGTTTGGAGAATACAGCAAAGTTGCATTGGACCATTGCTACAGTGAGACCGCACCACCGCATATTGAAGATCAATTCACACAATCGACACCCGCCAAAAAATTGCCACCCAAAAACCTGTCGACATTGTTGTGTTCTCCCATTAATGCTGAAGTAACAGATGTTGAAATGACTGAGAATGAACCAGCAGCATCCATCGACGCATCAGAACTTGATATCAGCGATATTACTTTCCAATGTGTTGAAATCTCCACAACGTCACAGGCCGAAACAACGTTGACGCCGGATGACAATCTAATGAAAGAGAGCAAATACATTGTATTCGACAGTTGTTTGATGGATAGTATAAGTGTGCTGAAATGTGGGCATTCCGTTAGAGGGAAAGTATGTGGGAAGCCATTGAATAATGTGACTCGTCAAATAAAAGGCAGCAACGTCAAAATAAAGGCCGCCTGTAGATTAAATCATATGTTCTCATGGTCTGCACAACCGATGCTGGGGAAAATGCCAGCAGCCAATCTACTGTGTGCAGCTGCATCACTTTTTAGTGGCTCCAGTTTTAGAAAGTTAGAGGCTTTCTTTCAGTTTGTGGGAATCCATTTCATTTCTAAAACGCAGTACTACAAATACCAACATGATTATCTGTTTCCGGCCATTAGTGATGCTTGGAAAATTGAACAATTATCTCTAGCAAGTACATTCGAAGGGAAACGATTCAGGCTAGCCGGCGATGGACAGTGCGACAGTCCTGGATTTTCTGCCAAGTACTGCACCTACCACTTTCAGGACATGGATAGTAAGAAAATTGTGAGTTTGTTGGTAGTGCAGGTGTCACAATGTACATCCTCAGTGGCCATGGAGAAACTAGGATTTATAAAATCAGTGCAAGATCTACAATCAAGGGGAATGGACATCGAACTCATAGCCACGGACAGACACGTTTCAATTGCCAAGACAATGAGAGAACAGTTCCCAAATATGAATCATCAATTTGACGTATGGCATCTTTCTAAATCAATCAGTAAGAAAATCTCGGCTGCAGGAAAAAAGAAAGGTTTTGAAAGTATTTTGCAGTGGTCCCAGTCTATCACAAACCATCTTTGGTGGAGCTCAAAAACTTGTGAAGGGTCAGTGGAAATACTACTTGAAAAATGGCGGTCACTGATGCACCACTGTACCAACGTTCACCGCTGGTCAGAAAACCAACATTTCAACCAATGTGAACATGGGCCATTGTCCCCAGAGGAGGCAAGGAAGAAGAAGTGGTTGATTCCATCTTCATCGACACACAAAGCCATTGAGAAGATTGTTTTCGACAAAACTCTATCAAAAGATTTGAGAGGACTGACAGAATTCTGTCACACAGGAGGTTTGGAGGTGTTCCACAATATGTGCCTCAAGTACAGACCAAAGCGCTTGCATTTTAGCTATCGGGGCATGAAACATCGCACTCTACTAGCGGTCTTGGCCCATAACAGCAATGTCGGACGTGAACAATCTAGGGCTAGGGGTAAAGTAAGGATGCCTCTCTACAATAAGCGCTTTTCAAAACGAACGAAGCAATGGGTGATCCAACCAGTCTATGATGAAATGCAGTTCGACTTTGTGAAAGGCCTTATTGTTGCTGTGTTAGAGAAGCACAGATATGGAATTTTGGACGTTTCTGTGCAGAGCAGTGATGCGTTGCCACCGAACATTGCAACTGTGCCATGTCCACCCAAACGGGAGCTGGTTGTGAGGTACAAATCCTGGTTTAAATAATTGCAACACGATTGTCTTTTTGTAAATAAATGTTACTGTACAGTGTACCTGGAACCCTAACCCCTACCTTCACCATCATGGGTGGCGAACAAGCCGACCATTGTCTGAATATTGCTGACCATGTCGATATGTCTATAATTGCAATACGATTGTCTTTTTGTAAATAAATGTTATTGTACAGTGTACCTGGAACCCTAACCCCTACCTTCACCATCATGGGTGGCGAACAAGCTGACCATTGTCTGAATATTGCTGACCATGTCTATGGAGGTCATTACAACCTTGGTGCTAAGTGCACCAACTTTACCACCATGGTGTTAACTCTGTTTACACCATGGTGGATGGCGGATTTACCGCCCCATTCCAAGGTGAGTGGGGCGGTAAATCCCCATTTCCCATTTTCCCTTCCCCATTCCCATTTTTGCCCCATAGGGCATAATGGGAGTGGGGAAGGCGCTAATTACGCCACCGTAAAGTACGGCGACGTAATTAGCACCATGGCGGGTGAGCGCCATGGATTTTAACGCCTGCTAAAAGCAGGCGTTAAAATCAGAATCAGGCATTAAGGGTTAACGGTGGCGTTAACCCTTAACGCCTGAGTTGTAATGAGGGCCTATATGTCTATAATTGCAATAAGATTGTCTTTTTGTAAATAAATGTTATTGTACAGTGTACCTGGAACCCTAACCCCTACCTTCACCATCATGGGTGGCGAAATTGCTGGGATTCATCTTTGACTTCTCTCTCTATTCACCTCATATATGTGTATGTATATATTTTTCTCATGTCTCATCTCATGTAAATGTAAATGCTGCGCACTGTTGCGCACTGTTATTGGAGGGGAGGCTTGCGTATAGCAAACAATAAAACAAACAATAAATCTCACTTTTAACTGAACTCCTCTGGTACTTTATACTTTCCATGACCTTCATCCAAAAATTAAATGTCTCCATAATTATGATTCTTTGGGGCTGCAAAGCTCGCAGACAACGGGGACAAAATTGGGGGCCTTAGAACGCGCCAAGCGGGCCGTGGCATTTGGCAGAGAAGCCAGTTCGCATTTTCACATTGAGGCGCACTACATAGATGGATTCGAAACTTCAAGTTCTCACAGATGCCTTTACTACGGGATGTTGCAAATAAAGAATGCGAAGGACAGCGGCTTTGATTTTCAGCTCGCGGCCAGAAGAGGCCCACAAGTCGCACTGGAAGTATAAGGTTGTATTGTTTTTGGACCTTGAGACAGGGACCATGCCGAAAGAACTTCATTTGAAGGGGGTGTGCAATAACGTAAGAGAAGATAAGGCAGAAAATTCTGAAACTAGACCGAGTTTCATGTTAGTTCAGTATGTGAAAAATCGTTGTCAAGAGCACAGTCGGATTTACAGACTGCATTACGCAGAGACACAATGGAAATTTCAAATATAATGTGAGTAAATCTTTAGACGCTTTTATACCGGAATGAAGAATTAATGAATGGATGCATGAATAAATGAATGAATGAAGAGCTAGGAAAAGAAAGGGAAACGTGTTCGTAGTGGGCACATGGGCATGCAGGTCCACAGGTCTCAACTATCTCGTTCCTTGGCCCAGCCACTCTTCCCTGCACTGCCTACCTGCACTACGGGACTGTCTCTGTATCCTTCAGCCCCTTCTCCCGGCACTTACCTTGCACTTGCCACCAGCTGGCCCTATTATTTATCTTGTATTCTAATAACCATGTACAGCACTTTTGCCCCCCTCTCCCCTTCCCCTTGCGCGATCTGAATGACACCTGGCCTAGTAGTATCGTTGTCTGTCTCCCCTTGTTCCCCCCCCGTCTCGTCGCGCCTTGAAACACTTGTGTATAGGCGCGTTACACATCATATATCATATCATTACACAGGCATGTAGACAAACAGTCGTTTCTCATTGTGTGTTGGCCTCGATTTATCTCGTTACTTTTCGTATTGATTTTAGAGACGAACATACTCCATTGAACTATCCTTGCAAGCAAATAGTTTCTGATCGGCCGTAATAAATAAGATGAGTAATATTAATGAAGTTCGGCTAGCGAGACTAATTATAGTTTTTTTGTTTTCATAACAGGTATTTGATCCCATTCTGCCACTGCCATCTGTTTGAGACACCGGCGGATGGATTCTTCAGCAGACACCTGCAGCTCTGTGTCAACAACTGGAGCACGATCACCATATTATGGGACGATCGCCAAGGGCCCACATGCCCTTACACTGTACTAGTGGCTAGAAGCAACATATCAACCTTTACACTGGACTAGTGCCTAGTTGATGGAACAGCCTTGCGGTTCACCGTGCTTCCAAAGTGATTGATTCTTTTTACGAAAATGAACACCCTGTGTACCATAAAGGAACAGCGCGTGACTCAAGATGAAACGGAACAGTTATTGCGGATACAGATAAAAGAAAATAAATGGCTTTTGGAGTTCATATGGCAATTGCTGAATATTCTCTAAACATTTAAGGTCAAATAAATGTACTTTACCAAATGTACCGTGTTGCGGTTTCATTTTAAAGTACAGTTTCATATTCCGAATTGTGGCGCGCTGTGTTGTGAGTTGATCTGTGTTGGTTTCTGGGTTCTGTGTGGAGTCGCGCAGACGACGACTGGGCTCGTTTGCCTACGCAGCACAGGAACGTCACAGAGAGAGGCAGGGAATATGAATGTTTTGATGTCAGACTCAGGGGCGGGGGATTTGATTTAGTGCCGCAAAAGCAGGTCAGCCAGGGCGATGGGGGAAATGATAGGATTATCACAAAATGCCAGCGCCCAGGTGCCTGTTTTCGCGTGCGTTTAATGGACGAAAACTCGGGTAAGGTCCATAGGAAATTTTTCTAAAATCGAGCCACTTAGGCTTAAAAAAACATGGCCGACCCGTAGGGACAATAAAAATTTTTACCGGATCATGCCTTTAATGTGAGGATTTACCAGAGAGTCTATAGAGTAGACATGTTATCATTGGGACAGCATAGTGTCCGGTAAAGAAGAGACTCTTGCTCAGAATGGCTTGTCAGTGTGAGCCAAGGAGGAGCAAGGAAGCCAGCCGTCAAAAGGGTCCAGCGGGAGTTCCTTACCATGAAGAAGTTAACATAAATCAGTCGAAAGAGCCATTTATAAGGATCAGCTCTTCCAGGACATAGTGATCCGGTTGCAGCTTTTCTTCAGGAGCCGAATAGTACTCTAGGGTCAGGCAGCTTATTCAAGAACTACACGAACGGCATTTGTCAGCCCAGGAGGAGGGGATGTTACCACCTTGTAATCCCTTCCCACCTTCAGACAACCAATTGTTTCGGGTCAAAGGGCCGCCACATCTTCATTCCTCTCAAAACAAAGGCGAGCATATTGTTCCAAAACTCCAATTGCTGAAGTTTAACCTGCAATTATATTAAAGATTCTCTCTTCAACATAGAAACTCAATCTTTACGGGAACTAACGCAAGGCTTATTTTTCTGCCTAAACGTGAGCTTAGAAACATTAGGCGCAGGCAGTATAAAGTATACTGATCCCTTGTGGTCTGTCTCGATTGTGCTTAATTTCGTTTTTTATTTATTTTAAAAAAAAAAGAATATATTGATTGCCTAGTAATCAGTCCCCACAGCAGAGTCAAGCACAGAAAGGACTATGAAGACTCACTAGCAGAAACATCATTCTAGCCGGTTCTAAATAATGTTTTGGTTCTCCAGCGTCATCGTGTAGCATCAAACTAACATTTTCCAGTATGAAAATGATCAAGACAGGAAAGGCCCACAGCATTCCTTGTTCGAGGCCATAGCATCATCATTAAGCTTCTCACTCTGCCCCAGAGCAATGGATTAAAGCTGTTCGGTCATTGGCCTCACAGTAGCCATCAGAGGATAAATGTTGGCTTTTCACAATTTATTTGGCCTCCCTTTGGATGAAGATACCCATGTACTTAAACTTGACCAGCTGCCATTTCAACTAGCATTCTTGTAGGTAGCCCCTGAAGCAATTTCTCATAGATAGTATTTTGCATATGGCCTGGTTTATAATATCCCCATATTGCTTGCCGACCTCCTTTCGTGTGTCAAAAAGGGTGGGCAGTGTGCTTTCTAGGTCCAAAGACCAGCATCTCATCCCTATAAAAATGTTTCAACTCCAGAGTTATGGCCTTTTCTGTGCATTTCGTCTAATGCCCTCTGCCAGGGGTTCCAATGCCAGGTTCAAATGTTGCAATCAGGGGGTCGGGGGGGCATAACTGCCTTACCTAATGTTGCAGCATAAAAAAGGGTGACAGAACCCCCTAGCCTGTACACGTGCCTATGGTGCATCAGACAGAAGTTTGTTCTTCTTGATGAATTTTTCACCAAGGACACACTTTGACAAAGCCTTCATGAGAAAGCTTCCGCTGGCCCTCAAAAGCCTTCTACACAAAGCAACAAGGCTAGTGTTGGCGAGTCGCAATGGGTAGATTAAAAAGAAGTTTGGTGTTGCTGACAACACCAAACTTGGTGTTTTCTCCCCACATAAAGCTCACTTGCTCTTTGTTGCTCAGTGTTCACATTACTGTGACACGCATGTTGCCATTTATCTCGACAGACTACTATACACAAGAGAAAGAAATAGGATGGAAAAGAAGGAAAGAGACAGAACTGAAGTTCTCAGGTGTAAGCGCAACAGTTTCAACAATCGGTTGCAGATCTTCCTTATATACTAAGTAATCAGAGCCTTCCTCAGGGTCCAGCATATCCATTCAATTTCAGCTCAGTGGCTTGCTGAAACATTAAAGAAACTCTGCGGAGAAGCCACCCAGTCCAGGGCTGCGCACCATTACAAGCACCGTTCAGCAACTTGTTCAGCCTCAAGTTGCAACAAGGAGACCATATTCCCTGTTGCTTCTGGTTCCTTCCTTGTCCCTCTTGGTTCTCTCCTGGATCCTTGCCTCCCATTTCCTCCTGTCACTCCTGCTCCTGCCTTTTTGTTTCCAGCCACTTCTGCGTGATGGATCTGACTCCTCAGCTGCCTTGGACTGGATTTCCTCTGGTCCGCTCTTCCAAAAGCAATTCTTCTTGTTGCCTGTTCCATGCAGTGGAGGATTTCCCATCACTTATGGTGGTGATTCTTCTCCCTATTGGGCGATACCTCTGTGGTTTCTTGTTTCCCCTTGGTTTCGTTCTCATGGAGTGACATGGTGGATTTAGATAGGGTGTAGACCTTACCTCTACCGTCTACACTGCTTGTCGGACGCAGAAGAGTACATACTCTACCATCGCATCTCTGCATCTCCCCATGTAAAATGCCTCAACTCAATCCCACTTGACTGGCCAGACCTTTCTGTTATTCCCATCATCCTTAGTTATGCATATCCTCCCAACTATTAAGGGACAGGAAAAGCCACCTACATCTTCCGACCACCCGTTTAAGAACTTCCCCTTGGAAGAACTAGAACACAGTCTTGCAAAGCAAGCCAGGCCAAACAAAAACAAACATGGATGTCTTGTGGTCAACCTTCAACCAAACCAAGGAACTGGTAGACATACATTTCCCTCTGAAACAACGTTGTACCATAGTTAAACCCTCTGCACCCCAGAGTAGCTAAGAAAGGGCAAACACTATCCAATTCCAAGGAAAACACTGGTGAAAAACAAATCAGCATGAGGACCTCCACACATTCACGCCATTACGAACTACACATGGGGCATTAATCATTAAATGTAAACCTGTGTATTTGTATTTTTATTGTTTTATATAGCGCCTTAATCCAAGGCACTTTACAGAGAATAACCAGTAATACATGGAACAGTGGAAGCAAAACAGTAAACATGAATCAAACCATATAAACTGCATTTAGAACAATTTGCAAGTAAAAAGGGGGAGGAGAGGATGGGAGTAGGGAAGGATCAAGAGGGAGAGAGTAATATGTGAAGTGAGCAACAAAAGAGGGCGAACAGAGTAGAGACAGGAAAAGATATAGATAAGGAGAGCAAAGAGAGGATAATAGAAGGAGGGAGGGTATAGAGAGAAAGGGAAGTATCAGGGAGGGGAGTGAAGAAGAAGTTCTTTCAAAGAGGAGCAGAAGGAGGAATAGGTGGCGGAGGAGCGGATGGAGAGAGGGAGTTCCAGTGTAAGGGGGCAAGAAGCTGAAAGGAGCGGAAACGAGAAGAGGCACATGTGGTGGGGTAACAGAAAGTAAGAAGAGATCAGCAGAACGACGGGAGCGAGATGGGGTATAGAATGAGAGGAAAGAAGAGAGGTATGGAGGATCAAGGTTATGAAGAGATTTAAAGACAAGACAAAGGAAGTGAAATTTAAGCTGGGAGTGGCAAGGAAGCCATCTTAGGTAAGAAAGTGAGTTGGAAATGGAGTCATGAGAAGAGAGTAGACAGAGAGTACGTATGAGTGATAAAGGGATTTGAGGGGGGCAAGATGGGAAGAGGGAAGACCGAAGAAGAGAGAAGAACAATAGAAAAGATGAGAGAAGATGAGGGAGGAAATTAGGAGTTTGGAAGCATGGAAGGTGAGGGAGGGACGGACTTTATGGATGTTGAAGAGATGATAGCGACAAGCCTGAGCAATGAAGGAGATATGAGAGAAGGAGAGGGAAGAGTCAAAGTATATACCTAGATTATGAGCATAGTTGGAGATTGGAAGATGAGAAGGGGGAAAATGGTGCATGGGGGGGAGATGGAGAGGGTAGGGAGTTGGAAGGAAAGAACAGGACTTACTCCCCACTATGATGGCAGCCGCTAATGCAAGTAAATCCCACTTTGTGACAAACACTGCCCCAACTCTTGCCCAATCTGGTAATCCCACAGGAAAATATGACACAATTAACAATTTATTCATGACCTAGGTAGGCAACATAATGATATGGCAAAATCCCTGCCCCAACACTAACTTATTCACAATCCAACCTTGCGCAAAACACAGCCCTGGGCAACTTTCACGCCCACTCACCCACGTGACTAAAACCTATCATACAAGAACATCCTTCCGTCCATCAACATTAAACAGTTTTTAAACCCCCCTCCCCATACCCTACTCTTCCAAATAGTCAATGTTTTCCTAAATCAGGAAATCTTCTAAAGTAAGTTAAAAACAGGATTGTTCCTGATGTACTATCGAGCAGCTCAATTGAGAATAACCAGCAAGTGGTTTAACGGAAACCCCGACAAGATTTGGCGGAGGATGGACAGGGCAGTGGTGGGCAGGCCCCTAGAGGAAGTCCTGTGAGTCCAAAGGGAGGAGAGACCCCCCCCCCCCCAACATGTATAGTAGCCAGATAACAGCCCTTGTTGGTGATATTTGGGACACCATGGATAGAAAGGTGGGCATCACATCATACCCATCCTCATTCACACCTCTGCTAAGAAACCCACAATTCACTCCGGGGCTGGAAAAGGGGGCACTCGTCAGCTGGGAAGATGCAGGCTGTCTTTAGGCATATCATGGAGAATCAGGAGGTAAAGTCCTTCCACCGATGTAAACAGACCATGGGGCTCAAGGAGGAGGATAGATTTCGATACGCTCAGTTGAGACACTGGCTACTTTCCCCGGGAATGAAACCCCCTATAACTAGGGCCTTCACTCCTTCGCAAAAATACCTGCTGACAAACTCAGGGGACCACCAGATGATAGGCAAACTGTACAAACTATTCTCCCCGCAAGCGGGCCAGACCCAGTGGACCTACATGAGACAATGAGCAGCCCAGCCCCACCCCCAGCCCATCAAATCAGAAGCCCTCCAGCATCACCCTCCTAGGGATTCTAGCTCTCTTGCACCGCCAAACAAACCCCAGTACGTAACGATGCAGGATTTTGAGGGACGTCAACTGGCAGAGAGGTAAACATATATAGGAACAGGGGGAGCAAGTTCATCTTAACTGCCGTAATTCGTCTCAATAAGGAGATTTCCTCTTTTGCCCATCTTTCCAGATCTAATTCCAACCTTTTAAAAAGCGGCAGGAAATGAACGCCAAACAAGTCAGAAGGAGAGGCTATGATCTGAACCCCCAAGTACTCCATCGACTTTGTCTCCCATCTAATAGGGCAAAGTGTCACGACCCTCACCCAAAACCCCCTCTGGCAAACCCATTGGCCAGGTGGAGTCAGGACTCGGGCCTCTAGAGCCTGGCATCCTCTTCCAAAACCCTCTTGGGGCCAGTCCTGGCGCCTATGGCGCCAGGCTCATACACCATGAAAAACATGTGCTTGGGAACTACTTATTGTGTTGTCAGCCAACATGGAGGCATCCACATAGCTTGGTTCCTAGGAACCAAGCTGTGCGGTCTAGTGTTTTGGGTGTGGTAGCCTAGTGACTACTTCACCTGGACTATTTTGTTGGGGCTATTTAAACCACACCCAAGCAAGACAACACGCTTCGCGTTACTTTGCAGTTTGCAACGTGACGCTCACCGTGTCCAGCTATACCCCGAACCTCGGAGAAGCAGAACCTGCAAGGAGACAAAAGGAACATCATTAGCAGCAGCATCTTACCTGCAGTCTTCATCTTTAGTTACTCGCAGCTCCTGAGAACAGCTTTCCTTGGATCTGTATGCCTCCCGGACTGCACAACCTGAAAGAGGAAGATAGAGGCAACATTAAGAAAGCAGCAAAGACATTGCAAATTACGAACTGCTCAAAAGGCTTACCTGGCTGGTCGCCTCTCGGCTGGCACCACTCCGGAAATTCCACACGCGCTGAAGAACACCGCGACCTGCAAGGAAAAAAGACAAAACAGGTTAGCAACGGCAAGCCATTGCAGCGCTGCGCATAGCGCTTACTTACCGCATCATAGCGCTCTTAAAGCGCCATCATTTACCAGTGGGGCTCAACCAAGCCAGTTCGCCGTGTTGAAGCTCAGCATACCTAAGGGAGAAAAAGAGACATTATTAAACAAAGAGAGGCATGCAGGATAGCAACAATACTAAAGAACAGCAATAAGACCTACCTGAACGATATCAAACGGGCCGGCGTCAGTGAAGTAACTGGACTGCACACGCCCACGAAAGACAACGCGGCCCTGCAAAGAAGGCAGGACGGAGAGCACGCCTAACTCTACCACAAGGTGAGGAGAGGGTCCCTGAGGAGCTGAAATCATACGGGGGTGGAGGGAGGATACTTACCCCGGTCGGCCAGTCTTGAACACAGTCCTCCTGTATTTTCAGGCAGAACCTTCCCCGCAGACCACATCTGGGCAAAACTGAGAAGCATACCAGCGAGTAACCCGGCTGGGTTGCGACCCTGTAGACACACGGTGAGCGTAACACAAAAGGGACTGCAAGGCGCCATCTCCCCTCCAGCCAAACCCACCCCCAATGCTACTGATTTACTCAAATGTATTTCAAAGCCGGTTACTTCTCCAAAGGATTTTAATTCCTCCATCGTCTAGGGGAGGGAAACTTGGACATTGGTTAATGTAAGGAGCATGTCGTCTGCATAGAGGGGCACCTTATGCTGAGCGTCCCGAATCTTGACCCCTTCAATGATCAGGGCAAACAGTAACTGAGAAAGAGGGCATCCCTGGCGAGTCCCACACGTAAGGGGAATTGGCGATGTGTGATCTCGGTTTATCCTTGACGATGTGGTGGGGAGAACATAATTGGCCTTAATCATTTTCCGGAAGAGGGGGCCAAAACGGAAGGCCTCCAAGGTTAATTACATAAAGACACAGTCCACCTTATCAAAGGCCTTTGTGTCATCCAATGCTAGAACCGCCAGTTCCTGGTGTCCAGTAATTGTTGTTCCTATTAGGTTTAAGACCCGCTGGATATTGTCACCAGTTTTTCTCCCTATGACAAATCCTGTTTGATCGTAATTAATGAGCACTGGTAATATCGGAGCAAGGTGGTTATCCAAGACCCTGGAAAAAATGCTTGCATCGATGTTCAAAAGGGAGATTGGTCTATAGGAGGCACATTTATTGTGGTCTTTGTTAGGTTTCAGGAGCAATATAGTGGTTGAGGCCCACATAGAAGGAGTTGAAAAGTGCCGTTAGTGGGTGGCGAGCTGAGGACTAAACATTTTATAAGATTTGGTCCAGAACCAGTCAGGGCCTGGGCCCGGGCCCGTAGGTTTCAGGATCTTAATCACCGCCTCCACCTCTCCCACCGTTATCAGGGCCTCAAGCGCAACCCTGTCTTCCCCTGAGATTCCAAGTAGGGCTGCTCCCTCCACATACCTCTTCTACCTCTCCAGAGAGCAGCAGGGAGCGTGGG
Organism: Ambystoma mexicanum; assembly: GCF_040938575.1. NCBI lineage: Eukaryota > Metazoa > Chordata > Amphibia > Caudata > Ambystomatidae > Ambystoma > Ambystoma mexicanum. The sequence continues at coordinate 133,035,790 of NC_090927.1, forward strand.
AGGCTTGCATTTATTCCCTGAAGTGAGATTCAGCTAACCTCATCTTCTCCTTTTCCCCATATCTCAAGCTCCCTGCTGATCCCGTAATCCTGTAATCATGTTACGTCTTCTAGAAATGGCAAGTTTCCTCACCAAAAGCTGATTAGCTTTGTTGCTTTTGGTGCATTATCCCTGTTTAGTTATCAGGAGAGACTGTGGGGTATCTTCCACATAGAGGGCTTCTAACTTGTTCCTGGCAATTTGTAATGATTTGTGGAATTTAGAGGCCCACCCTTTCCTATAGCTCCTCTCAAGTTCTTGAATTTCTTTTTCCAAATGGGATCGGGCCTGTTGTTTGGGTTTATAAAATGCCACTGAACGGGCTATCAAATCCCCTATAATCACTGCTTTCATAGCATCCCATGTTATTGCGGCTGAAGTGTGCACTTTGGAGTTTTCCTGAAAATAGTTTGACGGCTTTCGCCATGTTATCCCGCAGGGCCATATCATTTAAAATCAGGTTATATGGCTTCCAATTGGTCCTAGAGCCGGAAGAGGGGATACAAACCCTGGTGGTTAACTGCACTGGGCATAATTGGTCAGCACTCTAGCCCCTATATATACACACTATCTACATATGACCAAAGAGGGGGAGGTAACATTAGATCTACATGCGAAGAGGATCGATGGACATGGGAAAAGAAAGTCAAATCATGTTCCCCCGGATGCACTATTCTACAGGAGTCAAACACCCCCAAAGATTAAAATAAATGAAGGATGCCTGTTGTGATCTTAAAATCTTTAGCTGAGGGGGGATGCGTTTTATCCACTAGTGGGTCTAGTAGCCCATTAAAATCTCCCCCAATCAATACATAACCTTCCCAAAAGAAAAAGAATAGTCTCAAGGTGCTGATAAAATTGAACATGTCCTTCATTTGGGGCATACATTGAGATCAGAGAGTACAACTGTCCAAAGAGAACCCCTCTGATGGCTACATACCTCCCCTCAGGGTCATACATGGTGGCCACTTCTCTAAAAGGGACATCTCTCACCAGCAGGATCGCCGTACCACCAGACTTCGAACCGCTAGAGGCCCAAAATTGTCTCGGGAAGTCTGTCCCAAAACCAAATAAAGTCAGGGGGTAAAAGATGCGTTTCCTGCAAGAAAACAACTCACCCATTCAAGTCTTTCAAACATTGCAAGATCGATTTCTGTTTCACAGGGGAGTTCAGTCCCTTCACATTCAGAGAGATGAACTCCAACTTCTGGTGGGACGGGGGTGGGGGGAAATGGCTTCAGACTCCTCCACTACTATGGGGGGGGGGGCCCTTGAGATTCCTCTGCCATAAAGGTTTCGGTAGATCTTCACTCCATGTGGCAACCAATGTTTTCTTTGAATGAACCAACCAAAAAGAAACAACTCAACAAAAAACTGAAAAACATAGGACAACGTGCCCCTATAGCCCCCAAGTGAACATCCACTCAGGGTTGGACATAAGCCACATGAGGCCCAATCCCACAGAATCTGCTTGCAATGCTTCCGTCCATCGCCGATATAACTCCAACCAGTGGTACCAGCCACCTAGTTAACCTGGGCACTCAGGAGTGTGGAGGGGAATGCCCTGGCCAGCCACCTATAGATATCTTTGCCCACGCTTTTCCTTTAACTCTGGGCCCCACCTTGCTGTGAGTGTGAGAATACGGAGGGCACGGGGAGAGGAGCCCCATCATTTCCTCCACTTCCTCCATCCTGTCGATTGAGTGGGAAGTTCCCTTGAAGGTAAATTGCAGGGTGGCCAGAAACATCCACCGATATTTGACGCTCTGTTCACGCAGAAAGAGTGAGGAGACGGAGGGATCTTCGCTTCTGGATGGTGGATGTAGCCAGGTCCTGGTAGATCTGCAGTGCTGAGCCTTGGAACGTAAGTTCGTCTTGTGTGCGCCCTGCCGCCATGACCTGCTGTTTGGTGGTGAAAAAGTACACCCGAGTGATGACGTCGGGGGAGAGGCCCCCTCGGGAGCATAATCTGTGTGTTCGGTACAGTAGGAGTAGGGATTTTTCAAGATCGGGCAGGAGGGCCTGGAAAATAAATTACCAATGTACTCCGTGAGGGCTTGCTCAGATATCATGGGGTGGCACTCCCATGAGGAACAGGTTATTGCTGCATGCCCGGATTTCTAAATCCTCTTGCTTCACCTCCACCAGCTCACTTTTCCTCTCCAGCCGCAGGACTGTCAGTTGTAGCACAGCCATAGCGGATGAATGGTCCAGGACCCCCAAACTCAGTTCTGCCTCCATGACCCTCTGGTCAAGCCTGTCCAATTTAAATAAGATTTCGGACATGCATTGGCAGAATTCAGTATTGATATCCACAATGAAAGCTTGGATGTCTTCCTTGGTAGCCAGCTGCCCACTGGGGCGCTCTCATGAATGGGTTGATGGCCTCTGAACCTCTGCTTTCGTCCCCTTATCTGCTGAGAGCAGCATAGTAGCAATGTCTATAGTTTGAGGCCCGAGCGTGAGAAGGCCTTAGCTCTGTCAAGACTACGTGGGCCCTCTGGCTCCCTTACCATTATCTGCTGTTGGCGGGCCCCCTCCGCTAGACCTCCTCTGCGGTTCCCCTTCCAGCACCAAAGACAGCATGAGCCGCTTCCAGGGCAGTAGGAGTAATTTAGACAAGCCCCGGATGTGGGGCTTCCTGGGTGACTCTCTTCTCTCCCTCTCACCTTCCTTTGATTCTCCAGACTGGTTCGTTTAGCTGCACGAATGTCTTCCCTTTCCCCTTCGTCCCTCACTGCCTCAGGCTGGGTACATTCATTGCAAGCATGGGCTCGCCGTCAACACTGCCTTACTTCCAGTGCTCCTCTCGCGGGATCCTGGGGGGCGCTGTTAATCAGAATGTCCTGGTTCCAGGAGGGATGATATAAACCCTGGCCGCCACACTGTCAGTGCTTCCTTGAGTCGGGGCAGTTGCAACCGCCATTTTGAAAGCACCCTCTCGTCCCCGGGCGATGCAGGTGCCTGGCAAACAGACTGTTAGAGAGGTTACGGGCTCTGCATCTTCGGCCACTTCTTCCCCAATGCCTGCCACATATAATCCCTCCTTTTCCGATCCCGAATCACTGCATGGAAGCGTTATAACATGCTTCAAAAGGTGGGCCTCATGCGGAGGCCATTAGCAACGTGGCTGCATCGTCGGCGCTGCTAGACACACCCCCCACGATTATTTGTATTTCTAAACATTTTACCACACTTCTGTCCAATTGATTTAATAAAACTAACAAAATTATTAATAAAAGAAAGCAACTATGTGGCTAAGAATTGATGGGAGGAAGATAAAAGGCTTCAGAGAGTGGCAAAAAGACTAGACTTGGGGTAAAACTTACTGACAGTGTCAAGGTGTTGCCAAATATTGGTGCAAGAAGGCAAGCTGAGCAGAAATGGGACTGGGCAAAAGGATGAGGAGCAACCAAAAGAGTGTGGAGGAGTGAAGCATAACATCGGAATAATGAGACAGAAACAAATGAAGAGGGATAATGGGGCAAATGGCATGAAGACACAAAAAGAAAAAATACAATAAAATGAAACTGGAGACAGCAAGAAAGGAGAGCCAGTGAAAAGAAGTTGATATTTCAAAGCGAGGAGGAAGAAGAGAGAGGAATAATAGGAGAGTTGAAGATAAAATGAGAAAGACAATTCAGGATGGGCAACGCAATAGTCAAAGAGAAAACTAATTAACCTATATGAATTCCAGTGGCAAAGAAGGTAAGCAAAGAACAAATGTTCAGATATAAAGCTGAAAAGGACAGATGCAGGCAAGAGAAAATAGGAGCAGGAGAAAATTGCGAAATGAGTCAATGATGACATCTAGATTCTAAGTGAGCCAAGAAAGGAAAAGGAAAGAAGATAGAAGGGGAGATGGAATAGTCTTAGCAGAGTTATGATAACAGAGCAAGAGAGCAAGATCACCCATTACTTGACAGTTGATCAGGAAAGGATGAAAACTTAAAAAGAAAATGAGGGCCAAGAACACAATCTTGGAGTACACCAAAGCAGAAAACTAAAGAATAAGAGGGGTAGAGGGGAAAATCTGAGAAAGTAACATAGCAATTGTTCCACAGAAAAGTAGACAAAAGTGCCAGTCCCCAACTCACTGTGCACCCCTTTTCAACTAGGTGCACTGCATTGTTTTTTATAACTTCCCTCCCCAACATTATTGACTATGACTCAGTGTGGGATACTGTCGTGAGCACGTTGCCAAGTATGTCTGGCTTATTGGGCATGGCCGATTCGAGTGGATGTGAAATAGTCTGAGTAGTGAACTGCCACTGCTAGAGCCGTAAGGTAGGAATTTCCCAGGCCAGCAAGTAATGGTAGACTATCAATGTGTGGGTGTAAGAGGGTGCTCTAAACAAAAGCCAAGATGTGCAGTAGACTAGACCGATACTCAGTGAACAGTGCACCGGCATAAGCAACACAACAAAGATGGTAAGAGGCCAGCTACCTGCTCAGGTCCTCCAGGCAGTGAGTTTGATTCGTGTCTGCTAATCTAGAGGGGCAGGTGTGCAAGCCCTCTGGACAGTCAGTAGAAGCATTGTAGGTTTGAGGGTAGTGGGGGTCGGGTTTGCTGGAAGAGGGGGGTTTAAGGAGCATGGGCAAGGCACCCTTGGGAGACAATACTCCATTTGCACATCCCTCGCACACAGTTAATTGGAATATACCGATAGGAGAACCAACTTGAAATTACGGCGAGCAATACTTTCTGCATAGTGTCTTTTAATGAGGAACAGAGCAGGAGGGGCTGGCAATGGGAGACCTGGTGTGGGGCGAGGGAAGATGGGGCAGTCCTGGCAAATAGAGTACCGTAGGTCAGCTGTCTATGTTTAAAAGGACAGCGAGACATAGTTCAAAGCAATGGAGACCTCAGGCCAGCACAGCTGCTAACTCCTATACGAAAGGGAAGTTCTGCCAACTGGAGGGGCAGGAATATTGAGAAGGAGACCACAGAACAAACCACCACACATTACATTGATACACTAGACCCACTAAAGCGATAAGGGTGTAATGTAGATTTGTGGAACACTGTGTACTAGAAAATGGCTCCACTGACATACCACCTGCTTACTGCAAGGTGCTCTATACTCAGAAGCTGCTTTTAACTCCCATTTGTATTTCATTCCCTGGAGTGGCAAAAACTGGGTAAGAAAGGCTCTACTCCCCTAGACCTTCTTGCCATCACCGACACCTGACAACTGGATTTCTCCATCCAACACTGGCACTTTGGCAGCCCTACACGACTCCAAACTATCCTTCATTCAATCTCCTTGATTGACTGGCAGAGGTGGACGTGTCAGACACTTCCTCTCTTCCTACCTCAATGCCTCACACATCTCCAATGCTATGTCCACTCCTACCACTTCAATTCACCATCTTTACTATTGCTCTGTCTCACTCGGTTCACATCATCTACATCTATCCCCCCCTCCTGGTCCCACTGGACTATTCGGATCTTGGGCAACTCCTTGATTCTCTTGCCACTAAACATCACCTCATTCTCTTAGGTGACTTTAACCTTCCCCCTCGAACCACTTCTCAGAAATCTGAACTTCAGTCTTTTCTTAGAGACCACACTCTCCCCTCTCCCCATAAACTACCTAGCCACCCACACAGACAGGGGGTAACTCTTTGGATCTCTTATTCATCTCCACCACTCTCTCAGCCACTAATAATACTGTCACACCATCCACATCTGATCACTCAATTGTTTCCAACACCATCTCCTTTCCACCCTCGGACCTCTCCTATCCACTTACCTCACCTAATACTAATAGGAAATTCAAACCATTCTTCCCTTTCTTTCTGACCTACGTTTCTCACTCTCCTCGTTTCTCACTCTCCTCCTTCATACCCGATGCCTCTCCCACCAACACTGCCTTCTCCAGCTTCCAATCCTTACCATATGACTCATTCTCCTCCCAGTTTCCACGGCTTACTTTAACCCCAAAATCTCAGCATCTTCAACCATGCGCCCCCCCCATTCATATGCTCTCTCCCCACAGACATGCGTCAGCTCCTGCGCAAATGGGGGCGTCTCTTAATAGTGCGAAAAGGAAATTCTACCTCACCCTCATTAACTCTCACTCCAACCATCCTCACCAGCTACAGGGCACCCTAAACTCACTCATCCGAAATCTAGGACCATCAACTCCACTCTCACAGCAAATGACCTAGCTGAATACTTTGCTGCAAACATGTCCAAAATTAGAGACTGCGCATGACCTTACCAACACACCCTCGTCCTACAATCTGCCTCCGTCTCGCACTTTTGTCACACTAATACTGAAGAAGTTCTATCTGTACTGATGAAGGCTAACTTATTGTGTGCCCCATCAGACCCTCTTGTTCCTCAGTTAGTCAAGCCTATTACCCCTTTAGTGGCCCCTCACCTCGCTGAACTCTTCAACTTGTCCTTCGACTCTACTTGCTTTCCCTCGATTTTCAAAACAGCAAAGGCCATCGCTCCCTTAAACAAGGGACTAACCAGAACCTACTGGCAAACCTTTGCCCTGTGTCTCTCCTTCTGCACTACTCTAAAGTGCTCAAAAGTGTTGCGATCAACTATCTTACCAATTTCTTAGACATCAAAACCTTTGAGATCCCCTTACAAGCAGATTTCTGCTCCGGTCGCTCCACTGAAACTGCTCTCATGAATGTGTCCAACTCAATCACCTATGCTAAGCACTCCAACCTATCCTCTATCCTAATTCTCCTTGAACTGTCTGCTGCCTTTGACAATTGCATTCACTCTGATCTCCTTAATACTCTCTCTCTTCTTGGGATTCGCGATCGTGCCTTTGGCTGGATTGAATCCTACTTGCCATCTCACCAATTCTCTGTCCCTTGGAGCAACAACATCTCTCAACTCACTCCTCGAACTGTTGGTGTTCCACAAAGTCCTATCATGGGTCTGCTCCTCTTTACACTCTACACATCTGCTCTTGGGGCACTAATCTCCTCCTTTGAGTACTCGTACCAACTCTTCATGGAGGACACCCAAGTGATCTCTTTTCCTGAACTCTCATCTGATCTCTATCAAAATGTCCAACAGTCTCTCTGCTATTAAATAATGGATGGCTTTGCACTCTGATGTTAACTCTACTTCCCTGTCAAATGCTCCCTCCTCCCTTCCGCCTATCCAGTTCCTACTCAACACTCTCGCCTACTTCTCTTCAGCTAGAAACCTCAGCGTCATCTGTAACCCTTCTCAAACCTGCTCTACTTTTATCTCCAAAACTCAACAGCAGCTCGCCTCAACTTCCTAAATATTAGGAAAATCAGGCACCTACATCCTTTCTACACAGCCAAGCATCTCTTAACCACTCGACTTCTCTAAACTGGACTAGTGTGTCAGCATCCTCTTTGGTCGCCCCAACTATACTTTGTCCTCTCGGCAAGATAATAAACTTCGCTACCAGGAATCTCTTGGAATTCCCTCACTTCACACCTACTTCCTTATATCGTTATCAGGTTGGATGGCTACAGTGCAAAATGGGCCTAGATTTAAAGGTCTTCTGGCTGACAAATCCTTCTACGGCAAGGCACCACTGTGTCTATCCTCCTCTATCCAACTCTACAAACCTTCTCGTAATGTCCTCTCTGCCTCCAGGACCACCCTTGTGGCTCCCCACCCTCCCTGTGCTTCCTCTCGCTTCTGCTCCCCCTCTTCTTGCTCCACTTGCATGGAATTCGCTTCCCCTGGACATCCGAGAAACAGTCCAAACAGATTTTTTCAAAACCAAACTGAAAGCCTACCTCCTCGCCTCAGAGTTACCCTTTTACCTTCCTTCCAGCTAACCTCTGTCCCTCACTTCCGCTGCCTCCATTCTAGCACTTTATCCATCATGGTCATATCACGAGCACAGCTGGCCATACCGTCTACCTGCACTTTTGGTTGTCCTTAATCCAAGTATCTCCGCTTATGTATTGTCACCGGAGAATGTTCCAATTACCCCCCTCCAAAACCTGGTCAGAATGTCCCTGATACTTATTGCAAGAAGCTCACTGCTTCCCATCAAATATTTCGTATCTATTGCATGCTCTTTTGAGACCAAATGAGTATTGTTCATATATATATATATATATATATATATATATATATATATATATATATATATATATATATACACAAATATATCCTAATATCCTAAGAGAGTGATTGAGAGAGCATATCTCAAAGCCAGAGCTAAAGAGCGATTAAGACTCATAGCAGGATCCGATAGGAAGGATACTACGAAGACTGAAAAAGACAGTACTCACCTGATTCTAACCTTCGACACTCAGGCACCTTCGATTAGGTGACTTCGGAATAAACATTGGAAAATACTCATGGTGGACCAAGACCTTTGTAGCAATCTTAAGACCAGACCTCCGATAACTTTTAGAAGGAATCGATCCATAAAAGACACTCTGGTTCAAAGTTATATGACCGAAGAAGAAGATAGCAACAAGACAAGTTGGTTACCTAATAAAAAGAAGGTTTTATTTTAAATGTACTTGATGCAGCATCTGCAAGTATACCAAGACCTGTGGGTCTTTTAAACATCCTGTCACAGGCCAAATGGTTTTGATATCGGATAAAATCACATGTGAAACTTAATATGTTGTTTATGTTCACATGTGTCTGTGAAAAATTGTACATAGGCAGTACGAAAAGCAAATTAAAGACACGCATTCAACAACACGTACGGGCCATCATCAACAGTGTTGTGAATTACTCAATGGCCAAGTATTTTGCAGATTGCCATGAGAAAAACATGGGGAGTTTTGGTTTCTTTGGGATTCACAAAATTGAAATAGGACCCAGGAGGAGACAAAGAAAAACTTCTACGACAAAAAGAGACTCAGTGCATTCTGGACTTCGGAAGCAAATTTCCGAATGGACACATTATCGACGAGAAACTCTACATTTTTAGGACAATGAAATCTGTACCTCTTTTCTTTTCTTTCCTTCCCTTCCAGGTTTTAACAAATACATACAACAAGATAGAATGTTCCACTTTCCGCCAGAATATGTCAATTTGTAACATTGTAATATGTTTATTTGCTATGAGTTATATTTGGATATTAGTTTTTTAACTTTTTAGATTTTTTCTGATTTCTTGGTGATTGTTTCTTAGGTTTTATCTACACGTGTGATAGTTGATATTTTTAACATGTGGTGTAGAGAACTTGGGGGCTGGTGGAGCCTAAGGACCCAAAAGTAATGTAGTGGATGAGACTGGTAAAGGTGCAACTCAGTAAAGAATCGCATGAATCGGGTGTTGTCTTGGTAGGCATATTAGATGCAGTAGTTAAATGCACTATGCAGTTGAAAATTCAAAAATCTTTTTATGGAATAAGCATGCGATTGATTGTAATTGCTGCTATTGCACTATGCACTTTATTAATACTTATGCACTTTATAATTCGATTGTATTTTGCACAAGACCAACTATGCTGCCAATGGAAAGTCTCAGATCGTGACATATTGTGATGCTGACATTTATTGCTGCTATTGCACTATGCACTTTATGCAAAACAGAGCATCAGAGACAGGAATACCATCAGAATTTCTGCTACTGCATTATGCGGTTCACCGACATCTATGCACTTTAGGACGACAAGGCATTTTTTCACTAGTAACATCATGCTGCTAATTGGAAAGGTTTTGGCTGTGACAGAGTGTGTTCCCGACCGAGATTGTCACCATGCACTATGCACTTTATGGAACCCGTAGCATTTGGGACAGCTACACTACCAGAGGGGCTGCCAGGGCATTATGCATTTTATTGAAAAATATGCACTTTAGGATGCTAATGTATTTTGCATAAGAAGAATCATGCTGTTAAAGGAAAGGTTAGGATGGGACACTTTGCACCGCTGACTGATATTGCTGCCATTGCACCATGCACTTTATGAAATTCAGAGCATCTGAGACGGCAATATTAAGTTGATAAATGAAATCACTGGTGGTTAGTTGCACACTACGGTTTGGCTACTCACAATACTGCCAGTACACTATGCACCTAGCTGGCTAAATACCGTGTTGAAAACCATCAACCGTCATGTGATGCCCAGGTATATTGACGAACTAATGCCCGAGTATGTTGATGAACTGATTACTTCTTCGTATTAGAAACACGGTGTTGCCAACAAATGGTCATGAGGAGGAGATGTTTTGCTTTTGATGAATACGGTGGTGATTTGCAATAAACACACTTTTGAAAGCATTGCATGAAAGACAAAAAAGTATTGTGCTGATAAATTTAAGTGATTGGTCGCCGTGTGTGCGCTATGCACTATGCATTGAATGGCTATGCACTTTAGCTGCAATTTGGGCGTCCATACGGCACAAGATAATGCAATGTTAAACACTGTGATATTGAAATGCACGAAGCCAATACAACATTGGGTACCTTAATAATATAAAGCGCTAGCCTCGTAAGGGTCACTGTCGATGCACTTTTCAAATAACAGTAGCATTCAAGAGTCAACAGTACTACCTTTCTCACACTAAAAGATGGCCACCATGCTTTTGTTACAGAGGGTGTGGGTCAACTAAGGCAGTCCTTTTTCCATTGTGGCCAAAACACTCACCAGCTGCTCTCTCGCACTCTGCACCTATGTTTAAAAACTCACTGGTTGTTGGGGGCTCGTAGTTGTGAACAAGCGGCGAGTTTTGCCGTGAAACGCGTTAACGTCCCAAACGCGCACCTCTACTGCATTATGGGAGTGCCATATTCTGATGGCTTGTAAATTCTGTTTGCTGAGTTGTAAGGCTTAAATAAAGAAAACTTTTTCTACAAACAAATATTTTTTGGATCCGGAAGTTTTCTTTATCTAACGACTGTGGAGAGTGCCACTCACCTTGCCTGATGTGAATCAGTGCCTCAAAGATATATATATATATATATATATATATATATTCAATTAAAAAAATGTGTTAAGGGGACGTTATGGTTAAGTTTTACTGATAAAAACCTATGAAATTCAATGAAAAACCTTTGTTAAAGGGACATTATGGGTACAAGTAAAACCGAAAAACCTCTGAAATTCGCAAGTTATGGTCAAAGATGACATCACAAATGTCATTGATGACATCACATATCTGGGCCCCTTTTTTTTTTGTTCACCGACATATATAGGCCAGGTGGTTTTGTTCACGGACAGTCAGAATATTAAAATTGAAAAAGATGCTATATACCTCGACGTTAACCTTGTCATATTTTCTTTCAGTACTTGCCTTAGGGTTTGGTCTCAGCTCACGCACATACATGGGGAAATGAGCAGGCCTCAAACACACAATTCATTTGTATACATGAAGATAAACTTTAATGTCTTTAACATTTTCTGATGATGCCGTTTCTTTCTTCCTTACTTTAGTTTGCCTGTATGGGCCTCGGATTAGTATGCATTGTGGTTTTTCAGATGTATTGTTTGTACTAGCACAAGTGTGTAGTAAGTCTTGCATTGTTAGCTAGTTATTACATGTTTACCATTACTCAAAACTCTGATAAGGTAGCATTCATTATTGTACTATCCAAAATTACAAGATTATATAGAGTGTAGTTATATGTGCATGCTGCAGTCATTGCCTATGTTTATATATGATTAGGTTTCTGTATTAATAACACTCCAATACAATGATTTTAGATGAGTACATTCTTTAATAGATTAAGTAGTTCATGATATGTCTCCCGATCACCCCTGACATCATGTTATAAAACACAACTCCTTCTAGAGACTTTTCATAAAAATGTATTTCACATCGATGTCATCCATGATGTCATCAATGACATTTGTGATGTCATCTTTGATTTCCTGGGTGTTAATTTTAGCAGTGCATGGTGGTGGCACAAGTTATGGTTGCTTGGCTTACCATAACTGGCGAATTTCAGGGGGTTTTCGGTTTTACTTGTAACTATAACGTCCCTTTAACAAAGTTTTTCAGTGAATTTCATGGTTTTTTACCAGTGCATGCTATTATCCTACAACTTACTAATATCATACTTACCCAAAATAGCAATATTTGTGTCCAATTTACAAAGTGTCACTTTAAAACTGTGCCTTTTCCCACCTTCTAGAATCATTTTTAACACTTCAATACACTTTTTGCAACTATTTCAACTAGTTGTGCATCCGTAGACGTCTACAAACATCTCACTTCATTGTAGCCCTTCCGGACAGTGCCACATGACCATCGCTGGCGCGCAGCATTGTGACATGTCCGAGAACCCGTCCACACTTCACAATAAAATCCGTTCTTCGCGGACAGTTCGGAACTGCATTTTCTACTGATCTAGGAACTTTCAACATCAAAATTTCCATTGCACAGCTCCAATACCTATTCCTACTCATTATCCATTAACAATCTAGTAGATAGTACATACTTTTAGCAAAACTGCTATTTATCTTAAAATGACATCAGCTAAGGCCATCCCTTCTCCCCAAGAGCCACCACCACCGCTGTAATCAAGGAGCATGGGAAACACTGCCCCTACCTTAGAAATAACACACACGCAACATTTTCCCCTGTCCACCTACCCCTCCATATTAGTGTTTGGTGCCACTTCCCTCATTTCCTCCCCACATTTCGTTCTTAGCTCTCCTGCCAAAAAGAATAATACATCCAAAAACAACAAAAGAAATGTTCGTTTAGGAACCACCTTTCACAGTTAAAAAATAGAACAAAAGAAAACTTAGAAACTCCATCTACTTTATATTTCTCAGTAAAGTACAAACACTCAATAACATTTTCCAACATTTCCATTTGCATTTTGTGTTATGCTAATGGTAATATTGTGGCATTCATCCTCCGTTCCAGGGACTGGAACGGTGGATACCGGCCCGGCAGCCCAAGTTATCAGCCCAAGCGGAGCCAGGGTGGATAACGAGTTCCCTGGACCAATATCCCCCCATTCCAGCCCCTGTAATGGGCGATGAAGGCCATTAGTACCCTAGGTGGGAAACCGGGGTGCTTTAAAAAAAAGAAAGAAAAAAAAAGATTGTTCTTCCTAGAAAATCCTTTTCCAAGATGGCCATCATGGAAACAGAAGGCAGGGTTCCATACAGGGCCCCTCTTCGCTTTCCATGGCAGCCTGCAGAAGGCAAAAAGAACTCTATGACCATATTACCACAAGCACATTTTTCTTCCTTTTCAAATCTATCCCAATTTCGAATACCTTTACCACAAAACCAGTCCCAGGTGGACATGGCCACTTTAACCCCATGTTTTGTCCCTCGTGGTCATGGCCAGTAGCCAGATTGTCCGGATCATGACCCGGACAATCTGGCCGCTGCCCATGGCCACAGGCTACACCTCAGTCACCAAAGGTATATCACAATTTTTTATACCTACATGATACTTGTCAAAAAATAAAACACAGGCACATTTGCAAAACCATGCTTTCAGGTCCTTCTCATGCTCCTTACACAAGTTTGCTGGAAATCCACCTATGTTTTATTTTTTCAAAAGTTTCAAATGTATGCACATACAATCGTCATATAACCTAGCCCCCACTTGACAAAATCCATTCAGATATGAAAACATTTATATCTAGATCTATAATCTTTTTGCAAACCTTTGTGTAGATTTGTCAAATGGCACCACATTTATAAGCTTTTACAATATTTTGGTACCCCCCTCTAATTCTGTCCCCTCTTGACAAAATCCCACTAAACTTTGCAAAAACATTTATATCTATATGTATTATCAGTTTGCCAAATTAAGTGTAGATTCGTCAAAAGGCACCTCATTTATAAACCTTTACATAATTTTGTGAGCCCACCTCTAGTTTTGCCCCCTCCTGACAGAATCCCACCAATCTTTGCAAACCCATTCGGGATCAGGTCAGGAATATAACTGCTAAATTACATGCATTTTCATTAAGTGGTGCCAAAGTTATAAGCCATCCAAAAACTGCCCCAAACATTTGAAGTGTCCCCGAACTTCACAGAACTGTTCGCGAACATCTAAACTGTTCACGGACTTTCGCAGCAAAAAAAAAACACACTTTTTTTTGCTTCTTGCAGCCATATTCCATTCCATCCTCATCACCCCTCAGCCCCCCAGAAATTATTTGATAAGTTTGACGAGTGCAATGTTGTATTTTTTAATATGTTTTTACTGCGATGTCCGCAGACACCAGCCGCTGTCCGCCAATCCAAGATGGCAGGCGTTTCCAAAAATCAGACACTTTTTTGCAAACCTCTACTAATCTGAATGTTTAGAACAGTTGTTCAAAATGAAGGAGGTCTCACAAACAGGCTTCATTTGTGGGCACAATCTCAACACGGGGGAGGAGGGGGGGAGATTCCTGTCAGTGATCGAAACTGGTGATGTAGACGTGTCATACGGACAATTCACCATTACAACAGCGCTGGTTATTGTTTTCAACATGATTTAGTGTGTATTCTTGGGACACCATCATGGTTTTCCTGCTATTCAGTTGGATTCTTTATTGAATACATAATTAATACAAAATAATTTCAGGATTTTCCAATGTACCCAATTCATAGTAAGCAGTAGGAGAAAGTGCCTCTTGCACAAAAACAATTATACAAACCAGTCCACTTACGGTGGGTGCAGATAGGTTTAAGTCATTTATAGAAAATGTCTACAATAATTTCTTTATTTTGCCATTTCCGTTTTTGTGGCACAACACTACAAAGAGATTGCCACCATATCCTTAAAAAGAAGCAGTCATATTAGTTAGACTCTCCTGGGGCGGGAACAAGAGGACAAGCCTTTGAGATCAGACATACCAAAACACGTATGCTAGAATGTGAATCGATTAGTAAAACGCTCAGCCAGGTGTGTAAGGTTATATTCACTTAAAAATGATCGTTGATTTGTTCTTAGATGAGCGGGCGCTAGAGGGCCGACCAAGATGGCCGCTCCCCTGTAAGCTCTCGGCTACCTCCCGCATGAATCCTGTTTAATCGCAGCAATCCTGAGGCGAAACCACTAAATCCGCAAGTAATACACTATCCTTGCGCAGAACCTCATCCCTGCCGAAAATCCGGAGAGAATCGGTCTCGCCTTCCGTGAGAAATCCAACCGCGAACTGCGTGGGCCCCAGGAACACTGGCCCGCCTGGCCAACATTCCTCCGTAGACGGACAGGAGCCGCCCGTGGGACCTGCCGAGGCCAACGCCAGTGGAGAGCGGCACGGCAAGAATCGCTCGGGATGGGGGCGCCGCCTCACCGGCCCTGTGGAGCGGCTTCACGGCTCACAGCCAGCAGTAGGACGTGTCCTAGTGAACACCCGCAGGTGAGAGGCGGGAGGCGCGCGGAGGCTCACAGAAGCACACAAAACAAGCGGGACGGCGAGTCTACGCTACACCAACAAGATAGGGTCGCTCTGCGGCGCCCATACCGACTTTCCGCACGGCTGGGTCTCAGCCCCTCGCGCGGCTAAATCTGAACCTGCACTGCGCTCCAATACCACCACCAAGATCAAGATGGGGAAGCCTGACAAGTCCCAGAAAAGACTCAATTTTGACGCAGGCCCAGCACCTAAAACGCCCAGGCCGGAACACCGCCCAGAATCCCCGAATAATCCATCGGAGGTAGAGCTACCGCAACAAACGGACATTAGGGAAATCCTGATGGAACTAAAAGCTGGGATAGGTGGCCTGGACAGCAAGATAGACTCGCTCTCGTCCAAGGTGGACCTGTTGCAGCACCGTCTCGACAAACACAGTGACAGGCTTGACTCCGTCGAACAGAGAGTGTCAGATCTGGACGATGGCACATCAGCACTCACCTCCCGAGTCTCCACGCTTGAGGGCCAAATGAAAACCGTACTCGCCAAAAATGAGGACTTGGAAGGCCGCTCCAGACGAAATAACATAAGGATAGTCGGAGTCAGAGAACGACGACTACCAAACAGAATGGAGGAGCACATCGAAAAACTATGCACTGAGCTATTCGGTCCCGCAGTTCTGTCGCAAATATTCGTAGTGGAAAGAGCCCACAGAATCCCTGCAACAAGACCTGCTCCGGGAGCTCCTGCCCGCCCGATCATCGCCAAGCTCTTAAGCTACAAGGACAGGGGCGCGATCCTTAGAATGGCAAGAGAAAAGGGCAAACTACATTTCGATGGGGACGACATCCAGTTTTACCCGGACTTCTCGCCGTCAGTCCAAGCCCAAAGGAGATCGTTCACCAATGTTAAACACAGATTGCGCACCAACCAAATTACGTACTCGATGCTCTTCCCGGCGAGGCTTCGCATTCAACTGGAGGGAAATACCCACTTCTTCAACTCCCCAGATGAAGCCACACTGTTCCTCGACCGGCAGGGATATAAATCCGCAAACCAAATGTCCGGAGCCACAAACAGAGAAAGAGCAGGGAGAGTCCCGCCGGGATGAACACCCGCGACACTGATCCAAAGCAAGACAAAAGCCATCAGGACAATCTTCGCAAACGGGAGGTTGGGGACTAAACCTCGGGAGGCCACCTGCGTCCCGTGCACAGCACGCCTTGTGTTCTAGTTGGGGGGGGTTCCAAACGGACGAGTTGGGGGTTGTCCGTGTAAGGAAAATTGTTTTATTGTTGTTCGAAAAGCGCGCCATCGCCTAACCGCAGGCCTCGTCCCGAGCCCCGCCGCCGCCCTTCGCACGCCCTCCCGTCTGATGTAGCTCCCATGCAATCCAGCCACCTGAAATGTCGGGACACCGCCGAGGGGTGGCCCACCACTTTTTCCGCAAAGGGGCGCCATATAAAACATCACCGTTCCAATTCAA
Source organism: Ambystoma mexicanum (assembly GCF_040938575.1). Taxonomy (NCBI): domain Eukaryota; kingdom Metazoa; phylum Chordata; class Amphibia; order Caudata; family Ambystomatidae; genus Ambystoma; species Ambystoma mexicanum. Next base: position 133,052,563 of record NC_090927.1, read on the forward strand.
AGTAGCAACCTGGAACATTAGAGGGGGCAACATCCCGGCCAAGACACGCAAGATCCTGCAATTACTCATACGTCACAAGATTGAGGTGGCAATGATTCAAGAAACCCACCTTTTACCGCAAAACAAACACCTGTGGGCCCGCAGCTGGGGATGCCACTGCTACTTCTCTTCATATTCATCCTACGCCAGGGGAGTCGCAATACTTTACACTTCGCTGAGATTTCGCTTGATCAAAACGGAAAGAGATAACGATGGAAGGGCTCTTCTGGTTCGGGGAATGGTGGAGGGAGAGGAGGTGGTTTTCGTCAACTCCTACGCCCCCAACACAGACGGTGCAAACAACTTTGACTGGGTGCTGTCCCGCCTTACGCAAGGGCGAAACGCTACCATAATCTGGGGAGGCGTCCTGAATACTCATCTCGACCCACAGAAAGATAAATCACAGCTAACAACCGCGCACCCGTCCAAGGCCAGCCTACAAGTGCAGGAGATCTGCAAAGCATTTGACCTATCGGACATATGGAGGATCCAGAATTGGGAAGTCAGAGACTACACATACCACTCAATTGTACATAATACGAACTCCCGCATCGATTATCTGCTAGTCTCCGCACACAGCAACTGGCAATGGGGCAGTTGCCAAATACTCCCCAAAATCTTCTCGGACCACGCCACGGTTAATACTCGAATGCCGCTTGCCGACTACCAGACAACGGCCCTGTCATGATCTCTGCTTCCAAAAGGTCAGGGTTTTCCCAACTCCCTTGGAAGCAGATCCATAACCCAGGTTCCGAGTGCCAACCAGTCCCAATTGGGACCTTTTGGACCCAGCCCTGGCGCCAGTGGCACCAGGCTCATAAATATGCCCAGTCCCAGCGCTGGAAGCGCCGGGCTCATAATGCTTGGGTGGACTTACCTGCAGCAGACCATGCTGCTTACTTGCCTGCCAGTTGAGCCTCTGATCCTCTTCTGTTTGGAACTACTTTTCCTGTTGGGTGGGGCAGGAGCCACTCCCTAGATTCAGAACACTGGAACTCTTCTGGAAAGCAGGAACTCTTTTCTTACCTAGGCGTGGCTGTGGAAGGAGACACCTAAGCACTACAGGAGGCTATTTAAACCACACCCGATGGATGAATCTTGCTTTGCGTTATTCTGCATCCTCTGCAGCAGAACGCTCATCGTGTCTTCTGCATCTGATCCTGGGCCTAAGGAAAAAGGCTTACCATCCTGAATCCAGTCTTCAGCAACACCTATAAAGACAAGAAAGAACAGGTTAGCATTACGGTCTTCAGTGACAGCTCTTCACTTACCTGGTCCATCGGCTGTCACCAACGCCTCGCGCTGCATTCCGGCATCTGAAAGACAAAGGCTTACCTACTCTTCGTGCGCTCCGGAGGTCTTCACACTGCATTCCGGCATCTGAAAGACAAAAGCTTACCAACTCTTCGCACGCTCCGGAGGCCTTCGGCGCTGCATCCCGCATCTGAAAGACAAAACAAGGTGCGTTTAAAGACATTGGGGAACTTTAATACTCACGTGCCATTACTCCTTTCCACATCCAACCCAGTGGGTATTCCGGCACCCTGCAGCCGCTCCGAACTTGTACCTGCAAAATAAAAAGACAGTTAGAGCGCATCGTGAAGCAGGCAACAAGCGCTTACTTATGTGCTTCCAGGCGCTTCTATTCATCACACGGGCTCCATCTTCAACTCACTTGAGCCCGTCATCCGCCATCGCCGGAACCCTGCAAAACAAGAGACATCATTACTAAAGACTTTAAAGACATTAGAATTACTCGAAACTTACCGTTCGTGCAGTAAACGACGGACAGCAGTCCTCTGAAGTCAAGAGGCCTGCTCCCCTTATCCAGTGAAGAAACTGGTTACAGCACCCTGCCCCGAGGCAGATGGAGAGCACAGCGTTCACTTACCTAAGGTGAGAGCGTTAACCTTTGGGGTTCTACAGGAGAAGAGAAAGGGAAGAAGAGAGAGACATTCAATAACCCAGTTCCTTAATCCCATATTTTCTATCTGCAGACATCTTACCCTTCGAGTCAGACATACAGTGCACAGAGGTCCAGCCCAAAGAGCCAGCCGTGTGTTACACATCACCTTTGAAGATACGGTATACGCCCAGTCAAGACCGGCGCCTCTACGGGAATCAGGTGAGCGTTACAGAACGCAAAGCCTACCACAAAACTCCCGTCCAGGCGCTATGGAAACCTCGGATACCGACCAGCTAGCCCAGTTACTTGGGGAACTAAGGGCAGAAGTGCATGCAGCCCGTCAGGAAACGAACGCTCTAAGAAGGGAACTGATTATTTCCAAGGAGCGAACAGATGATCTCGCTAGACAATTGCTACAGTCACAAGCCGGACAGACCCCGTTACCCGCATCTGGGGGAAATCTTCCTTCTACATCCTCTATGAATCCAGTGCAGATCAACCTACCTGGGAATGTACCTCTGGCTCCGCCCGAACGATTTTCTGGTGACCCAAAGAGGTTTGCAGTATTTATCAATCAGTGCCGGTTGCATTTCTTATGCCGGCCAGCAGCCTTTCCAACTGATCAAGCTAAAGTAGCTTTCGTGCTTTCGTACCTTAGTGGCAATGCGGCAGACTGGTCGATCCCTCTAGTAAATCAAGATGATCCGGTCCTCCATGATTTTCAAGCTTTTCAGCTCAGTATGGAAAAACTGTTCGCAAGACATTCACAGGGGCAGGCCTTGGACAATGAGCTTCTTTCGTTGCGACAAGGTAATCAAGACCTTTTGGCTTATATTGCGTCTTTCAACAGACTGATAGTGGAAACTCAATGGCCTGAGGACAAAAGGATTACGCTGTTTTATAGAGGTCTACGTGGAGAGCTCAAAGATGTGTTAGCCCAAGTAGTGAATCCCCCACAAGATTGTTCGGACTATATAGACTTAGTCGTTCAAATAGATCACAGACTGCAGAATAGGAAGGCCGATCGTTCCAAGTTTGATGCTCGAGTATTTTCCAAACCGCCAACTCCTTCCAAAGGAGTAGACTCCGGGGAACCCATGCAAATAGGGGGTCTTAAAGGTCCTCTAACACAAAAGGAGCGGGAAAGGAGAAAACAGTTGCAATTATGCCTCTATTGCGGAAACTCAGGGCACTTTCTTCGAGACTGTCCGGTGAAACCTGCCAAGAAGGCAGTAGGAGCTGCAGTTACCAAAGTTACAAACTCTGAGCAGGGAAACGACCTTGCCCGACAAGAATAGAGGTCCTCTTGCCGAGCGTGAAAACCAGTTCCGTGACCTCGCATTTCGTGATACCTATGGTCCTCATTAGCCCTGATAATCCGGATCGATTACATGCAATTGAAGCTTACCTCGACAGCGGTGCCATCGGCAATTATGTGGATCATGAAATGGTTTTGAGGATGAATCTAACTCTTTGTCCCAAGGCTGTAAAGGACGTCATTACTACGGTGGATGGTACGGAGATAGCCTCCGGGCCAGTAACGCATACCACTCAAGAGGTGACGCTAGTAAGTCAAGATGGACACCATGAGAAGATCGTGTTCGATGTGATCAAGTCCCCTCAGTTTGATTATTCTAGGAATACCTTGGTTAGAGAAACACAATCCTCTGATCGATTGGCGAGCAAGAACGGTCCAGTTTCCATAATGTGTCTCTACTTGTCACCCTCCACCTGGTGTTGCACTGGCAGCAATTTCTTCAGAGACTCCCCAGTTACCTCCCGAATACCTAGAATACCAAGATGTTTTCCGGAAGGATCAGGCTAACTCTCTACCTCCTCATAGGTCTTATGACTGCCAGATAGACCTGATACCTGGATCTACTCCTCCTTGTAGTAGAATTTATGCCCTCACCGAGCCTGAGAACCTTCACCTTCGACAATACCTGGATCAATACCTGGCAAATGGGTTTATTCGTCCTTCCAAGTCCCCTGCTTCTTCAGCTTTGTTCTTCGTTCCAAAAAAGGAAGGAGACCTTAGAACTTGTATAGATTATCGCTCCCTGAACCAGATCACCGTTTAGAATAGATATCCGTTACCTTTGATCCCTGAACTCCTGGACCAAGTCAGAAAAGCATGCATATATACAAAGCTGGATCTTAGAGGAGCTTACCACTTGGTACGAGTAAAAGAGGGCGATGAATGGAAGACGGCCTTCCGCACCAAGTATGGGCTATTTGAATATCAGGTCATGCCCTTCGGACTTTGCAATGCCCCGGCCGCCTTTCAATATTTTATGAACGATGTCCTCAGAGAGCTCATAGATGTGTGTGTTGTTGTTTACATTGACGACATCCTCGTTTATTCTTCATCGGAATCTGAACATCGGAAACACGTGAAAATGGTCCCCGAAAGATTGCGTCAACACAAACTTTTCGCTAAGTTGGAAAAATGTGTTTTCAACGTGACTGAAGTTGAATTCTTGGGATTCATATTATCACCTGGCGGAGTGCGTATGGATTCAAAGAAGGTCGATGCAGTTCTCAAATGGCCATCACCATCCTCCGTAAAAGGTGTGCAAAGCATGTTAGGCTTCGCTAATTTTTACCGCAGGTTTATCCCCGAATTCTCTCGAATAGTCCAGCCCATCACTGCCTTGTTAAAGAAAAACAAACGTTTTGAATGGTCTACCGAGGCGGAACAAGCTTTCCAGGATTTGAAGACTAAATTTATCTCTGCACCAATCTTAAAACACCCTCGCCCCGAACTCCCCTACATCGTGGAAACTGATGCTTCAAGCCTTGCCATGGGGGCAGTTCTATCACAAAAGGACCCGGTAACCAATCAGTTGCATCCCGTGGCATTTTGGTCCCGCAAATTCTCGCCTCCTGAAATCAATTACACGATTACTGACAAGGAACTTCTGGCTATCAAGTCTGCCTTTAAGGCTTGGCGGCATTATCTGCTGGGGGCCCGACACACCGTTACTGTGATTACGGATCACCGAAACCTGCAATATTTGAAAACCGCAAAAGCCCAATCCTCTAGACAACTCCGTTGGGCATTATTCTTTGCCGAGTTTGACTTCATAATTACCTATCGACCTGGTACAAAGAATGGTAAAGCTGATGCCCTTTCTCGGATGGGAGTGGAAGAACACTTGATCAACCCTAAACCTGTACCAATCATTCACGAACAAAGAATTCTGGGTGTAATCGCCACAGAATCCATAGAGGAAGTTAAGGAGAAAGCCAGGCAACTTGTAACTCCAGCAGACATACAGAATTGGCATCTGCAGGGAAAGGACTTTGCAGTAAAGGACAACTTATTGTATTTCCAAGAACGATTATACCTACCCAGCACAGATTTACAGAAAAAAGTAATCTCTTGTTATCACGATTCTTTAATGGAAGGACATCCCGGTATGGCCAAGACCTCAAAAAAGATCAAGCGCTACTTCTGGTGGCCGTCTTGGAAAAAAGATATCAGAGACTTTATAATGTCCTGTGGAGTATGCGCCCAAAACAAGAGTCAAAAGGAAAGACCAGCAGGCCTCTTACGCCCTATTGACATCCCACCTCGCCCTTGGCATACGCTTTCTATGGACTTCATCACCGATCTACCTCCATGCTCCGGATACAATACGATTCTAGTAATCGTGGACTTATTCTCCAAGATGGCGCATTTCATTCCGCTCAAAGGCTTGCCAACAGCAGCAACTCTGGCCCGAGAATTTCTCAAAAACATCGTCCGACTGCACGGTTTTCCTTGGGTTCTAATTTCGGATCGAGGTAGTCAATTTATTTCTCATTTTTGGCGAAGTTGCTGTCGGTCGGCTCAAATTGATGTGAGACTATCGACCAGTCACCACCCTCAGACCGACGGACAAACCGAGAGGACCAATCAAACTCTGGAACAGTATTTACGCTGCATGCTGCAACAAACTGAAAAAACTTGGAAAGACATCCTTTGGATAGCCGAATATGCCTACAATAACTCTGTCCATTCGGGAACTGGGAAAACCCCGTTTTTTCTTTTGTACGGCAGTCACCCTCGAACCTCAGAGTTGGATCCCCTCCAAGATCTTGAAACACCAGCAGTAGACTACCTGCATTCTACAATCACCCAAGCCTTTAAGGAAGCTGTTTCTCACCTTCAAAGGGCTAAAGAACAATACATCGGAAGGAAGCCCCTCAATATCAAGTAGGGGATCAAGTCTGGTTATCCACCAAATATCTACCTCTAAAAGGGCCACGCACATTCAACCCAAGATACCTTGGTCCCTATTCCATCACTACCATAGTAAACCCAGTAGCGGTCAAGTTGGACTTGCCCCCGCACATGAAGATACATCCGGTCTTCCACGTCTCTCTATTAAAACCCGTGCAACCTCAAACCCGACTAACTAAATCTCCAAAACCTATCCTAGTTGATGGAGAACTCGAGTTTGAAGTCAAAAGCATTCTGGACTCCAAGATCTCCAAATCTAAACTATTTTACCTAATTGACTGGAAAGGCTACGGCCCCCAAGAGAGATCCTGGGAACCTGCTGAATATGTCCACGCTCCTCGCCTAATCAAAAGATTTCACAGAACATTTCCTGACAAGCCAAAACCCCCGGAGAAGCCCGGTTTGGGAGGGGCCTTGAGGGGGGGGTACTGTCATGATCTCTGCTTCCAAAAGGTCAGGGTTTTCCCAACTCCCTTGGAAGCAGATCCATAACCCAGGTTCCGAGTGCCAACCAGTCCCAATTGGGACCTTTTGGACCCAGTCCTGGCGCCAGTGGCACCAGGCTCATAAATATGCCCAGTCCCAGCGCTGGAAGCGCCGGGCTCATAATGCTTGGGTGGACTTACCTGCAGCAGACCATGCTGCTTACTTGCCTGCCAGTTGAGCCTCTGATCCTCTTCTGTTTGGAACTACTTTTCCTGTTGGGTGGGGCAGGAGCCACTCCCTAGATTCAGAACACTGGAACTCTTCTGGAAAGCAGGAACTCTTTTCTTACCTAGGCGTGGCTGTGGAAGGAGACACCTAAGCACTACAGGAGGCTATTTAAACCACACCCGATGGATGAATCTTGCTTAGCGTTATTCTGCATCCTCTGCAGCAGAACGCTCATCGTGTCTTCTGCATCTGATCCTGGGCCTAAGGAAAAAGGCTTACCATCCTGAATCCAGTCTTCAGCAACACCTATAAAGACAAGAAAGAACAGGTTAGCATTACGGTCTTCAGTGACAGCTCTTCACTTACCTGGTCCATCGGCTGTCACCAACGCCTCGCGCTGCATTCCGGCATCTGAAAGACAAAAGCTTACCAACTCTTCGCACGCTCCGGAGGCCTTCGGCGCTGCATCCCGCATCTGAAAGACAAAACAAGGTGCGTTTAAAGACATTGGGGAACTTTAATACTCACGTGCCATTACTCCTTTCCACATCCAACCCAGTGGGTATTCCGGCACCCTGCAGCCGCTCCGAACTTGTACCTGCAAAATAAAAAGACAGTTAGAGCGCATCGTGAAGCAGGCAACAAGCGCTTACTTACGTGCTTCCAGGCGCTTCTATTCATCACACGGGCTCCATCTTCAACTCACTTCAGCCCGTCATCCGCCATCGCCGGAACCCTGCAAAACAAGAGACATCATTACTAAAGACTTTAAAGATATTAGAATTACTCGAAACTTACCGTTCGTGCAGTAAACGACGGACAGCAGTCCTCTGAAGTCAAGAGGCCTGCTCCCCTTATCCAGTGAAGAAACTGGTTACAGCACCCTGCCCCGAGGCAGATGGAGAGCACAGCGTTCACTTACCTAAGGTGAGAGCGTTAACCTTTGGGGTTCTACAGGAAAAGAGAAAGGGAAGAAGGGAGAGACATTCAATAAACCAGTTCCTTAATCCCATATTTTCTATCTGCAGACATCTTACCCTTCGAGTCAGACATACAGTGCACAGAGGTCCAGCCCAAAGAGCCAGCCGTGTGTTACACATCACCTTTGAAGATACGGTATACGCCCAATCAAGACCGGCGCCTCTACGGGAATCAGGTGAGCGTTACAGGCCCCCCCAATGGCATTTCAAACCCAGATCTCTCGCAGATCAAATATTTGCCACTGAACTAAGCGAGGAAATCAACACCTTTCTTGACATTAACCATGGCACCGTCAACTCTGCCAGAGTGCTGTGGGAATCACTCAAATGCTATGTAAGAGGCGCCTGTCTAGCCAAAGAAAACGGAATGCTGAAACTTATCAGACGTGAGCTAGGGACCAGCAAAACACACCTGACGGAACTGGAAAAGCAGCAAGCCGCTCACAACTCAGACCACATCCAGGCAATGTTGAAAGAAGAACTTCTCAACTTCAGAAACCTAGCTGAACGGGAGTTAAAATTTCTGGGCCACAATCATAGAATTAGACAATACGGCAAAGGCCAGAAGCCCGGAGCCCTTCTTGCATGTTTTATAGCTGCAGACAGGAGGCCAACAAGGGTGGACAGTATCCGGACACCGCAGGGAATTATGCTGCACAAAGAAGAAGACATAGTCGAAGTATTCAGGGCATTCTGCCAAGATCTATACAGCGCCGGTTATGTCCGGCGGATACCGAGGCGATCCGGAACTACCTCAACGACACAGAACTGTACTGGGTGGAGGGGGAACTCCGTGAGCCGCTGAACGATCCCATAACTCTAGAAGAGATCCAAGAAGCCATTAAAAGTCTACCGCCATCCAAAGCCCCGGGGCCTGATGGGCTAACTGGTGAGTTTTATAAACACTTCGCCCCTCTCATAGCCCCTCTTCTGCTAAATGTCTTCGAAGAAGCGATCGAATCTGGCATTCTCCCACAGACATTAAGAGAAGCCAACGTAATACTGCTACACAAAAAAGACAAACCACCCGAAGATTGTAAGTCCTACCGCCCCATATCATTAATTAATCTCGACAACAAAATCCTGGCAAAGATCCTCGCTAACAGACTTCTCCCGCTAATGCCTGCACTGGTACTCGCTGACCAGGCAGGATTCGTACCTGGCCGAAACACTACATTCGGGATACGTAGAATGCTCGGGGTTCTGGCAGCACTCGACCCCGAACAGCAGGCGGTGGCGGTGCTGCTGGATACCAAAAAGGCGTTCGACTCCGTCGAGTGGCCCTTTTTGTTCGCCGTGCTGCAGCAGCTCGGACTTGGGAAACAGTTTATCAAGCTGGTCTCACTCCTCTATAATCAGCCCCTATCAGCAATCACTCTTGGGTCGACTCGCTCGGCATATATCAACCTCCAACGCGGCACCAGGCAGGGATGCCCACTATCCACCATGAAACTCGCCCTTGTGATGGAGCCCTTAGCAGCGGGCCTCAGGGAACGCCAAATCCAGAGAGGGCTTAAAATAGGACCTCACCGTCTGAGAATATCCCTCTATGTCGACGACATAGTCCTGTACATGCAAAACCCCAGCAAAAATCCTAACCCGATCATGCGAGAAATAATTAAGTTTGGGCTGGTATCAGGGTTGAAAATCAATCTAAATCAATTGTTTTTCCTTTAAACACAAAGACCAAAATAGACTTCCATTGGGAGAAAGCCCACGTCCCATACCTAGGAATCCGAATGTCCCTGAACCACCACGACATATTCAAAGACAATTACGAAAGCACACTGAAATCACTAAGAGATAAGGTGAACAGGTGGAAAACTCTACCACTCACCCTCTGGGGAAGAGCCTCACTGGTAAAAATGGAAATCCTCCACAAACTCCTGTATCTATTCTTCAACATCCCCATCCTGTTATCTCGGCGCTTCCTGGGTAATCTGAGAAGCCTAGTTCTAGACCTCATTTGGTCGGGCAAACCCGCAAGGGTGGCATACTCGTCCCTCGTACTCCCTGTCACTAAGGGTGGCCTAGCTCTACCCGATTTAGAACGGTACTACTGGGCAGCACAAGCCCAGTTCCCCAGTCACTGGTATAAGCTCCAGTTCGTAAGACCACACGTACAGGTCGAACGGGCACTAGCCTCACCCAAACTGCTAAGGGCCGTGATTATCAGCAAAGAGGCTGTGCCACACACGACGCTGGACATAGTGCAATCCACTTACACAATATGGCGGAAAATGGCCCAAAGGTACAAGATACAGCTTAGATACTCTCCTCTCCTACCCGCTAAATTCATCCCCGGGATCCCACTCACCGCTGAGAAAGTGTATCTGAACTGGGCGGACAAGTGCAAAATAAATACACTTGGTGATCTCTTCATACAAGACACCTTCATAACACCGCAGCAAGCGAAGGAGAAAGGTAGCACCTCCTCCCTTGATATCTTTTTGTACTTCAGAGTGCGGTACACCCTTCAGGCCCTCATTCCATCGTTCCCACAACCACCACCCATCTGGCAGCTGCTGCACGGAGTCATTCAGGCACAAGGGGAGGGCAAATTGGTCTCATCTATCTACAAAGCCCTGCTCATGGACACTTTTCCCCTTGAACGCCAAAACAAAAGCAAGATGGGAAACCACGCTACAAACCCCCATTCTAGATGAAGACTGGGACTATATCTTACAACAGACTCAAAAGGTGGCACTCAACTCCCGCTTCAAACAAATCCACTTTAACTTTCTGCACCAAACCTATTATACCCCCAAAAAGAGAAACAGACATCACCCCGGGTCAAACGCATCTTGCGACAGATGTGGGTCCCCTGATGCTGACTTTTTGCACCTGGCGTGGAGCTGCCCAACAGTGACTAAATTCTGGTCAGATGTGCTCGATAAAACAGACGCAATAATTGGCAAGAGGGTGGGGCACTCCCCACTAGTGGCACTCCTTGACCTAACGAGACCCCTGTCCTCGCACGTTAGAAAACTGGCAAGCATGCTATTGGTTCTGGCACGTAGAAGAGTGGCATTGGCGTGGGGACGTGGCACACCCCCCACACTAGCGTACTGGAGGAGAGACATTATATATTGCCAAGAAACAGAATTGGAATTCATAAAGACACTACCCCACCACGCGAGAACCCCAGATATTTGGGGCCCGTACATCTCTCACCTCCTCTCCAGCACTGTACCAACCGAGCCACCTGATCAGCCACCACAGACTTCACCTGAGTAAATCAAAAGCGATAGATGCTTGCTGTGTGATGGGACTGTTGGGGGTGGGAGGGCGGGCGTGAGGGGGCAACGGCGGTATGTTAGTAGCCCACTGTTTGGGCTTGTTGGTACACATATTTACTAAAATGCAAAAATAAAGTTTTTTTTAAAAAAACAACAAAAAAAAATGATTGTTGATGCATGTATGCAACATTGTTTAGTATGTTGGATTCGAATAACAAAACAAATCCCAGAAACACACCACAGATTTGGCAAAATTGAACTGGGCATCCTTTCAGCACATGACACCTTTGTGGCACTCTTCCAAAGGAAAACGCCATCATTAACAACGTTAAGTACAGTTGTGCATAGCTGCCATAGGAATGCGCCCATTGCTGCAAATTCATGTTAGGAGCGGGTTCACATCAAACAGGATGGACAATTGTAGCGTCCCTGCGGTGCTCCATAAAAATCCCCCAAATTCACATAATACTAATAATCTAAAGGGGGCCCACGATGAGCAACATATCTTTGCCAACCATCAACATGTGCCCAGTAGTGAGGCTTCCATGCCATGGGCTGAGCCAAAGAGCCATTTGGGCAATTTTTTGGAAAGGTTAAGCAGTACCAAGGCATAAAATAAGGAGTGTTGCATAGCAATTTGCTGTGCAATTCTGTAGATTTGCTAATTAATCAGACACATGTGTATCGCAGCTTGCTATTTAAATTACCTAGTTCAATCAAAATACAGCTCACCCTGCATTCCTCTCTTGCCCTTAGGGTCTCTCCCTCCCTTTGCTTGGTTCACTGCCTCTGTGGCAACGCGTGCGTCTTGGAAGCGTAACCTGCACTTGCACGATCTGAATGTAAAAGGCCTAGAAGGATCGTTCAACCCTCACCCCCCTTGACTTGTTCGTCTTGAGACACACATGTGTATAGGCGCATTAATAATTGACCTATAAAAAAAAAGTTCAAAGGCGCTAATGGAGAGAGAGTGCAACAGTAATCATCTCCACTCTTAAGTTCCAAAGGCCAAAAAAGGTATCGGCATCAAAGATGGTGGCTCTGAGTGCTAATGGTGAGAAACACTTTCATGGATATACAGGGCTGGAATGATGTGATTGGGTCTAACTGGCTCAGGGTTGAGAGCCGTTAGCAGCCCGGCCCTCCACCGTAATTGGCCTTTCATGCTATATTGAAAACCATATCAATGACGGGAAGGGCCATTTTGTCCAACTGAAGTTGGCAATTACCCTTCCTGCCGCCACACCACACCATGTACTTAGTCTCAGGCTCTTTATGAAACTTCTGAACTTCTCCTTTTAGAGCAAATGAGGAGTCGAGAATGTAGGTCATACAATATACGGGGCACTGCTCTGTGCAACACCAACTGGCCGCAGGTGCACAGAGCCTTGCACTGAAAACCTGCTTTCACAGCCTTTTCAAGCAGCTAACCTTTACATTTTACACTCATCTCACTAATGTCTTCAGCAGGACACAAATATTCCGTATTGTTGATCATTTTAAGTCTTGGCTACAAATAACTTCTGGTGACATTAAAAATATGAGCACAAAATTGCTAATCAAATAGGTTTGTTTGCTAATCAAGAATTCGCAAACCCTGTTACTTAATTTTTTTAAAACTAATTTATGCCTTGGGTACTGCGAGAGGCAGCAATTTACAGACTCAAATCCAGTGTTGGTGCATCGGTTGTCCATTTTATAGAGCATGAAGCACATTGGACCATGAAACCAAGTTCTTTGACATAACCTATGTTTGCCATACTCTGCATTTATCTGTACTTACCTGCTGAATGTATCAAATCTATAATGTATTGTACTACTCTGTAATGTTTGTCTTCAATCACAGCGCCTGGATGCCCCAGGGCCAGGCGGCGCTTTACAAATAATAAACTAAACTATTGGGTCCATATTATGGGGTGCGATGCAACTGTGGAGTGTTATCTTTCAGGATCGAAGACGAAAGTAAATTTATCACGTTTTGGAGGATGGGAGATAAGATTTTAGACAAGAGGTGGAATGCTTAGTGGATTCACATGATACAATAAAGGCAGGTAGGTGACCAGCGGGCTTACAGAGGGGACTGTTTTTTTTTTCCTTAGATGGTCGCGAGGATAGGCTCAGGGGCAATGCGTTGATTCTGAAAACAAAACACAGAGCAACACAGGTGCGAATCTCGGTCCCGCGCTTAGAGGCTGGTCTCTGCCATATCAAAGCTCAATTGCATGTTTTGTCTTAAATGTCAGGGAGGTGTCAGTGGCGGGGGCTAGCATTGTGGGCTGCTCAAGACAAGAAGAATGTAAAATGTTACAGAAGGAGTGAAATTAAGAAGAATTCTTGTGGCCAAACATCACATCAGACACTTTTGAAATCCGTAACCAATTCTTTTTTTTCCAGTGAAGGCTCTTCTTGTGTTACTTTGGTTTTCTATTAGATTACATACAGGTGGGGGGGGGGGGTCGGGGGGGCTGGGTGGCGGGGGGGTCAGCCTCAGCTGAAGATGTGTGGGGGACCATTCAAACATTTTTTTTGATTTATTTAGATTCTTTTAAGGTGCTACACGCCCGTAGGCCTTAGAGCGCTGCAGGTAAGAGAGAGCTAATGCCCAAAAAGGGGAATCTATGCTTGATGCTTGGGGTCCCCCTGCTGAGAGTGACACCTGTCTGAGGCACCCATGAGGTGCATACATTACAATGGCGACAAGCCGCCGATTCTCACAAGATGGCCAGCCAGCAGGAAGCTTAAACACTATGGCCACTGAAGAGCTCTAAACCCTTTTTTGTTAGCCAAGGGGCTGATGTGCTAAAAGGCAATGAGGTGATAACACTTCTATATATCCAGTGGGAAGAGAAAACACAGCTTGTAATGAGAGCGCGGCAAAGCGCACATTTTAATCCCCAGAACGAAAAGAAATTTAAATATTGCTGTGTTACAAGACTGCTGACAACATGAGGGCAGATACTGGAAGCCCTCTCAGGCTCGAGGCCCCTTTCTTTGGAAAGAATTGAAAGGCCCCGACACCGTCGCTGGGGCGAGGGGCTGTGGTAGGAGTAAAAAACCAGTAAGCAAAGCGTGATGCAACACTTATGAAGCCGGTGTTTGGTGGAGCGGCTGTCATCCGTTTCCGGTATTAATAGTGTGACAATATTTTGATAAAGTGATCTATTCCATTTTGACCGCTAACAAAACGTTCTTTAAAAGTGGCAGCCAGGCGACGGCTCAGCGCACCCCTTGGGCAGCATGAGGTCAGAACATTTCCACGTCTGCACGGGGTTCTGGCACGCAGGTTCTGGCAGTGAACAACGCTTTCAGAAAGCATGAGGCTGCCTGCCTCCAGTGGAAACTTCGCCAGAATAGCGAGGCAATGGGGACCCAGTGCACGTAGTGTTTGAAAAGCGTGCTAGAAGAGGGCAGCAAAGTAGCTCACCCCAACGTCTGTGTAGACCCAGATAGGACTCCGTACCCTCTCCCTGCAACACTCAGACATGAATGGGACATGGAGGAGCATACGGCAACACTACTGTCCAGGACAGGATGCCCAGAACAAAAAAGTCATGCCACAGTAATGAAGGGCTAGACTGGCCGCCCCAGGCCCGACTGAAGATGTGTGGGGTCACATTTCAAAATGATGGTTGGGGCATGCTTAGAGCAAAAACAGTCTAAGGCACCCCTGGGGTGCATACATTACACAATGGCAACAAAGATGAGGTTAATAGCTGACGATTACCATACGATGGCCAGCCAGCAGGAAGCCTAAACACTAAACAGCCACTGAAGAGCTCTGAGCCATTCTTTGTCAGCAAGTGGCTGATAAGGACTATCCAGTGTTAGACGGCAATGGGCCTCATTCCACGTTTGCTGGTACAGTAACAACGGTGCCGGTACCGTTCTTACAGTACTGGCAAACTATGAGTGCCTTACCGCCTGTCATGTCTGACCTGATGGGCGGACCGACCAGCAACCGCGAGCAGACCATGCCAGATGCACCGGCATCGTTCATGAATGGTGGCGGTGCATCCGTCCTCCCCATTCCCATTGAGCCCGATGGGGCTTGCATGGGAATGGGGAGCATTTTTCTACTGGCACCCGGGAATGGGCAATTACCGGGTCCAGCAGGGCCAGTCGTAATGAAGCCCAATGAGATGATAACATCTGGATATCCCATGGGATGAGAAAATGTTGTAATGCGAGCACATATTTTAAGCCCCAGAAGGAAAATAGAGAAAATATATTGATGTGACAAGACTGCTGACTGACAACTTAGGGCAGTTGCTGAGGGCCCCCCTGAGGCTCGAGGCCCCTTTCATTTGAAAATATCAGGGCTTTAAGTGGGATGGGGCTAGCCCAAGCAGGCTCGGAAATATTAATTCTGAGGTGTGGCTCACTAATGTCCCTTGGCAGCCATGGCCGCTAGAGGGCAAAGCTTTTGTTATAAAGCCTGATGCTCTTGCTCATGTGCAAGAGCTTTAAGTTTCAGCAAAAAAAATAAAATTTAAAAAAAGCAGTTCATCCATAATGGTGGCAACGGCACCTGCGAGGCATCCTGTTCAATCAAGAGATGCCCAGGGCCAGCGCCACCATTATAGAAGAAAAGGTGAGGCCACTGGAAACCATAGCCTCCCTTTCCTAAAGCCTGAATCTCCCGCTCATCGTGGGTGCTTCATGCTTTAGGGAAAAAAAGGGCTCAGCTTCCAGCAGCCTCACCTTTTCAGCCTTAATAGTGTTGCAGTCCACCATTAAGGCTGAAAAGGTGAGGTGGTCCCCTGCCACTCATGCCATTAGTAAATAAATGCAGAGATCAGCACCCCCACCCCAAGATGGTAGGGGGTGCTGATCTCTGCAAAAGCCTGCCTGGCTGGGGTGCCTGTAGCCCATTAAGCCAGGCTCGTCAAGGGGGCGTGACCAACTAGCCAGCAGGCATCCCCCCGCCGTTAGGCCATGCCCCCTTGATGAGCCCCGGCTCATTGAGCAGTGCCGCTTGAGGAGGTAAAGGTTGAAAGGCCACGATGTCGTCCCCAGAGCCGGCCTTAGGGGGGTAGAGGGAGGCAAGCCAGGCGACCGCCTGGGGCACCACGCCTCCCGGGGCTCCATTAGCCCCCGCCACGCCAGGGAGTCTTTCAAGGGCTACCCAGAGCTGGCGTAGTGGCAGAAGGCGTGGCAGGCGCCTCATTGTCATTAAATGCAACCGCAGCGGCGGGCTCATTTAATGACAAAAGGGTGCTGACGAGTCCTAATAACATCATCACCTCCTCGCTGGAGCAAGGAGGTCAAAAAAATAAAATACACATTTTTAAAAGTGGTCCGCCCCAGGGGCACGCAGGGGGGTGGGGGGCGCCAATGCCAGCTATGGTCGTCCCTTGGCTGTGCCCAAATGCTGTCTAGCCAAGTAGCAACATAAAATCATACTTGGCTTTAAACCAAGTACGCTATGCATTATTACTCGACTAGACTGGCATTCGGGGGCAGCCAATCTAGCCCTTTATGTGGCATGACTTTTTTTTATGGGCATGTATGATAAAAGAAACAGTTTATCATAGACGCCCAGAAAAAAAGGTCACGAGAGAGTGCTCCTGTGTGCCTCTCCGGCTCCAGTCCTGACTTCAGAAAGAAATCATTTGACTTCTAAATCCGACTAGTCAATGCACTCAGGATTGGAGCCGGAGGGGCACGCAGGAACACTGTCTGGTGTCCGTGCGCAGCTCTGCTCGGGGCTGCAGCGGCTCAGAGCGGGGTGGGGCACGGACCCCTCTTGGCTGGGCCTTGGCAGCAGGACACCTCCCGGTCAGCACAGTCATTGCCAATGCGGGTGGTAAACGGGAGGCGTCCCGCTGCCAGGATTGTCCTCCTGGCAGCGGGACACCTTTCCCAAGGATGATGAACGGGCTCATTGTGCCCCGCAGCCAGCCCAAATGTCCCGGTCCGGCTATTGAAAGAGCCACTAAATATTTATTTCATAAGCCCAGCAAATGAAACACTGCAAAGAATGTGCTTAGTTTACATCTATAATCAGACAATTAAGAAAAAAATCTATCATGACAAAGTTTTATGGTCCGAAATAGGGATCAAGAGCAAATGCTAGAAATACTAATATATTTACTAGAGGAGATCCACTAAAGAATGTTTACAAATGGAAAATCAGGACGAGTTTCTCTTGGTGTAGGCGAGAATGTCATAGCCCACGCGCATTTGATTCTTAACCTAAAATCATGCAGGTAATTAATCAGAACCCCTCCTCCTTTGAGAGATGGTTCCAGGCCGCAAGTATTTGTGTTTTATTGAGTCTTATATGAAGCGCTTTTGTCCAAAGCGCTGTACAAAGTTAAAAACAACGGTACAAAATTATTGAGGTATAAAGTAGTTCACATACCACGTCGGAGAGAAAACAATCATGAACAGTGAAGTCGGTTATTTTTCAAAGAGACCCGAAAGTGGGAATAGACAGTGATAGAAGAATGTTCCAATGGAGAGGAGCAAGAAGCTCGAAAGAACGAAAACGGGACTGGGCACAAGGTGGGCAGGGAACAGTCAACCCAAAAAAAGACAGGAAGAGCGAAGAGAATGAAAAGGCATATAAAACAGCAAGATAGTCTGGAGGTAGCCCATAGAGAGATTTCAAAACTAAACAGAGAAAATGAAATTTAAATTGGGAATGAAAAGGTAACCATCCAAGAGATGCAAGCAAAGCCGAGATGGAATCGCAGTAAGAGAGAAGGCAAAGTACACAAACAGAAGAATGATCAATAGATATCCGAGTAGCATGGCAAGAAGAAGGGAGACCAAAGAGCGTAACAGAGCGAGGGTCGAGAAAAAATAAGAGAAGAGATAAGTAATTTAGTCGAATGAAAAGTGAGAGAATGACGAACTATGCGAATATTGTGTAAGTGAAAGCGACAAGAGTGGGATGTAAGGGAAATGTAATGGGTAAAAGAAAGATTAGAGTCGAAATGGAGACCGAGATTACGAGCAGTGGGAGAGATAGAAAGAGTTGATGGTGGAAAGGAGATGGACTGTGGTGGAGAAAATGAAAAAGACGACCTCAGTTTTCTCGGCATTCAGCGTAAGGAAGTGCAAGGCACGTGTGCTCCCCCCCACCCCCACATCTACAGACCCAGCACTACGGTAGCATAGAGCAGGTTCAAAGGTCACATGTGCATCCCCAACTGCTGCTGGGAGAAAGAAAAGTTCCTGCAGGGCGAGGTGGCTATTTAATCTACTGCAGCTCCGATCTAAATTATATTTTTGGGGCGTTTCATAAAAGCTTTTACACCAACAAACCAAATAGACAATCACAGCATTTCATCAATACTACATTCATCCTACGATATACAAAGAATTTCATATACAGTAGTGCTGCAATACAAGAAAATAAACATGCCTACACCCACTATATGCACACATACAATACATAATTCAGTCCTATAAAATCTGTTAATAGTTTAGAAGTTAAACATTTTCACCCATAAGAGCATGATCAATAAATAGCAACCAATGAAATAATCAATAAGGTCTGATACCCAGTTAATAATCTTGTCCAGAAATCATCCCTAGACAAAGCCTCCCCATAGCACATGAACCGTCTAAATAGAGTAACTCAATTCAGGAGTGACCCCACAATCAATAAGGAGACGTTTTAGTGTTTCTAAAAAAAGACTTCTGCTTACGCAGTCTGCACATCCTACCAGCCAAAGCAATGTTCCTAATAAATTAGAATGTTGACTTTTCAGCAAGATGGGTCATTATACGCTAGGTGATGTTCAGCGGGTGGATTAGTGTCACCTATGTGATCTTGGTGGCAATGTTGCCTGGGAGATCAGTGTCCGAGATCAAACTGGCAAAGGTGAAGGACCTGGTGGTAACCAGGCCGGTGAAGCCCTTGATAAAGGAGTAATGCTTGGGTGGTCTGCAGAGAAGGTGGGCATTGAAGTATCAGTTGGGGGAGGAGGAAGCGGCACAAGACGGCAGCAAAATAAAAATAAAAATAAAAAGTTGCGGTGGGCTACTTTGTCAGGTGCAAAGCCAGGCAGGCCTCTGCCAGTCATGCGAGTTTCTGAATTTAATGCTTTAGCCATTGCTCTCGGTGCAAGGTGGTGGGGGAGATATCCAGGATGTGGCAGTCAGACAGGTTATAGTGACGACGACGGGTGCATCCATGTAGTGATGACCACTAGGTGAGAGAATGCTAACAAGGCAATGAGGAGCATCAGCTGGCAGGTTCTTGTGGGGGTATAATGTGTGAGTTGGTTTAAAGAGGATATAGATGAGGTTGCTCTGGTGCATTGCCTGGGTGACCAATGATTGTGCGCAATGCATGCATTGACTTTTGATGGGGGAGAAGGGCTCCACAGCAAAACCCACGGTATATGGATTGGTGGAGGCGAATGCAAGGGCCCTCAGAATCCAAGGACTGAGCAGGAATAGCCCTTGTATTAGTCTGCCCTTCGCTGTGCACGCCTGGGAAAGATGCACCCTGAAAGCTAAGAGGAGAAGGTAGAAGCCAGGTTGCAGGGTAGTCAGAAAGTGCAGGAAAATACAGCCAGCGGTTGGCTGGCAGGAGTCACGAGACAGTGGCCCCTTGAACAAGCTGACCAAAATCATCTACCGGGGGTGGGGTGCAGAGGGGGCACAGATTGTACAAGGTAGGAGGACAATGGGGCACTTACAGGATTCGGTAAAGGTGTGATCTAAAACTTCTAAGGGCATAGATTGATCTCTGGGCAACGGTCTCGCAGGCCTAAGTCGCTGATCTACATTGTACAGTGTAAGAGAGAATTGGAGGTGATATGATATTTTGTTTACATCACACTCGTTTTTCAGATCAAGCAAGCAGGCCTCATCACCCAGTGCCAGGCCTACAAAGTCTTCCCAGATCCTAGGCAATTCTACGCGCTGGTCCAAACCCACACTTGATGGGATGAAAACGGGCGATATTGGTCATTCATCCTGAAGGTGCATCACCACCAGTTTCACCAGCCATTTTGACAGCCAAAGGAGGGTGCTGATCAACCAGCAGTTACCGAAGCCTTTTGGGCTCCGAAAAATGGCCTAAAGGTGGAACAATTCTGTCAAGAAGAGAACATGTGAAAAAAGACTGTCAGTAAAAGCTATTGCACATTTTAATTACAAAGTTTGAATGGGGTTTATGAACATGTGTGTATGTTTAGGCTTTAGAGCTCCTTGTGTCCACAACAGTATGGAATGGGCATACGAATATACAAGTGTTCCTAGAGCACAGTTCAAATAGACCCAAGGAAACACTTGAGACAGGAACTTTTAATAAGACCTCCAATTTATCAGAAATTGTTGGACCGAGAAATAGATTAGATGTACAAGGACATAAGCGCACAAGCAGCTGAAAAAAAGCATCTACCCACTGCTCTTGGTGATGTCGTTCAAACAGAATAGGTACTTTTCCTCAAGGAGGACCTTCCTATAGTGGGCTAGTTGTTCCCTGTAGATCTTAGCCTCCTGTGTTTTGCACACACTGTCGAACGATTAGGGCGTTGCCACTCAAAATGGGAGAGGACAAGGGCCTGGATGATTGTAGCAAGTGCTTTATTTCCTCGAGTAGTGTTAACTGGAACTGGCCAGTATGGGAATTCTGTAAATATGGGTCCTAGGGTAGGCAAGGGTAAGTGCAAAAAACCATGAGCTTCATGCAAGCAATGGGGGGGGGCTTTGGAGCATCCGTGTGCATTATTTAGCCAGGATTAGATTAAGCGTTTTTTCTTCCTGGTGGACACAGTAGCACAAACTCAATCCACCATGGTAGGATTTATGGTAGATGGCCAATAGAACACACGGGAGCTGAATAGGTGGCTCTAAAGTATTTATTATTAGGAGGTTATCAAATGGGCTAGAATCGCTCAGTTCAGTTACAAAGTCTTTCCAATCGTATGCGTGTCCCCCCCCCCCCCCTCCTAGGGATCTCCAGTAGCTCAGGCTCATCAGCTGCTTTCCCCATTTCCATCAGTCTCTTAAGCTTAGGTCAGCCTTTTAGGGTGCAGGGTAGGTGTGAGACTCGGCAATCTCAATGGGGCTACACAGCTTCTCTTAGGGTCTAGGATCGTCCAGCAGGTCCAGCATCCTCTCCAGTCGATCCCCACATGCAAATTGTTGATTCTCTGCTTTGCTTCTATGGTCATGGACTCAGAATCGCCTGTGTTGTGCCAATCCTTGCCTTTTCATTCACTGGTTCTCCATAGGGTCCTTGGATTTTAAACCTGCCCCCCTATAGTCCGTACTGGCTTCTGGGTGTGAAGTCATCAGAACAGGAGGGAGAAGAGATTAAAAACGGTTCCAAATGTTGTACTTCAACACCCCATTCAGCAGCAGCAAAGCCCCCAGCTTACCTCTCCCTAAACACCAATGCACAGGGCAGGCCGCAAGTGCTCTAGTAGTCCCTGCTGCTCCAGCAGTCACCACTCTGAGGGCAGAGGGCGTATTGATGGTGCAACATTCCTGCGTGCTCATAGTGTGTTGAACAGAGCAGGAGGTGAGAGTCCTTCACAGACCAGAGAGATAATGCGAAGATGGACCCCCTTCGGACCTTTTAATGAGTGGTGGCCAGAAGACCAAAGGGGTCCGGTTGTTATCAGGGCGGCAATTTGCTTTGTGAACTCTTTGCTGTAAAGTATGAAAGGGGCAGGTTATGGGCGGCGAGGCAGAACAGCTTGAAAGCACTTTCGCGAGAACAACTAAACGTGGGCAAGAACACAAAGTCTCGTGTCCGAAGCTACATTGTCTTGGGTGGAGAGAAATGACACATAAATCCAAGTCATAAAAATACACAATTCTATGTTCACCAAGAAAACTTGATAGGAATTGCAAAGTTTAAAAAAAAAATGCAAAGTTGTATATTTAATAAATAAAATTAAAAAAAAAAAAAAAAACAGTAAACTTGGACTTTCATTCCTACTGAAAGTTTTTAATATAGAGCAAGAAGGAACCTCACTTAAAAACATGTTACACCGGAAATTCAAAACTATGCAGAAAAACATTTTTTGCACATTTTTCCTGGAGGAGTACACGTACACATGTATAGATTTGGGAGGTGATGATGGCTGGTAAATAAGCATTATGTTTTAAGGAAGGCTTTGCACAACATATACTTTTCAGAGCAATTTTACTAATCCTAGAAGAAAAATAAAGTATTGCCTTTGGTAAAAAAAAGCAGGAAAGAAACATGGCCTGAAACCATTCATGTCTGCGAAGCAAAACTGTGCTGTCTCTTATTTAATGCAAGGTAATGCACAAGGAATGAAACGTGAATGACTGGCCACGGGTGTTAATAAGACAGCAGTAATCACCGTTCTGTTTAAACAAACGGGAAATACACGCGTTTACGATCAGCAGTTCAAGAGAGACTGGTACAATGCCAACTCAAAACTATGCTTCAGGTCAATGGCACAGGTGTGCCACTTGCCTCCATTGTGCTGGGACACATTTTCCAACTTCTGATCATATTAAATGACTGCACCTCGCCTGACGTATTGAACTACAACTTCCGTGATCCCTCACCATGGACTATGCCGACTATTGCAATGTCTTTTGCACTATAGATGTGCTTTTCAAGCTTGATAGGCAATGCTGAGACTGAACTGATTGCATGAGCACACTTATACCCCCTCACAGTCTCTGGGTGCAGGTCACTGAATTGCCCCAAGAAACAGGTGAGGCTTTAGAGATTATCGCAAGTAGAGATTTGACACAGCTGGTCTAAATTCTTAATTGAACTTGGCGCCCCTGAACTAATCCAAAAACGTTTTGCCCGCGTGTCCACTCACCCCCGTTTAAAATATAAATTGCGTGTTTTACAGCAAAAAGTTGAATTTACACTTCGTTCTGCAGGGCAAGACAGGAAACACTACAATAGATACCAGGTCACCAACAGTGAACAGAAGCACTGTGTGACTGAGGTGGACACTGGCTGCCAAAAAAAGGAAGAAAAAAAAAAAAGAAGAAGTGACGTCTCTCTTAACAATATATGCCAGTATAGCCCCACTTTCAAGCAGATTCAGCCCAAAACAGATCATGAGGTCTCTCCCACGCCCCACCACCTTTCTTAATGTTTGTGTCAAAAGAAAGTAATAAAGTAATGTGGCTGGTCTCAACAATACCCGTCAGCAAACCCACTATAAATCCATCTTCACGTTGCTAAGGCCCAAAAAAGGCAGTTCTCCAAAAGATATGCCCGTGCCACCCACCTCTAGTGCCACTAGTTCCCAAATCAAATCCTGCAGCGTCTCAATATACGTTTTTGCTGTCCCCAGTTCTGCATCATGCCACTCTCAGTTGCCACACAAACACATTTTAAACCTATCTTTTTCCTTTGTTATGAGTCGAAATGCCATGAATGGTATTGTTTTACAACAGACATTGGACAACTGGAGATCCCTTTAAAATGCCCTATAAACCTCAAGTCCAAGACAGACACCCCAGAGGATCTTTGTGATAGAGCCACCTGCTTGTAGTCATGGTTTGAAAAATGTATGCATCACATATACAACATCAAACAATCATCCGCAACACTTAAGGAGATCTGAGATTTTTGGGTGGAGAGGCACACGCCTGCATTGTTTGCCATGCCTACTGCAAGGGGCGCAACTACACTGAGAAGTCTGTGGTAGCGGAGTAGAATAATTCAGGACATAGTGGCTTTGTCAATTCCTGATTTAGGGTGCATGCCCATCTGCATGGGGTCATAATCCCATTTAAAAGTGGGAGACACTACAGTTGGAGGAGTGTCTGAGGTGTCAGTCGGCAGTTAGAAACGAGGTCCAAGACAAAACCATAGAAACTGATTTTGGGCCATGGAACAGCGTCACCCGACGTGGCATCACTTAGCCTAACGTCCTATAACATGGCATAATAAAGGGATAACAGCTGGAGAAGAAATATTTTGTATAAATATAACAAATTAATGCGACCAACAGATGTTTCTAAAGTGAAAAAGGTTGTCCCAAGTGAGCGATATGTTGGGCAAGACATGACAACAATAACCACCTTAGAATCATTCTCTCTCCCACCCCAACAGACAAGACAACCAACTCTTGCATCAAAACGATATCTTGGCACACGACAAACCACCACAGGTTACACAACAGAACATACCATCCGAGGACATGTGCCTACACTAAACGTTCCTCTAACTCACCACAGATAGACCAACAAGCCTCTCCACACTGTCAGACAACCCCACAAACAATTTGCATTAGAAAATTGGAGCATACATTAATCACTGCTCCAAACAACTCGCAACATAAATATACACAACAAGGGAAGCCCTATATTTTCAGATCTGCACATATCAACAAAGCAACCATGCCCTGCTCATGCCACCCCACCTCTTGCGGGTCACAAAGCTCCAAGACCCATGAAAACAACAGAAGGCGTGTAGTCCAAGAATAAATAACAGGGCATGTCAAAGAATTTTACTCATTCACCTGTGTGGATGTATCTGGGTGATTTGAAACAGGGGAGGAAATGTAAGTCGGCCCTGTCCGAGTCAGCTGTACTAGAATTTGTGGTGCACTGCCTGGCATAGACTATACATCTTCCTTTCAAATTAAGCTATCGGACGAAAAAGTGTCAGCAAAACAATTACTCAATTCTAGGTGACAGTCAAGGGCTGCTAACAAAGGCGCACAAAACGACACCATTGGGTCCCTAAAATTATTGTACGGCAGTTTTATTTTGTTTTTTTAAATAGTGTGAACTGTGTGCAGCTAAGTCACCGTGAGATTTAATAATTGGACCACGATCACACACCTTGGTTAAGCAATAAAGCCAGGTTTTAAACTCGCTCTACAATTTAGACACTTGTAATTGGTACAAATATTTAAGTTTTGGCTTTCAAAGACTACAAGAACACGGTCTTATAGTGTGATTAATTGCAAAGTACAAGAATCACATAGAAAAGTAAGCTGAAAATATATAGCTCGTAATAGAAACCTGTTAAGCCAAAAGCGTATAATTTGGCTTTAATTCCACATCCTAATTAGAAAACTACAAGTCCCAGAATATAAATAAAGTGGAAAAAGGAAATCCTGATTTGTAACAGTGTACATTTAGCACTTTACGACATACACACTTAAAGAAAGTGGGCAGTAATAACATCATGAATAACGGCAAGCTGGAAGTGCTAAGAACACCCGACTATGCACATAAAAGCGAACCCTTTTTTCAGGTCACGGTAGTGGACACCATGGATATAAAATAAATGAATATTTCAAAAGGGTGCTTTAATGCTTTACTCACTTGTAATGTGCAGGCCCATGTATAGTAGGTAACTGGAGGGGTGTGGTCATTTGGAAATGTACCATCACTGTGCCAATTGATTAAACACTCATGCCTAAGAAAGGCTCTGCAAACAAAAGAAGTTATATAACGGAACAGAGGTTTTTGTTGAGGTGCCTTTTGCCATCTGCATTTTGTCCTGCATTGCAGCTCTAAAGGTGAGCAGGGCAGGCCCCATCAACAAAGGCCCAAAATGGGGCAAGGGGACTGCAGCCCCAAGTTAAATTGCAGCCAATTAACAGGGCATTGTTAAAGACACGATAAATTCGGTTCAATTGTACACATACTTATACCAAACTGTGCCCAGTTTCTGTGCGCCAACTGTGTAGTTTTAATTTGTTTACAGATTTAACTCCAATGTTACATTGTTAATAAGGAATTTTTTTTATTAAATGTGTTCACATTCCTTGTTTTCCATATGTTCAAGTTCATACATTTCTTTAATGCTTCTTCTAAATTACATACATATTCCTTGTTTCTCATGTGATCAAATACCAACATCTCATTAGTACTTAAATTCCCTCTTCTCTCAACACGCGTTTCCCCATGGTCTATTCCACTTGGTTTCCGCTTTCTTTGTAATTATTCAGATTTTGCTTTTCTGGCATTTAAATGTTCTGTTACCTGTGCCAACTACTCTTGGGAAAAATTAAAAATAAAATACTTGAACGAATAAATTCCTTACAATTAGAAAGAGAATGACTCGCCCAGGAAAAAGACCAAACTATTGACCGAAATTACTGAATTTCAATTGTACACATAGCTCTTCCACCTTTTCCTGCCTTCCTAAGCACCTGATCTATTCCTCGACTTCATCCCAACTATTTACCCGACTGTGCTCCTTCCTAACACTACTTAATGTTCCATCATACTCTTACTATGCCTCTCCGACGCGCTTAGACGACCGATCTATGGCAGCTGGCGCTATACAAATGCAAGATAACATAACAAGTGCGAAAAATCGGCAGTCCGGGACTGACTGCAGAAGTATGAACAGCCAGGAAACTTTCTCCCAGCCGCAGAGCTCTCCTGACAAGGCAGCAGCTGGGGAAATTCCCGACCCGCTCCAAAATGCCCCAGTTGTCTGGACCAGAACAAGACTGCGCAGAGCTGCGGCAAAGTTCTTAACAGAGTGCTGCTGGAGCTGTGCTGTGTCCCAAGGCCCAGGAAACTCCTAGATATGTCCTCAAGCCGCGCTCTCAAAGCCCAGGCTTGGGTTCTATGAAGAAAAAAGACGCTGTTGCAGGACCTCTGAAATGTACATCAGTAGAGAGCCTGAGAATAAGAGCTGTGGCGAATGCAAGCACCATGGTGTAAAGTAGTAGGCTGTGAAACCGCTTTAAACATCTTTATTACACCTACTATTCAAGGATTCCGAGTGTCCAGCCATGTGATCTATTCCCTATTCTATGATAGGCGAAAAAGAACTGGAGGGATCCATGAAACAGAGCACTCTGCAGACAAACAGAACGCACCTAATCACCCTGAAACAACACATCCTGTGTCGAGAGTCCAATTGCGAGTCCACCACAAAAGATTAAGATATAAGAATGTCCAACCATCAGAGTGTTGGAAAGAAAAAGGCAATCAACACAACGAAAGAGTGGGTCATGGGCGTGAGGTAGTGTAGGGGATATGGCAGGGTTCCAAGGAACGTAACTTTTACACTTTGCAAGATTTGTCGAAAGGTACTTTCTTAGAAGCTGCTTTAAAGAAGGCCAGCGAGGCCGATCATGAAATATGGTGCAGTGCTAACAAAAAAAGCAGGTGGGCGCTTGAAGAAGAGAACCAACTCAAGCGAAGTGAGAACATGTGCATTCGTTTTTGTTCCCTATGCTTTTGAACATTTTGGTCGTTGGTATTCTAACGTGGGTTACGATTGATATGTTTCACTTGACGTGCCAGAGAGGCTGGAGAAATGGACTGGACACTTAAAGCCGTCATACATCAATACATTGCAGTACATCTCAACACTGCACTGCACCAAAATGCCACTTTATGTATTAGTGAAATTAGCCCAAAAAAAAGCAGACAAACGCTATATACAAGTGTAACCTGATTAATATGTATAACTCCCTCAGGAAACAGGGAGTGCGGGGGTGGGGGGGGTGTAGGGGAGAGGCTAGGTCCCATCAGTATGGTGACCGAGAGGGGCACGCCAAATGTCACATTACTACACCAATGCAAAAGACATAGGTAAGATAGCTCCGATGGTTGAGCGCTCGCTGCTGCGATCTGAGCGTGATCTGCAGGTCGCAGGTTCGAATCCCGGGAAGGCCAACTCAGCCTTACATCCTTCCGAGGTCGATAAATGAGTACCATTTTCGGTTGGGTGATATTGTATGTAAATAGGTGCTCTGTAAAGCGCTTTGGATTAAGGCGCTATTAAAACACATCATTATCATTAAAATGCCTCTACCTACCAAGACTGCTGGCTCACCAGACTATGCAATAAAGAACGGACTACCTATCTAGGTGTCAATTCACCGAACATGTGCACAATTATATATTTACCAACGGATCCAAAAGTGTTACTTAAAACCAAAATTAATTCCTTAGTATGAAGATCCGCATTTACAGAAGTCTC
Source organism: Ambystoma mexicanum (assembly GCF_040938575.1). NCBI lineage: Eukaryota > Metazoa > Chordata > Amphibia > Caudata > Ambystomatidae > Ambystoma > Ambystoma mexicanum. Next base: position 133,080,488 of record NC_090927.1, read on the forward strand.
CACCCCAACCAGGCGGTCTCTGTGTGGCAAAGCAGTAGCACAAGCTGCTAGGGCCTCTCAGCAAAGGGTTTTGAGGTACCATCTAATTGAGCAAAGGGGTTGCCTCTTGTTTCACTCTCCACTTGCTCCTCATGACGGCAGGCACATGATGAGGGGTCAACTCAAGAGTACCTGTATAGAACATCTTTGAGGAACTGGACAATGCAGAAATGAGGAATGGGCACCTGTGAATGCTGCAATAACGGGCAGGGAACCTATTGAGCACCCATGTCCCAACATTAAAGGGAATCGAGGGAACCGCAATATGCAGTTTGTTTCATTAGACCAAAATAAATAAAGTACTGGATCTTATAAAGCTGTAGAACTCGGACCATAAATAACCGAAAAGTGAGGTAGGCTTCCAAAACGGAAAAAAAGTGGTCTTGGGACATACTTATTTCTTCTAATAGTGCTCTTCAGAGGTTTTACACACCCCAACCCCACCATCTCCTCACCTGAGGGGAAAAACGGTCTGATCCAAACTATGAAATCCATACATTTGCGCACCTGTCACTCAAGTAGGCTTTCCGGTTTTCACTTGAATCCGATAAACCCCAGAAAAACACGACAGGGAGAACGAGTGCCTCCTCAGTTTAAACTGAAAATCACTGTCCCCCTCCCACTGGTAAATTAACAAGGGGGTCCTGGGAGTCCCTCTGCCAGACATTAGTCCTGGTTACGAGAGACTTACCCAGAGTCTTTAGCTCACTATCTTTCACAGAGAAGAAATATCCCAAAAATATCAGTCTTTGTCCTGCCCTGGGGCAGTCCAGCACCAAAATGCTAGGCAATTCTCCTCTGAACAAGAGTACCAGCAGCAACCCCAGACACGTGTTTCGGTCTGGTTGGACCTCATCAGTTGGGTGGAGCTGTGCCTCTCTAAGAATAGTGAGCAAGAGGTCCACATCTGGGTTCCTCTAGTAACTTAGGGTGAGACTCAAAGTTGCTTAAATATGCAAATTAACAAGGCGGTGCCTTAGTGCGAGCATGGATGACAGGATGTTTGGAGGGGGAGGTGAAGAAGTGGGTGGAAAGGGGGCTTGCCTTAAATATAAGATAGAACCTACTCCTCCCCCCCCATATGACTGGTATGCTTTCTCCCATTGATTCTATCCTATCATTTTACCTTATTCAAAACCGCTGCACATTCTAGGCTACATCATTTTCTTTGTATAAAAAAAAATAAAAAAAAAAAAAAATCTACGAATTAAAATATTTGGCAGTGGGCAGAGACTGTTTTGAAAAATTGCAGCAAACTATAAAATGGCTCTGAAATATGCCACACTTCACTAAACAGCCCTTTCCTCGAAACAGGAAGGATATCCACTTGGGAAAGGGTCGACTGGTTTCGATGACGTCTGCATCAAAAGGTCATCTTCTTCAGGACCTAGATGATTAGGTTAACAATTGTGAAATGGAAGCCACAGTTATTAGTTCAAGTGAAGAAAGCCATCCCATTGCCTATTACAAGTCTTCTGCTCATGTTCCACCTGTGAGTTTTTCCATTTTAAGGAGGAAAGTAATCTCGTCCTCATTGTTCAAACACTGCAATGGATGACTCCGTGATCTTTTATTTCATAAAGTACTGGTGGAAACCGGCCTGTGTGGCATGTGTGCCCTGTACTCTTTGTAAAAAACTAGGAGTCCAAATTGTTTACATTCTCTTCTTGATCGTGAAAATGACGGATGATACAGTGGCCATCCATTAAGCCAGGAGACCAATAGGATATTTCATTTGTCTATGCATGGTGTGTTACACTGGGTGTCTAAATGCGTTATTTTTTTATTTTTTTTTAATATGCTCCAAGCTCTTACTTCGTTTGAGTATATTGCAGTGTTGGTGGATACAAGTAAAAGTCCCCAATGGAATGCGCCAACGTGGTTTTCCTGGATAGGCTTGGTCCAATCCATGGGCATGTATCAACAGTACATCGGTTGTTCCCTCCGTGAAGAGAGAGGCACAAAGATCGACACATACTAGGATTATAAACTGTTCTTCAGTGAGCCCCACACTAAATGCAGGGACGCTGATCTGTATCATTGATGCCGAAAGGGAGGTCCACACCCGTGAAGAGAACAGGGGGGCAGGTCGACTGATCCCAAACCCTTATAATTAGAACACCCACACCACGACCAATGTGCCATCTGCCTACACTTGTGAAGCAAACAGTTGTAAAAATGTGCTTGTTTTTGTAATCTAAACAGTATAACTGTCGGTATGTTGATTTGACGTTAATCCAATACATAAATTGGGACATAAATAGTGTTGTATAACGAACCAAAGAAATGTTGACACTGTATGAATACTCAAGTAACGCATAAAGCTGTACACTCATCAATAAACAAATTTAAATAAACAGTACATTGGTTGTTTAGGATTGCGTTGGACATTTATTCCATTGGTATGGGTATGTGATAATTTTTTTTAGCTGTAGTTTAGTGGAGGGAAATCCTTCTCTCTCCTATTCTTTAAGATAGGCGTTGCACCACTGTTGGCCTAAGGACAGTTCAGTGCTTATGGTTGAGGGATAGCACCAGTTTATTTTATTGGCAGAGAAGGTACATTCGCACAACATTGTTTTTTCTCCAGGCACCTTGATGTGGATTGGTGTAGATGCCCCAAACTCAGGGCAAATTAGTGCTAATTACTTCCTGTGTAAGCAACCCCCATACATGGTCTGGCCACAAGTTGAGTTGCAGGACTATGCAAGACTCTGTGCTCGAGTTAAGCATAATGAAATGGAGTGCAAGGAATATCTCCCTACCCTTTTAAACTCGAGGGTTCGCGCACCAGCCCTTCAAGGAGCGATATTTGCACGTCCACAAATACATCAGTGAGAATAGAGCCAAGAGGGTCAAGATGTGGCTCGGTATGTAGACGTCCTTGCAAACTGCTCCCACGAGGGGTTTCTCTAGACATTTTAGGATTCATTGTGGAGATCCTAATCACAAAAGTGATCGCTCCCATCCTGACCTTAGGAGTAAGCAGACCCCGATAGTTAACACAAGGTGCACTGAGAGGCTGAAACTCATTCCAGCAAACAACCCTGTTACAGTATCCAGCCAACCGCCCCCAGACACATGGTGCACACTTGCTGAGAGCTTAAATTTAAAAAAAAAAAAATCTAGCATTGCCCATAAAGAACACAAACTTTAATAGGAAGAAGATATTTCTATGTCACTGTGATTGAGAAGACCCGAGTTAAAGACCACCACACACAAGCACACACCATTCAGTCCATCTCTTTCTTACAAATACAAGACATTTAAAAGGACGTTTTGAATTTTAAGAACTAGATCGGAAACACCAGAAACCAATTTGGGAAACTGAAGTGTGTTTTCGATCTGTGGAGACGCTGCGCTGTTTGGGGTTTCACTGCCTTTCAGGAAGTCTTTCCTTACTTGCAACTAACCTGCCTGGCGCTTGCCTGGAGGCAGGACTCAAATACCCAAACACATGCAGAGCGTGCAGGGTGTTTGGGCGGGAGGGACCTTCCAAGTGCTGCCTAGAAAACCAAAAGCGCCACAGATCCCAAAGCCTACTCTACTAAAGCCGCTAAGATTTACTGTCAAAAGTCGCTGATCAACCACTTTCAGATCAGAGTGCTAAAGGGGGAGGTTATTTTGAATAGAGTGGAACATGCCTCCAGCTCCACGCCTAAATTGCTGCCAGCCGCTTGGCTCGATCTCTGGCCGGCTCGCTGATGTGCAATGCCACCTTCATGGGGTGAAATCGTTCTGGTTAAATACTTTAATCCCCAAACGAGCAGCACGTTCCCCGCTGTTTTTTCACTCCCTCTGTGTCGGAGCTGTTACATTCACCGATGACTACCACATTGTTGGTCAGGAAGGTGGTAGGCAGATGCCTAAAAGACAATCAAAAAAATAAAGAGACTTGGGGTATCCTAGAGAGTCTGCAGAAAGAGCGAAATCTCTGTGCAGCTCGAAAACCACATTAGAGGGATTCGGGGCAGGAGACTCTTGCCTAGACATGTACAGTATCACAGCTGCAGGGGCTCTGGGGGATTGCGCCACTGCAAATATTACATTTGCAAAACTAGCGCGAATTGATGAAGTACACCCGTGTCCCTCTCCCCATCCCCCTCTTTCCTCCCTTCTTTGCACCCCGATTCTCCCACATCTGCGAGTATGGATACCTCTTCTACTACACCGGAAACGTCTACTCTTCCATCGGGTCGCTGTCTCCCTCTAGGTAGCTCCGCCACAACAAGCATCTAAGTGACAGCTGTGGACGTGGAGACAACAGAAGCAGTCTTCTTGGAAGATGGCAAAACACGGTCACTTTAGAAATCAAATAAAATTGGTCGTACTGGATAATAAGGAATATCATACTGTGTTGGAGGGCCGATCTGGAACTGTGGATGACGTAACCACAGAGTAGAACTCTCAAAACCCCTCATCAGCTGTACTTGGTGAAACTAAATATAAAGAGACCAGCCCAGATGTTAGATATTCTCTTACTGAAAGCTGCAGGCCAAACGATTGAGTCCCTAGTCAAACCATTCGTTTTGGTCCAATTACCCTGCTACCCAATAGAGCCAGCGTCCTTTAACAGTCGGAATCCATCAAATTCAAAGAGCCTGGTCTCATCTGCCCTATAAACTCTAATGAACCTTTGAAAAAAAGCTACTGCCGTAAGTGGAAAGGTTCTTCTCTCCCCCCAATGCAGGACCAGAAGTCAAGAAGGGGACATCTGATGTCAGAAAATGCAAATTGAACGCTGATCAAACCAAGGGGATACCGACTTCGATAACCACGACTGGTGAAGTGGTGCAGGAATTGACGGATGGTGAATTGCTGGAAGGGCCATTAGAGGTAGATGCTGGCTCCCTCAAGTTAATCCCAGCACTGATGGATGCCTCGCCACAAAACCCATCTTTTGGTGGGAGAAGGCCTGCTCAGAAAAGACCAAGAATAAATTCAAATTTCAGTGAGCAAGGAATCTTCTCTTGGAATTCGATCACTAAAGATCTTATAATCACGGAAATGGATGCTGAGAAGTATTTTGAGAATGGCCATCACTTGACAAGTGCTGATATTTTAAAATCAACAAAACACAGATCATATATATATATATATATATATATATATATATATATATATATATATATATATATACACACACACACACACACACACACCTACAAAAAAGAATCAAACTTCCGAAAGCAAGTAGCAACCTCAATGCCACCACTAGTCCCCACAAAACAAGCGGGTCATTTGATAGCCAGCCGAACTATATTAGTGAGGGGGAAGTTAACATTTTGCCTAAGGATACTTGTAATCTTCATTGCAACCGGAGGAGGTCCAATCTGTAATTCTGAATCAATTCCATCACGGGAGCCATCTATTGCTGCAAGTCCTGCGAATGGACTGGGGACAAAGCGAATGTCAAGGAGACATACATTTGGACTATCTAGGATTAGGCAACAATAGGAGAAATGCATTAAATAAAGAAAAAACACCTTCTAGCAGGAAGAGCAGAGGTTCATAGTCAAAACATCGAAAAACAAAATGGTCGAAAGTCAAAATATCGAGAAAAAAGTCAAAAAAAAGTCGCATTTTTCTTTTATAACTTTTTTATTCGAAAATGGGGGGTTTCACCCAACCCCCCTTTTTATTTTTTTTACATACGAAAGCCAAAAAATATAAATAAAAAAATTAATTATTCGACTTTCTTTTTCGACTTTTGTCTTTCGACATTTATTTTCGATATTTTGACTGCACACCAAGAGCAGAAGATAACCAAACAAACCACGACACAAGATTCTTTTAGCCAAATGTCGGTATCACTATCACTTTGGCCCCTTTAATGAAATTATATGAATCAATTCATTATACATTAGCCAACCAAACCACCTTGCTGGCAATGGTTCATACAAAATGTATCTTCTTACAGGGTTTTATTGCTGCAGGGAACCCAAGAGGTAATGGGATAACTCAATTTAAGGTGCCTGCTTTGAGTGATGACATGCAAAATCCCAGCACCAAAAACCAAGCCCCCAAGGATTCCACCATAAGCGTTGAACCATTATTAAAACGACAACACAGAGGCACCTCAACATCGAAAGGAGGTCACAATAGTTCAAAGTAGGAACCTGGAAACGTCCAAACAGGACAGTGATAAAGTGGGAACTCAAACTACCATGGTCACACTGAACCATAGTATAACCTGAATAAGCTCAGAGAGTGGGCAAGATCTGGTGGCAGAGAAGGCAGTGGTTATATTTTAGTATTGTCTTGTCACTGGCCTGGAGTGTTTGCTATCAGATGAATGCAGCTCAGGGGAATGTTGAGTGGATCTGTGTGTGAATGTCCCGAGAGTGTCAGTTGAGGGCCTGAGCTGGGATGATAGGATGGCCGGTGGGTCTACTCCTCTGTTAGTACTGTTAATACCCATCCATGTTCCTGTCCTGTTCCTTATGTGACTGTATATACTAAAGAGTAACTGGAATATGTACATACTGTATAATAAAGCCTTACCTGGACCAATCTAGACTCCACAACAGGTCTGTGTATGAGTGCTGGGTGCTGATGACTACAGAGAGGCTTTACAACAGAAGTGTCTAGAGAAGATATCCACTCTTAAAAAAAGAACAAAAACAAAACTGTCTAGGCCCAGATCACAAGGGGCAAAACCAAGGCATAGAAACCTGCAAAAGAAAGATCTGGCAAGATGCCCGAGGCTGGAAAGAGTAGTGGATAAAGAAGGGGACTTCATTCTTAACGGATACAACGTGCTAGGATTATGCCATTGCATTCCCCAACTGCACCACATAAATACAGGCGGTTTTGCCGTAGTCGAATTCAGAAGAGAAGACCGCTCGGACCTTGTTCACTTACACCTACAGTCCATTTTGGTCAAAAACCTACTTCATTCTTCTGTGGCTAACTTTCACCTCTTGGGTTTTAATCCAACTGACCTCATGGAAAGAGGGACAGAGCTGGAGTCTGTCTCACGGACCGTAGAGAATGAAAGATCAACAACAACAAAATCGGTGCATGAGGAAGGGCGCTCTTCGACCAGGCAAATGACAGGGAGGGCTAGACCCTCAACAGGGGACCGGAGTGAGCTAGAAGATGAAAACCAAAATGGCTGGTGGCAAAATCTAAAGCCAACAGTAAATCACGGAATGGACAAAGGGCTGATCAGGAGGGTCGAATGTGTTGGTAAATCCCCCAATGGCTACCCAAAGACTGACTCCTGGTCCTGGCTGCCATCTATCTGTACTGGCATCTAAATCCTGCCAGTAGCTAAGCCACTTAATGCTTATCCCTGGCGTCATGGAATAAGAGGGGTTTCTCTCACCTGCTGGAAGATGGTGCGCTATCATGGTCGGAATTTGACTTTATCTGTCTCCAGGAAACCTGGTTAAGTACAGAGCCCTGCCTTGATGGCTTTCAAATCCTGATGTATCCAGCACTCATGGGAGTGGCCGGCCAGCCAAGGGCTGGACTCTTAACCTTAATTAATAGTGAATCTAACTACAAAATAGTGACAAAGAAAATGTGTATATCCACCAAACGGTTCTGATAAATGAAGATACTCCGCGTTTAAAACAGGAGACAAAAAAGAAACACCTGATACTTATTAACATATATTGGAACACCACAACAATTGATGCAAAGAACATGATTGAGATAATTGCAGAAACACTCAATGAGGCATATCTTGATGACCCTTCCATCATTCTATGTGGTGACCTAAGCCTGACCTGCATGATTGAGAATGGAAAAACAACAGCAAAATCATCAAGAGTGAGGAACCCACAAATCCAACAAGGATTAGCCTGGCAAGAACTAATGGAAAACCGTGACCTTCATATTGTGAACGGGTCATTTGAAGAAAACAAACAAAGCCACCTAACTTGGAAAAGAGGATCACAATCGGTATTGGTTTATAGTTTTGTTTCCAGAGACATGATAGAAGTCATAAACAGCTTCAAAATAACTCCAGCACAATCCAGTGATCATAATTGTCTGAGACCATCATGGCTTGCTGAGTTCTGTCGGTCTAGAGACAGATGCTATACTCAAGTTGAGGTGACAAATAATGGACCCAGGTGAAGGATGTCCAAGAGAGCACTGGACCTAACGGTAGCTACCTATGCGGCTAGACTCCCAAGACAGTTGGACCCGCTGCCCAGGACTAGGTCTGGACTATGTCCCAATCCTTACCCTCTTTCACACAAAAACGAGAAACCACAAAAATCAAACTATGGAAACACAACAACATGTGCTAGATCGCCTGGTGGTAGAAAGATGAGGAAAGAAGTGAGGACGCATCCACGATAAAGGAAATCAAAAAGACCAATAATAAATATACCTTCTGGCTCCTTTATCATAAGTGCATTCTAATCCAATAAGATGCGTAAAAAATGAGGAAGGCCATTACGAAAAATATACAGTAGAAATCTGGGCCCTTACTAAGACAACTGGACGCACCGAAAATCAGTCTCAGATAAATGGAGTAACCAAGGCCAAATGGGTCACCTGCTTTGGAAACCTATTTAAAGAAATAACAAGTACGAATGATATTAAACTGACACCTTCCTGTACTTGGATCCTTCCTTACGACCAGGAAGAGCTTGAGATCATGATCAAACGTGTCAGTCCATCACCGGCTCCGGGTCCTGATGGACTAAAAAAATAATCCTAAAAGAAAATCCTGAACAATGGGAATCCTTGCTGGAGCGGATCCTTGGAAACGTGATATCAACTAAAACTATACCGGCGTCCTGGAGAACGGCCCATGTGATCCCAATATTCAAAAACAGCGCCAGAAACGACCCACAAAATTACCGTCCTACTGCATTATTGGATGTACTGCTACTGAAGTGACTTATTAGCTGGGCCATCGAGGAAAATAGAAACGACATTTTCCAATCAGGCTTTGTAAAAGGTCTTTGGACGTTCCCTCCAGCTCTCCTTCTGACAATCTTAAAGGCCAAAGCCCTGAAGACAAAGACTAAGATTCACCTGGCCTTCATCGATTTTTCAAAAGCATTTGACAGCATAAATAGGCAACGTCTTTGGAGAAAACTAAGTCACTGGAATTGCTCTGCAGACCTTTTGGAACAACTTGGAGGTTTACACACGGACACCTCTATAAGAATACGCCTCAATGCTTCTAGGTCTTTGAAGAAACCAATACCAACAGGCAGAGGTGTCAAGCAGGGATGCCCTTTGGCCCCACCCTTTTCAATCTGTATATAGCAGACCTGGAGGGAGTTTATGATTCAGGTCCGATGCTTCCCGCTGTTGATAGGGGTTAAAATTAACCATACCCTTTTATGTGGATGGCCTAGTCCTGAATTACGAAGCCATATGTCTGCAACAGCAGCTGAATAGACTTACAGAATACGTCACGGAAAACATGCAAATCAATTGAGATACTCCCCATAAAAAAGTGGCCAAAAGCATGGAAATCTATTCAGGTGGAGTTTGGGGTGGGGGTCGGGGGTACCAAAATTACATTGGTGGACTCCTTCAATTATCTGGGGATCCAGATTGCAAACTGAGTCAAATATGGTGGATTCCCTAAATGGGAAAGTCATGGCCCTAGCTAATCAAGCTCCGGTTATAAAACGCAAGTTTTGTCGATATTCAATTCTTCCCCTAATTGAATTCTATAAAGACATGGTCGTCCCAACCCGGACATATGGAGCGGGTGCCTCATTGAGGACGCCTCAAAAGAACTGGGCTAGGCTGGAAGGCCTGTTTTGGAGAAAAAAAACCTGGGTTTCCCAAAATCAGTCCCAATCCAGATTATAAAAAAGGAATTGGGATTAACATTGCTAAAGGCTTCTGCAGAGTGGAAATCGCTGAATTAATGGGGCAATGTAGAGTGACTCCGTACCCCCCCCCATGGTGGATCTTGTAAAAACCGAAATGGAAGATGGATATAACAAACTGCTGGGAAACTGGGCTACTGACAGGACACAGGCTCAGTGGCTGCCAAAATACTTTCAAATCCAAAAATAAATTATGGACATATGATTGGATAAACACCACGGATGAAGCAAATAAATACAAGCTCTATTATTCCCTATATCAGGAGATAAGCCATGGAAAGCCCTCCGAATATCTGAGAAAATGCCTAGATCCGGGCATCAGAGCGCAATTTCTGAGTCTAAGATTGAATCTGTAAAACCCAAGCTGGTGATTAGTCAGAGCTGGACATGGCTTAATAGTAGCTGCAGATTCTGTCAAACGGAAGGGTCCGTGGAAAACCTATCGTACCTATACATGAGCTGTACAGGTCTAACCCAGGAGAGGACATTTTATTTTGGTCGATTTCTTAAGAAATACAAAACAGAAACTTGCTGTGAGATTCTGATGAGAGGAGAGAAAACCTCGTTGATTATTGCAGTGGTTAAATACTTTAGGCTATGCCTGAGCCCTCGGTTAGGAGATGGGTGTATGTGAATAATGCTGGCTGATAAATACGAGGGCTTGGCTAATGCGGAAAATGTTTTCGTGATCAGGTTGTCAAAAAAAGTGTTCAGGTTAAACTTAAAAGGCACGTTAAATAAAAAAATAAAAAAGACTGCACAATAAGGTGAACGTTGAGTGAAAGCTATTGTGCATGTGCCACAATACCCGAACTAAGCCACAACAAAACCCAACACAGCCTCACCAGTAAAGAAGCACTTGCGCTTATCAGCACTGCATGAGCCACATCAGGACTGGATGTCAAGTGCAGCAAAGCGAAGAGCACCGTGTCTACGAAACGCTAGAATCGCAGCGATTGTCGAGTGACAGCGAGTACTATTAATCCACCTTAGACGTTCAATAGCCTTACAACATCGAGGTGTGCATTTCAAACAATTGGTAGCAGCACCGCACATCTTCACATTCCACGAGTCTTTGCATGTTCATTGGTGCAAACGCAGGCAACCTGGAGTGTGGCGCGAGCGCTTAGCTATCTTGCCAGCCCTTGATGGCCAATCAAGAGCACAGATGAGCCACCAAGGTGAGTGGCGCTACCTCAAGTACCACTTCCACAAGCATGTTCTATCCAATGTTAGCACGGCCACCCTGGCCTTGGAGTAGAGAATGCAGGCTGAATAGACCCCGTGCATGTCTTTACATTCACCCCTTGCAGTGTGCTCTTCTCAGGCTGATCCTTAGAAAGTACCACCAGGAGCAGCTGTAACTCTACTAATCTCCAAGTACCATTATACAGGTCAGCTGCAGAATAGACTTGATTTACGGTTCGAAACTAAACATTACCAACTGTTGTTACTATTTGAACTGCGATTAATACTCAAACGAGGGCTTGTAAAGCTGCAGCATTTCATGCAGGAGTTTAAAAAAGTACCCACTTAGTTCAACACCTTTTTTTTGAATGGACAAATCCGTGCTGGCTTTTGGAGCACCGAGCACTTACATGCTCGAAATCAGATTATTCCGTGCACGTTACCACAAAGTAAGGAGCATTTACTAAAACTAACGTAGACAGTGGACATGCATGGATGCAATAGGACATTCCACGTGATCTGCGTGTTAGCACCGAATGAGTGTTCTTGCAGAGCAGAGGCCATAGGAAAGCTAGGACTGCACCATAAACTGCTCCACATCGGCCTTACGTGGCCTCCCCGTGGACGAGACCCGTCCAGGGGTAAGAAAGAGGGTGGGCAGTGGGCACTCCACTCGAAACAGACCACCTCTCGAGAGACGACACACACACATCCTTCAGACGTGTGCACATGTACTCTGCTTCTGTGCACACAGTACCAAGAGACAACAGGGGTCGCCTTCTGTGTCAGTCTGGTCTCTTTGGAGAACTTAATGCAGCTAGTTACCTGCACGGATAACCTGCCACTTACATGAAATTGTGACGCGTGCGTGTAATGCAAATACTGTCAGCAGAAACCCTACCACACCCTGCAGCAGGCCAGGTCCTGTGAGCAAATCAAGACTCGACTCACCACTTACTGTCTAAGAACATGTGAAACCGTAGCACATCCTACTGAGCCCAATCTCTATGAAGAAGTGCAAACCTACCACGCCACACTGTGCTCAACCATCATGCAAAAACCTACCTAGAACAGTCCCTACAACCACGTCTCAAAAGCTGGACGTGGGACCTGCAAACTGCAACATTGAACCGCTTGCACCACTCAACAACGTACAAGTTCAACGTGACCAATGCAGAGGAAATGTTACAATAGAAAAAAAGGTTGTTCCTGTTCATGCATTTCATCACAAGAAAGGAAGTCACACCAGGGGCACCAGCATACACTCATCCTTCCGGGGTAGTAAAGAAACTTCGGTACACCATCCATTCCCTGTAACTGCATGCCCCGGGAACCGACATATTCTTAATTCAGAGAGTTGATTTTAGCAGCGCCACTTAAACCTGCCCCCTTCATGAAGCCATTTGCATTTCTCAACCAAGCCACAAAATACGTGCTGGCCATTGACAAGCGATAATGGACTCTTGGCGAATAAGAAACGTTGCGTTGAGTGTATGTGGTAAACTGATATAGAGTGATTTATGCCTGCAACTTGAAATGTGTACCCCACCCTCACACGATCCTGCCTCTCTCAAAAATGGAGCTTTGGCCAATAAAGTAGCGAAAGACCGCAGCATATCGTCATGTAGTGTGCCATTCGTCATGTAGTGTGGCAGTAATACACGAGGAAGCCAAGCCCCCCGTGTGTTTATATATGGGATACATTGCTTTATAAGGATATTACACAGCAGGAGAGTTTCAGGACCTGACCAAACAAAGGAAATTCAAGTGATCGTTTACCTAAGGGTGTGCGAAGTGCTATATTGGATACAAAAAGAGGAATGAGACAGCAGGCAGAGATTCTTTAGAAGGTCGGGGAACCCCAAAGTGACTTGCCATACCATTAGAATGCACAGGCGAGGGGGGTCTTTTAGTCCATATAATACAAGGCTGCACCGCCATCCCTTTTATACTAGCCTCTTGCTTACTGTAATGCAAGCGATCTTCCAGGTCATAAGCAGCACCAGAGAAGAATATCATGAAATGCAAATATGTAGATTGCTGGGCAAGACCCAAAGGGCCCGATTCATGGAAGTGTTATATGATGGCACAATGCCACAGGGAAACGTTCTGTGAATCAGGCCCAAAGTATTTGAAGCAAAAAGCCACCTAAGTGAGAACCAAGATGGCTGCAAAATCTGTGAGGACACGGCTGATGGAGCTCCGTGCCCCATTAAAAGCTTCCATCTGCGGATTAAACGTTAAAACTACAATATACGCTTTGAATACCCAGCACACCCTAGCATCATGCGACGAAGGTGATTCTGGCAGGAACTGAATTGGAGAGCAAAGTGGAACCGGATCCCTGAGGGACGACACACTGGGCTAAAGAATTATTTACAGAAGGCGGGCGCAGCAACAAGAACTTGCCCCGCACCTCAGAAACTGCAGGGAAGAGTTGTGGAGAGGAAGGGCAAACGTGCGTTCGATGCGGCATTGCAGAGCGCCCCCAGGGAGCCCTGCTGACTTTCTCAGCTTCAGGCATGGCCTTATAGTATCCAAGGCACTGGGTGAGTGACTCTTACTCAGTGATCGAAGTGAGAGGGAACGGTCGGGAGCGCTGTTCCACTGCTTTTATTTTTTTCTGTTTAGCATTCCTCTACTTTTTACGACCACATTCATCATTCTATATAGAGGGCATGTCCATTAATGTCCTTGTGTAAGTGTAAAGTTGTAAAAGGAGCCTTAGCTACTAGTCACTTAAGACTATTGAAATGCCCCAAACGCAACACCTTGTCACATGTTGCACAATGCGTCCACCTACCTTCTCCCCTGCCGAGACGACAGTTCCACTACTTTTTTCAGTACACTTCTACCACTGCTCTTACTTCGCCCACATTACCTGGAGAAGCACAAAGCCCTCCCCCCCACTCTCCAGGGAGAACGGCAAGCCGCATTGGGCCCGGATGCGGCTCAATCTTTATGACTTTTAACCAACTCTTTCCTTCATAACTATCGAGGCTGTATGCGCCTAATGTTCTGAACTCGAAAAAGCATGATAATGGTACTGAGAAATAGGGTACAGTCACTGGGACATACCATAGGCGGACCACAGAAGGAATAGAGCTTGGACCACCGGGGAGACTACAACTACACCAGAAACGGCACTGTGCTTGTGTTTTGGAAGATAGGGGGCTAGCAGATAAGGGCAGCCCTCGCATAGCAGCTGCCTACATCCTTCAACACTTATGGATGGAACTAACCAGCTTTAACGTTGCCTGAAAGAGGAGAAACCTGGACTCTAGTGAGCAAGTTTCATGGGAAGGCCAAGTCTTGCTTAAGGTAAATCTGATCACAACACCACGTATATTGGACATTTCCCGGAAAGCTAAAAGAGCAGTGGGATCTTTGAAACAAAGGGGAATACTTATCCACTATCTGTAGCAGGATAATTTCGGGAGAGCAGTCGGCCAATGTCAGGACCTAGGAGGAAAAGAAAAGAGTTCTCCCTCACTCCCGCCCTCCTACTCCTAAATAGAATCCGATATGAAGCTGTAGGCTCAGGTCGGGTGGGCCCAAAAAGAAACGGGAGAGCTGGCCAAAGTACAGCAGGACAGTGCTGTTACTAAAATGGTGGCCTCAAAAGTGGATGTTGAGCAGTATTTTCAGGACAAACTCGCTGCTTCTTTACAATTTGACAATTTTACCACAGAATTTAAATCCATCATATAAGACATAAGAAAAGAGGTCCCCCTCTTTGGAGGAAAGGACAGATACCAATGAGCAAGCACTACAAGATTTAGCACAGGAATCTATGAAATCCGAGGTGCTCCTTAACAGTTGGCAAGGACAACATAATGTGGAGCAGCAATGTGAGGATTTGGAGAATAGATCGAGGAGGTCCAATACCCGTATATGGAACATTTCGGAATCGGTGCTCGACTCAGCCCTAAGAGAGGAAGTTCCAGGTGTCTTTAAAGATCTACTGACTACCGATGCGGAGGTAAGAATTCCCATAGACAGAATTCATAGAGTCGGTCCAAGGCGTCAGAATCTGGGTGCCCACCCTAGGGACACTATGGTGACATTGGCAAGTTACCCGCAAAAGGAACTCATTCTTAATGAAGCCAGGAAAGCGACGCAGATAACACTTTATGGGAATGATATTAAACTTTATCAGGATCTATCCCCAAGGACACTACAAAAAAAAAAGAAGAGAGATGCGCAAGATCCTGCAATATCTACAAACTCAGAAGATACCATACAGATGGACATTCCCCTTTGGTCTTTTATTCATGTGGGAGGGTAAACAGCATCGGGCTACAACGAAGGAGGAAGCGGCTTGAATTTTGCGAATAGACCAGGAGATCAACTGGGCCCAAGCACTGGGATGCAACCTTACACCCCACCAAGGACCAAGATATTGGGAATGGACAACCGTTCAATGGACCCGGACAAGAAACCAGAAAGGCCCTCTACTAGCGGAGAACCCCCCGCAATCCTGAAGGATCAAATTCTTACTTGGCTACCACCGTTAAGGAGAAATAAGGTACTTTTTCGCAGATTAAGATTGTTCTAGTATAGCTGGGGCATGACAGAAGCTCATCTTGGAACTCCCCAAAGATAAAAATTAGGGTTTTAGGATACCCTGCACGTATCACTGGTTTAAGTGGCAGGCCATCTCTGAGGACGGAGTCCAAAGAGAGAATAGCAAAGATGATATACATCAGGGAGAAGGTGAAATTGTTGGGGAGGACGTCGTTGGGAAAGCTGCGGGGGCTGGGTGGCGGTTGTACACAGAACCAAAGACAAAGGGATAGAAAGAAGCTGTTAGTGCGGTATATTGAAAAGGTAGCGGTCCTGCAAAATGGCTTTATCTTCCGTTGTTTGACACTTAATAGGGGGTTTAATACCCCTGTTAAGAGGAGGAAATCGGAATGGTTACTTAACATACATTAGCCTGATCTTACAGTTCTGCAGGTGATGCATATTAAATATCAGGATCATCATAAGTTAAAATTAAAGCAATACCCGATAATTAGGCAGGCTAACGCAAAGGGGAAGACAGCGGGGGTACTTATCGCTTTAAGACAAAATGTGCAGGTTTCCAATATTAAGGTGCGGGCCGATAAAGAGGGCTGCACTCTTTAGATCTTAGTGCAAATGGGTTTGTTGACCTCAACTCTGGCCTCTCTATATGCCCAAAATACAGGCCAAGTGGGCTTTTGAAGAGAGCATTATCCAATTTGGAACAGTTTAATCAGAGTGAAACGATTGTGATGGGGAATCTGAATATTGCATGGGACCCTATACGAGGTAGAAGCTCTAACACTACATATGTTCGTCCCCTACCTTCACTAGCTCTTAAACAGAAATTTGATCAGTTGACACTTAGGACACGTGGCCTACCGTGAAAGGAGAAGAAAGGGCGTATACATACTATTCCCACGTTCACAAATCCTTTTCCAGGATAGATTATTTTTGGGCTTTAATTAGGTTTATAGGAAGAGTGACAAATTGAAACACACACACAATCACCATCTCAGACCCATGCCCCTCTAACCATGGACCTTCCCCGATGTCGTCCCCCACACTGTGAGCTGGAGGTTCCCGAAAGAATTCATGTCAAATCCTGTTATATGCGACGAAACATAAGGGAAAATGAAGGAATCTTTTGATTCTAATCTGGAAGCCAAAGCGAGTTTAGATTTGGTTTGGGATATGTTTAAAGCGACCCTTTGGGGGAAACTTATCGCAATACAGGCATATAGGGGGAAGCTTAGGTGTAAAATGGAAATAGAGTTGGAGGCTGAACTAAAGGATACCCTAAAACAAATGGAGCTAGATCATCCCCGGATTTTCAAAGGCAATATCAGAATGCTATGGGTAAATTGGATTTAATACTAACTAAACAGGCAGAAAAAAGCCTATTATATTTAAAGCAGAGGATACACGTTAAGACAAATAATTAAAACACAAAATAGCGTCCCAGACAATTCAAGGGGAGGAAGACACAATGGGAAAGAAAGTCATGACGAAGGAAGAAATGATAGCCTAGTTCCAAGCATTTTACTCTACTTTATGCAAATCAGATTCTCCAGATCAGATCCTACAAAAAAAAAACGGTTATAGGATCGAAAACAAATGGTCAAAGGATCGACTCAAAAGTACCGAAAACGAAAGGATTGAATTATTATTTTTTTGTAACAATTGTTTTTTTGGGGGGTCCCCCCCCCCCCTCCCAACCTCCGTTTTTTTGGTAAAAAAACATTTTTTTAACTATACGAAAACCAAAAAAATATATATAATAAAAAAATGTGATCCTTTTGTTTTCAGCCCTATTGTGTCAATCCTTTTGCATTCGATCCTTTTTCATTCGATGCTTTAACTGGACAGCCAAAAAACCCTATTTGCAATCAAATAAATTGAAGTAAATTTCGGAAGAGGATAGAGTAAACCTAGATCACATAATTACCTGAGAAGAAGTACTATCAGTTATAACTAACCTTCCAATAAAGCCCCGGGACCGGAAGATACATTGCCTCCTTTTTTAAATAGCTTTCAGGGCTAAGGTTACTCGAAACTAACAGATCTTTATAATTCTTTTATCTGGAGTGGCAAAATAACAGCTTCATTGGAAGAGGCTAAAATAATCCTAATTCAGAAACCAGGGAAGGATCTAGCTAAATGCGGTTCTTATCGCCAGATTGCACTCGTGAACACAAAAATATATACAAAACATTCTTGCAAACCAGCTTGAAGGCCTTATGCCTCAACTCATCCCTCCCGACCAGATGGGATTGATAAAAGAGCGCCAAACCCACAGCGATATATGGTGAATCTGTCATCTAATTGAAAATGAGGCTGAAAAGGAGGACGCAGAAGTCCCTGTGTCATTAGAAGCCAAAAAAGCATTTAACCATGTAGAGTGGTCCTTCCTAAACACCTTACGAGCCATAGGTTTTGGACCCAAATATTTAGCGATGGTAAAGGCAAATTACGTCCATCCCTCTGCTAGATTGCTCATAAATTGTCAACTTTCTCCACAGGTCTCTATGTAGAGGTACGAAACAGGGCTGTCCCCTTCGCATTGAACTTAGAACCATTACTATCACAGCTCTGACAATCTGAACAAATAGAAGACATATCCTTTGGGAGAGACACTCAAACTGATGCCGTATGCTGATGATATGCTCCTCACGATCAGTAACCTGAGTATTTCATTACCTGTGACACTTGCCCAACTGGAAAGGTTCAGTAGAGTGGCCGGTCTTAAAATCAACATCACAAAGTCTGAGATTCTGAATCTGGGCCTTAAACAGGGTGAATTATCTAAAGCAATGAAATAGACACAGCTTCAGTGGACGTCAAAGGGCATTGGGGTCTTGGGAGTAAACGTTACACGCTCTCTCAGGGAACTATACTCTGCCAACTTCCACCCTACATTAGTCGAAATTCATAAGCTTGTCCAGTCCTGGATCCCTTTAACGGTTTCATGGCTCAGACGGATTAACGCAAGTAAACTGGTGATCTTACCTAAGGTGGTGTACTTGTTTCAATCGCTCCCGATCCAAATACCGGCCTCCTTTCTCCGAACACTGCAAAATAATATCTAAGTACATATGGAAAAATAACGCCCCTCCCGTACTGCATTGAAAACATTAATGCTTTCTCCAACCAGAGGTGGGGTAGTCCTTCCTAATTTTAGAGACTATTATCGAGCGGCAGAGCTGCAAGTCACAAAGATCGGTTTAGAGAAGACACATCAAAAAGTTAGAACCAGATGGAAAGAGCTATAGTGGGCCCTAGAACGGGAGAGAAATTACGGCTACCTAAATCTGACAGACCTCGGAATATACATCACAGAGTGATTACTGGGTTGGAGGATACATGGGATCGGCTGCCCGTCAACACAGCTTTACTTCATTTCCCTCCCCCATCAACACTTTGTTCGCAAACCCTCAGTTCACCCCAGGAATGTCTGCTAGCTCCTCCCCAGAATGGAAAAGGGGGGGATGTATAAAGTTTTATGAAATGTTTCTGGGCCAAGAGATTAAATCTTATGCATAATGTAAAGAGGAGTTGGCTCTCCAGGAGAGTCTTCGCTTCCAATACTTTCAAGTTCGCCATTGAATGATGGCCCCACCCAACAATTCGGCGGCGTTGATCACTTGCATCATTCGAACAATTTGTAAACTCCAGCTTGGGGTATAAACAAGAAACCCCACCAAGTGTTCTTACATTTCAACTGGCCTGGGCAAAGACCTTGGAGTTCATGCCTACAGAGGAATCATGGTCCAGTTTATGGTTAGATATTCCGAGAATGACAAGATCCACACAGATCAGATAATTTTGGTTCAAATTAATATATCAATGACACTATACCCCTGAACGGTTACATAGAATTACTAGATCAGTTTTGTTCTCTTGCTGGAGAGGTTGTGGGGGTGGAGGGCTGAGAGGGAGGGAAGAGGACATTGGTTGCATATATGGTGGTCATGTCCTAAGCTGTCTCAATTATGGGAAGAAGTACAGGAAAATAGGAAGGTAAGGTTTGCTTTCAAGACAGAGACCTTTCGGGGAAGACTTTTGAGCCTTTTACAACAAGATAATGAACGGTAGCCGAAATATAAGAGGAAGGCATTTTACATTCTTCAACTGGCATCATTACTGGTACAGATCTGTATCTTTGGAGGGTCCCAAACAATTCAATGGGAGCAGGCTAAATTTTCAACGCAATGGGCACCGATTTTGAACTTTCTTCATGGGGCCTTTATGGAACAACATTGCCCGCAGAACTTACAAAGATTGAATATACTTTGAACTTAGAAAATAAGCGAGAACATGCAGGTATATCGCTCCAGAAGAGCACAAAACAAACACCATAAACCGATCCAGATTAATTAATAGCTGTAAAAAGTCAGGGAAAGCCATTTCAGAATAAAAGGAGACATATGACTTCCGCACTCCACCAAAAAGTATTGACCAACAATACCAAAAGCAATAGCTCCTACCCCCACACACCTAATGTAGCCTACCCAAGAGTTGACACATTATGTCACAATGTGACCAGTAGTCATTGCTTCTAAAATGCTGGCCACTTGCACAAACAACCTCACTCAAATACTACAAGGGGTTTGTTCTGAAAGTTTAAAGACAACTAAACATTGTATTCTTACCATCAGCTTTAAAAAAAAATAGCACCAATCAAGAAAGTGACTCCCTCTTATTCCAAGCGCAGATGCACACATTTCCACCTCAAGAATTATCCCCAGAGTACATCCATAAGCCAAATCAATCTCCCAACATACAAAGCACCCTACTAGCAGCCTTACAGGGTTCGAAATTGATGGGAGCCATTTAGCTCCTGGTTATAGCCTAGAAGAGCCTGGTTGTAACAAAAGCTACAAAAGGAGATAAGTTTGGCTACCCAGGCCAAATGGTTCAAAACAAATATACCCAGGAGTCTGGGAATGTATATAGAAGGTGCATTAGGAAACCTAGAGAAGACATTTGAAGCATGATTGCCCATATGTACTGGACACACAGTTCTAGTTTGCATCTCATGTGGAATTTAGATGTATGGCACCCTTTATATTATCTCCTCGTTCAGCTGCGGAGAGCGAGTAAAGTGGCATCACAGAAAAAGAGGTGGCAGCAGAGATACATATGTGGCAGTAAAGAGATTGCAAAAGGGATCATGCACTAAATTAAATAGATTTAAGGGCAGTTATTATAGTTACAGAAAAGACGAGTAATGACTAAGTGAGAGATAGCCACAAGACACAAGAACAGACAAAGAAATATAGATAGGAAATAAAAGGCAAAGTGATGTAAAGAGAAAGTAAAAGTAAAGAAATGTATAGCAATATGGCAAGACTGTAGAATCACCAAACTGAATAGAGCAATCTAGACACAGATAAAAGGGGTTCATGGTGTGTGGATGTTTGGATGCGAGCCACAGTTTGGCAGGGGGAGACAAGCAAGTTCACCATCTTTCAGACACGCCAGGGTGGCTGTTTTGACATGTGCATCTCTCAATGTTAAAATCGCTAAACCAAAGCAGAATGTTTCAACCTTGGAATTTCTCGTCCTTCTTGCAATAGACATGTTTTGTCATCCATTAAATGTGCAAAGTTATGAACTAATTCAGTTTCATATCTCCTGGGGTCATGGTAACTCCTGGTCAAGAGGAAATTCCCAACCCTCAGGAGCTACTTCCAGCTCCTGCTCCACGAATTCCAACTTCAACCCCTGCCTTATCAGTGTAGCAATCTCATTAGAAGACCCATAAGAACAACACTCGGCGTCTAAACCTTCGTAAACTATTCAGGGAACCCAAGCAGAAGTCCCAAGAAAAGAAAGCAGTGCCTCCCCACTACATTGCACGCTACAATTCCAGCAGCACTAATTAGCAGAACCACCTCTTCTCTAGAGCCTCAAGTTTCTAAACTTTACCAACAGACCGAGGTCCCAATCGTCACTAAAGTGATCCATAGCAGCACACACTGCTCAAGCAGCAAAAGAAGCAACAATGCCTATGCCATAATACACTTCCAAAACCACAACACCCAAATCTCATCAACAGGTGACCATGGTTCTAGAGAACTCAACTCAAACTTTACCAGCACTGCTATGTCCAGAGCTATTCCAACTCCCCACAGCAGAGCAGGCTCAAATGTAACAATGACACAAACAAACCTTAGAAGCACCTCATAAAGCCAACAGTAGCAAAGCAGCAATCTCCCCTAAAAAAGCAGCAGCATGCACCCAAACCAAGCAGCGCACTGTCCAAGCCTTAGTAGTGCAGCATCCTCCCAATTAGCACCTCCACGCCTACACCTTTGCCACCATACACCCAACATAATCAACCAGCAACACAGAGCCTACAAATAGGACCAACACATCTTCCAACACAGCAACCCCACTTCTAAAGCTTAGCAGCACCGTCACAACCTGTGAAACTTCACAACAGAGCATCTACTAAAGGAGCACATCACAATCAATCAAATCGGTTCTTCTAGAGCACACTATCACCAAAGGCATCATGGCGCCGACACGGAAAGAGCGAGAAAAACTAAAAAAGAAAGTGTTAAAATAAAATACATTTTTTTTTTTTAAAAGACAGCCAGCTATAGAAAAAGGAAGGTCAATATTATTTATTAGGTGCAAAGGCAAGGAGTTCCACAACTTCGGCCCAGCCACCGAGAAAGCTATTCCGTCCAGCAGTTCCCTACGATATCCAGGCACACACAGAAGTGCAGTGTTCGTGGATCTTACAGTTTGGCTTGGGTTGCAACTACAACGTTTCTCTTGAATGGCTATGCATCCTTTGCCATTTGGATGGCAGTGATTCAAACAATGATTTAAACTTGACCCTACCTTCGATAGGCAACCAGTGTAGGGATTGTCGTGCACTCCACTTCGAGGGAATCTGTTTCACCAGGTGCACTGCTGCATTTTGCAGTACCTACAAGCTACGAGTACGATAAGAAAGCTGCGCTAAGTAGATTGCATTGCAGTAATCAACGCTACCATTGATACCTGCTGCCACGATCCGAGCATGACATTGTTCAGGCACGAAAAGGATGAACTTTCTTCAATTGCTTAAGTTTGAAGAATCCCTGGCCACATACTGCCTGTCTCTGATGGACCAATAATTAAAACCTCCGTCTTCCCGACATTTAGTTTAAACCAGTGTGCCTCCATCCAGCCCCGAATAGCTTCCAGACCATTTCTAAGGCTTTCAGCAATTTCTGGCTGCAACCGGAACAAAATCTAGCAGCACATTGACCGCAGACATCCAGTGGGAGAGCCAGCCACTGTCCTGTGAGGGCCTTAGCATTCCTAGGACAAATTGGGGAAGTGGATGGAAGCACTATGCCATGATCCTTAGCCAATGGCGTACAGGTGAAAAAGAGGCCTTACAACAAGTCTGTCAAATCTCTCACCTGTGAGAGCAAAGCATTTCCATTTAAATCACATTGACAGGTAGCAGCAACAAATGTACAATGGCAAAGCACAGAAACCTGCCCTGCTCAGATCAATATACACCCCCATGATGATGATAGAGAGGTACAGCTTCACCTCACTTATGAGGCCCAACCAGGCTGAAACACGTGTATCGAGTTGCTGTTGGTACTGGACTGGCCATGTGGGCGGGACAAAGACTGATATGCAAATAGATATTTCCCATCTTTGAAAGGTACAGTGAGCAAAAAGCATGTGCTGCAAACTCATCTCAGAACAGGTTATCATGCCATGTTCTTTCTGGAGAGGAGCGCCTGCTACCTTTTTTGTGATACTCAAGAGTTAACTGCTCTGCCCAGCACGTCGATGGCACACACTTCGTACTGTTTAGTATCTCTCAGTGAAAGTAAACTTCATATGAATTGGGATGAAAGATGGGTGTAATGGGCCAAAGAAAGCTGCAATAGATATTCGGCCACCTGACCTCAAAAGTTTGCGAGGGTCGACAGACGAATCGATTAATGCACCTACTGCAGCTATGTGTAACCCCGAGGCCCCACACTCAGTTCTTTCTGAAATGCTGATACTTTTTAGTTTAGGCCTGGATTTGCTAAAGCAAACCCGTCACAACTTATTGTAAAAAAGAACATATAAATATCACACATAAAACAGAGGAAACGAATTCAACATTTCTTCTAATTTAACAGTTAATAGATAAACCCATTTTCTAAAAAATGTCTGGCATCTAACAATCTGAACATTCATTGATAACTGGAGCCAGATCTCATTCTATCACATAAAAAACTATGGGTATCACATACAAATGTGCAAAATAGATGAATCGAAGTTGCTGCAAAGCAATACAGTTAACATACAAGTGCTTCAAGGTTTCTTTCTCTGAAGTTTTACACAGTCTACATAAGTCACTGATACCTGGGAAAATTGAACTGTGGACCGAGAACTCCTAGAGCACCTGCCCGATTTAACCTGACATTTTCGTCTACTAGGGAAAGGGTTTATGTACGGCTGAAATTCTGCATACTTCGGAATACATTTCAGGGTACTCAACAGCCAGGGATCTAGAAGGTAAAAGAATAAAGTTTCTGTCACATTCTTAACCGTGCTCTACGTTTAACTTTTACCAGTAATTCATGTTTAGGCAAGTCTGGAAAGGATTGTCCAGTCATCAGTATTCACTGATCATTAGACTTTACAAATGTGTCTTTAAAAATAAAAATTAAAAAAAAACTATTTGCCACCATTTCATTTTTACGCAGGGCCAACGCCTTTTTTATTTAAATAGATATAAAATCCCTTTAAATAAGCAAGAATATAAAAAGACCAAATTTAACTGAAACAATTAAATTGGACCAGAGTGTTTTTCTGTATCACCAAGACGGTGCGCCAGAGTTGCCCTTTAATACGAGATAGCCAAGTATCATTTATTAGGAGGCCCTTTTCTATACCATAGTTTAGGGATGGCACGAAACACTGAAACAGGTTCGCTTGCTATGCTGGGACACGTAGTCACCACCGCAAGGTGTCTAGTTTGATTCCCAGCGCAATCAACATTGACCCCTCTGCTTCACTTTTTTCAGGACAGTTGGGAGCAGAGACACATATATATATATATATATATATATATATATAGATATACACACACACAGTACTTCATTTGTGGGAGGGTTTTGCCTGGGCTCAGTCCCAGTACTTATTTTTTAGACCTGGCACTTACTGTCTGAGACCAAGTTTGATTATTAAGTGGTGATAGTCAGTGCATCGATCAACCCCTAGCTCTTGTTTAACCACAAATATGTCGACACTGTGTGGAGCAGATTTGATGGGGGGCGGGGGGGGTGGAGTGGTGAACTGCCCGCTCGCAGTGTCACAGGCATGCTGGAAAATAGTTGGGCCCTAGCACTTTCTTTTCAAATTAAGCTATATATGTAATTGAGGTCAGAGTGCACAACGCAAAGGACCAACGGATACGGGGTTCCAGGCTTTTTGAGGGGGGCTAACAGCCTAAAGACAGCAAGCAGCTAAGCATGCTACCCAACCAAGCAACAAACCTTCACTACTCATAAGAGGAGGAGAGGGCAAACACAAAGTGCCCAACACCACACCGGTCGGGCCAACTAAGCCCTTCTCCAGGTGATACATTGAGTATCACAAGTGGGTAATAATGACTTTGTAGCACTTAAAAGCTGGAGAAATGCGGGATGAAGCGCTACATAAACCACCACACCAATTATCTAAGCAGCACTTTAACACAAGTCACAGCATCCTCCAAATAGGACGTCAACCTTGGCAGCACAGGTCTCTCCCAAGCAGCAACACTGGCAGCTCAGCATCCTTCCAAACAGCAGCCACGACTCGTCGCAGGCCTGCAGCACCCGCGGAAACAGGTACACCACACTTCCCCCCACAACAGGCACGCGCTACCCACCCTCCACACACACACAGTCACAGCCGAGCCCTCCTCCTCCTCCTGCTCGTGCTGCTGCACACCTTGGCTCGCTGCCCTGCACCTCCATCAGGAAGTGAGGCTCATCCCTCCTCCTCCTCCTCCCCCCCAGCACTCCACCACCACCACCACCATCCTCCTGCACTGCAGCCTCTCCATCCCTGCACCACTGTCCTGACCCATCCCTCAGGCTGACCTCTCACCTCGGCTGCCCCCCCTCGCGCAGGCTGCGGTGTTCGCTTCCCGCGGCCGTTCTCACTCCTGCCTGAGAAGCGCGGCCGCGCGCATTCCTGCCCCCCACCCTCCCTCCCTCCCTCCTGTCTGGCGCATGCAGAGCACAGCACATCTGTCCGCTAGGCGCGCGCGCTTCTCCATCCCTCCCTCCTCCTCCTCCTGTGGTCCTCGGAACCTACCACAAGCAATGCACCTTTTCCGTTATGAAGACGTCATGACG
This sequence comes from Ambystoma mexicanum, assembly GCF_040938575.1. NCBI lineage: Eukaryota > Metazoa > Chordata > Amphibia > Caudata > Ambystomatidae > Ambystoma > Ambystoma mexicanum. The sequence goes on from NC_090927.1 coordinate 133,106,397, forward strand.
CACCGGCGGCGCCCTATCCCGATGCACGCCGGCGAGCGTAGTTTTGCGGGTGGTCTGGCCTGGGGCGCCATCTTTTGTTCCAAACATGACCTAATGGAGCTGTGTGTGTGTGTGAGAGAGAGAATTAGCCGGAGACCCTTGTGCTAGAAACACAGGTGCTCTGCACACAGTCGCCAGGACGCGTGTCCTTAATAGCACCAGTAAGCTATGTACAATTGTGCAGCATGTGTGACTGCAAGCAATCCATGCAGCATCCCTGTCAACTTTTGAAAATCAAAAGTGGGATTATGTCAACAGTCCCATATCTGTTTATTTGTGGACCTTAGAGGTTTTCCTCGTGAAGAATTTCAAATTTTAATGGGTATAGAGGTAAGTAACATTTTCAGAACTTTATATTTAAAAAAATATTGTTTCTGAACCACCCCTTAATGGCCCCCAAAGAATGCCCATGCTCTTTAAAATATAAACAGATTTTTGACTGCTTAGATTTAATATTAAAGGCAGTCATCTTAATCCTTTTTAAATTAAAAAGTTATAATGATATGATAGGTTATTTATAACGTGCTTAACCCCTTGACTGCCAAGGGGTCCCCCCCCCCAGTGCCAAGGCCTTGTTTGGTGATTTCAGTATGTCGCTATTCAATCCCTTGTAACTTTTTTGTTACATGAGATATCTCAGCCACATTTGGCCCCTTTTCTTCCCACATGTAGGAGGTCGTAAGGCCACCAAGGAATCCTAGTTTGCTGTAGGCGGGTGAGAGAGAATAACCAAAAAGGGATAACATTTGAGTTATTTTCAGAAAATGGTAATAAAATTATGCACAGCAAAGCCTGTGGTTTTTTTCCTTGTAAGAGCTAGGAACAAATGGTTTGCTGTGCTGCATTCACCATTTTCTAGGCTTTCAAGAACAGGTTGAGTGGAAACCAAAAAAACATATTTTGATATGGTTACCAGCCGTTTTGTGAGAGGTAGGCGATTTTGGCCTTTTTTTCCAATAGGACATGTGTGGACGGAATGGAAGAGGAGGGTAGGAAAGCTGAATGGGAAGACAGAAAGGCATACATTTCTGAAAAGTAGTAAAAATTTCAAGTTTAGGAAGGGGTGATTTGTACAGGTCAGGCAACAACCATGTAGGGAAAAATTCCTTAGTTTGGGAAAATGACAGATAATAAAAGGTATGTGGTGGACATGGTTGGCCCGTTAAGGCAATGGCTTCTGTGAATTTAGAGAAAAGCAATGCCCCGCTACATTCCCCTGACCACAAGCTAAAAACGAAGCCATGGTACACAGGTTTTATGCTTACGGCCTGAACAGAATACTTGGCATGTGTAAGTAAGAAAAACAAAGGTGGTGAGGAATGACACGCATACATTTTTTGAAAGAGCACAGGCAGACCTTTTGAAGGGTAGGTGACTTGTGCAGGTAACAGTGCCTAAAGCAGCGACTAAAAGTACGTCACATTTGAGAAACGAAAGGGTTGTGTGCCAGATTGCAGCAGCAAATGTTTGAAAACGGTATGAAAACCACACAAACACAACAAATGTCCTACCTCCCCGCATTCCCACAGGTGTCCCGACGAAAACAACACGCCACATGTGTGGGTGCTACTACTTGGGCACAAAGGGAAAAGGCTAAACCACTGGTAACCCCAAGTGTTTCGGCCGAGCAGATTTTGTGGGAATTTGCTCTTGTGGACAACCTACAGATTTGGGCTGGTGTGTCACAGTCACCAAGGAAAACAGGGAACCCCATGCATTCCGAAAAGAAGACACCAGTGGGAATCCACAGAGATCTGACTTGCACAAATCGCCCCAGAATTTATTACCCACAATCCCTGGCAAAGTCTGAAATTGGGCAAAAAACCCACAATTTTCAGACATTTCCCTCCGCCCACCCACCGAAACACGCTGCCAACAACACATGTCCTACCTTTCCGTGTTCCCACAGGTGCCCCGAAGTAAACGGTACCTCATGTGTGGGTGCACCTACCTGGGCAGGATTTTGCTCTTGTGGACAACCTACAGATTTGGGCCTAGGGTGCTGAAGTCACCAAGGAAAACAGGGAACCCTATGCATTTCTGAAAAGAAGCCACCCGTGGGAATCCACAGAGCTCTGACTTGCACGAATCGCCTTTAATTTATTACCCACAATCCCTGACAAAGCCAGAAATTTGGCGACAAAAAAACACCATTTTCAGAGCTTTTCCTCCGCCCACCCACCGAAACACGCCAACAACAACACATGTCCTACCTTCGTGTGATCCCACTGGTGTCCCGACAAAAACGGTACCTCACATGTGTGAGTGCACCCACCTGGGCGCAAAGGGAAAAGGCAAAACCACTGGTAACCCCATGTCTTTCACCAGACCAGATTTTGCACTTGTGGACAACCTACAGATTTGGGCCTAGGGTGTCGAAGCCACCAAGGAAAACAGGGAAACCCATGCATTTCCGAAAATAAGACACCCATGGGAATCCACAGAGGTGTGACTTGCGCGAATCGCCTCTGAAATTATTACCAACAAACCCCGGCAAAGTCCGAAATTTGGTGAAAAAAACAATTTCCCTCTGCCCACCCACCGAAACACGCTGCCAACAACACATGTCTTACCTTCCCGCGTTCCCACAGGTGTCCCGATGAAAACGGTACCTCACATGTGTGGGTGCACCTACCAGGGCGCAAAGGGAAAAGGCTAAACCACTGGTAACACCAAGTCTTTCGGCAGACAGATTCTGCAGGATTTTGCTCTTGTGGACAACCTACAGATTTGGGCCCAGGGTGCTGAAGTCACCAAGGAAAACAGGGAACCCCATGCATTTCTGAAAAGAAGCCACCCGTGGGAATCCACAGAGCCCTGACTTGCACGAATCGCCTTTAATTTATTACCCACAATCCCTGACAAAGTTAGAAATTTGGCGACAAAAAACACCATTTTCAGAGCTTTTCCTCCGCCCACCCACCGAAACACGCCAACAACAACACATGTCCTACCTTCGTGTGACCCCACTGGTGTCCCGACAAAAACGGTACCTCACATGTGTGAGTGCACCCACCTGGGCGCAAAGGGAAAAGGCAAAACCACTGGTAACCCCATGTCTTTCACCAGACCAGATTTTGCACTTGTCGACAACCTACAGATTTGGGCCTAGGGTGTCGAAGCCACCAAGGAAAACAGGGAAACCCATGCATTTCCGAAAATAAGACACCCATGGGAATCCACAGAGGTGTGACTTGCGCAAATTGCCTCTGAAATTATTACCAACAAACCCCGGCAAAGTCCGAAATTTGGTGAAAAAAACAATTTCCCTCTGCCCACCCACCGAAACACGCTGCCAACAACACATGTCTTACCTTCCCGCGTTCCCACAGGTGTCCCGATGAAAACGGTACCTCACATGTGTGGGTGCACCTACCTGGGCGCAAAGGGAAAAGGCTAAACCACTGGTAACCCCAAGTGCAGAGCACATTCTGCAGGATTTTGCTCTTGTGGACAGCCTACAGATTTGATCCGAGGGTGTCGAAGCCACCAAGGAAAACAGGGAACCCCATGCATTTCTGACAAGAAGACACCTGTGGGTATCCACAGAGGTGTGACTTGTGCAAATTGCCCCAGAATTTATTACCCACAATCCCTGGCAAAGTCAAAGGTTTGGCGAAAACCCCACAATTTTCAGACATTTCCCTCTGCCCACCTACCGAAACAAGCTGCCAACAACAGATGTCCTACCTTACAGCATTCCCACAGGTGTCCCGACTAAAACGGTACCTCACATGTGTGGGTGCACCTACCTGGATGCAAAGGGAAAAGGCTAAACCACTGCTATCCCCCAAAGGGTTTGGGGAGCCAACCTACAGATTTGGGTCTGGGGTGTTGCAGCCACCAAGGAAAACAGGGAACCCCATGCATTTCAGAAAAGAAGACATCCATAGGAATCCACAGAGGTCTGACATACGCGAATCGCCCCAGAATGTATTATCCACAAGCCCCAGCAAATTCCCAAATTTATGGGGAAAAACGCAATTTTCAGACATTTCTCACCTGGAAACTATGAAACACGCCGCCAACAACGCATGTCCTACCTTCCCACAATCCCACAGGTGTCCTGACGAAAAAGGTACCTCACATGTGTGGGTACACCTAACTGGGCACAAAGGGAAAGGCTAAACCACTGGTAACCCCAAGTCTTTCGGCAGAGCAGATTCTGCTCTTGTGGACAACCTACAAATTTGGTTCTCGGGTGTTGCAGCCACCAAGGAAACCAGGGAACCCCACGCATTTCAGAAAAGAAGACATCCATGGGAATCCACAGAGGTCTGACATGCTTGAATCGCCCCAGAATGTATTACCCGCAAGCCCCGGCAAAGTTCCAAATTTAGGGGGAAAAACTCAATTTTCAGACATTTCCCACCTGGAAACTATGAAACACGCCGCCAACACCACATGTCCTACCTTCCCACATTCCCACAGGTGTCCTGACGAAAAAGGTACCTCACGTGTGGGTGCACCTAACTAGACGCAAAGGGAAAGGCTAAACCACTGGTAACCCCAAGTCCTGCAGGATTTTGCTCTTTTAGACAACCTACAGATTTGGGCCTAGTGTGTCGAAGCCACCAAGGAAAACAGGGAACCCCATGCATTTCCGAAAAGAAGACACCCGTGGAAATCCACAGAGGTATGACTTGCGCGAATCGCCCCAGAATTTATTACCCACAATCCCTGGCAAAGTCCGAAATTTGGCAGAAAAAACCCACAATTTTCAGACATTTTCCTCTGCCTGCCCACCGAAACGTGCCACCAATAACACATTTCTTACCTTCCCGCGTTCCCACAGGTGTCGCGACGAAAACGGTACCTCACATGTGTGGGTGCACCTACCTGGGCGCAAAGGAAAAAGGTTAAACCACTGCTATCTCTCAAAGGGTTTGGGGAGCCAACCTACAGATTTGGGCCTGGGGTGTCACAGCCACCAAAGAAAATAGGCAACCCGTGCATTTCAGAAAAGAAGACACCCGTGGGAATCCACAGAGATCTGACTTGTGCGAATCACCCAGGAATGTATTACCCACAAACCCTGGCAAAGTCCCAAATTTAGGAAAACCCCCCATCATTTCCAGACATTTCCCACCTGGAAACTATGAAACACGCCGCCAACAACACATGTCCTACCACCCCACATTCCCACAAGTGTCCGGAGGAAAACAGTACCTCATGTGTGGGTGCACCTACCTGGGCACAAAAGAAAAAGTGTTGACCGTTCACAAGTCCAACGGCAGTCCCAATGTGCCCCGGGAGGGTCCCCGTCCATTCCCTGAAGGAAATTCTGTAATGCTACCTAGCCAGAGCTCCATGATGGTCGCGGGTGATGTCCCTGGCCTTGGGTGGTTGTCCCTCATACGGACTGACCGTTCAGAAGTCCAGCGGCACATTAAGGGAGCCTCAGCGCCTCACCATCCTTTCCCAGAGGGAGAAGGTGTAACGCAACCCAGCCAGAGCTCAAGGATGGTCGGGTGATGGCCCAGGCCTTGGGCACCCGTCACCCATGTGGGTCGACCATCCCCAAGAACAGCCTGGAGCTCTGGCTGGGCTGCGGTACAGCTTATCCCTCCGGGAAAGATCAGGGACCTTGCCAGGGCTCCCTGGAACCGCTGCTGGGCTTGGGGATTGTCGACCCACATTGGAGACGGGTGCTCAAGGCCAGGGACATCACCCCCGACCATCCTGGAGGTCTGGATGGGATGCGTTACAGAATTTACCCCCCGGAAGAGAGGGGGACCCTCCCGGGGCTCCTTGGGACTGCCGCTGCACTGGTGTATGGTCAACCCACATGAGAGACAGCCGCCCAAGGCCAACGGCATTACCCCTGACTTTCCTGGAGCTCTGGCTGGCCTGTGTTACAGCTTCTCCCTCTGGGAAAGGACGGGGAATGTTACGGGCCTCCCTGGAACCAACGCTGGGCTTGGGGACGTTCAACCCACATGGGAGTGAGCCACCTAACGCCAGGCATATGTCCCCCTACCACGCTGGAGCTCTGGCTGGGTTGTGTTACAGCTTCTCCCTCTGGGAAAGGTCAGGGACCCTGCTGGGGCTCCCTGGAACCGCTGCTGGGCTTGGGGACGGTCAAACCACATGGGGGACATCTGCCCAAGGCCAGGGACATCACCCCCGACTATCCCGGAGCTCTGGCTGGCCTGCGTTACAGCTTCTCCCTCTGGGAAAGGTCAGGACCCTGCCGGGGCTCCCTGGATCCGCTGCTGGGCTTGCAGATGGTCAAACCACATGGGGAACAGCAACCCAAGGCCAGAGACATCACCCCCGCCCATCCTGGAGCGCTGGCTGGTCTGTGTTACAGAATGTCCCCCTGGGGAGGGAAGGGGACCCTGCCAGGGGCTCCCTGGCGCTGCCGCTGTGCTTGGGGATGGTACACCCACATGGAAAACGGATGCCCACAGCCGGTGACACCACCTCCAACTGCCCTGGAGTTCCTGCTGGCCTGTGTTACAGCTTTCCCCACCAGTGTCCAAGGCCAGGGATATCACCTCCGACCATCCTGGAGCGCTGGCTGGGCTGTGTTACAGAATTTCCCTTGGGGGAGGGAAGGGGACCCTGCTGGGCTCCCTCAAGCTGCGGCTGTGCTTGTCCAAGGCCGGTGACATTACATCCAACTTCAAGTGCTGGTACCGGAAGCAACAGCATCGCGCCGGAAAGGGAAATGCTCCGGCGGCCATCTTGAAAAACACAATCCATTGCAATCCTCTGCCCACAGGACCTGAAATTGCAAACTGTGTACCCTGCCAGCAAAAAAATGTCACAGGCCACCCGCAAAGGCACATCTCGTCTGCGTAAGCCACGGTTCAGTGACGACGAGCTAAACATGCTTGCAGACAACCTGTCCAGCATGTGGATGTGGTGTTCTGCCCAGACCTGCGCCGTGCCGCCCAAATACAGAAGAAACACATCTGGGAGGAGGTGGCCCAGAAGGTCTCCGCAGTGGGGACAACCCCACGCAGTGTAAAAGACTGCCAAATAAGGTGGGACGATCTGCGGCTTTGTGTCCGCAACATTCTGTCAGCCAACTGTAGCCAGGCCCAGGCAACAGGGGGCGGAGCATCCTCACCTATCAAGCTAGCACGGTGGGAAGAAACGTGCAGCTCTGTGATTGACATGGATGCCACCGAAGAAGTCTGGCATGCTGAGATGGGAGTCCCATCATCGACTGATGACGGTTAGTGACCCTTAGCATAATACAAAAGTGAAGGCACACACAACACCCCAAATACAATGGTGGAGTCCAGATGGCAAGTAGATGACAGCAAATAGATTGCCCATCACCTCCCACATAAAGTCAGCCCTAACAAAAATGTATCATCCCTGTCACGAAAACAGACAACTAACCCCACTGACACAAACTGTCATGATCTCTGCTTCCAAAAGATCAGGACTTGCCCGACTCCCTTGGAAGCAGACCCATAACCCCGGTTCCGAGTGCCAGCCAGTCCCAATTGGGACCTTTTGGACCCTGTCCTGGCGCCAGTGGCACCAGGCTCATAAAGATGCCCAGTCCCAGCGCTGGAAGCGCCGGGCTCATAATGCTTGGGTGGACTTACCTGCAGCAGACCATGCTGCTTACTTACCTGCCAGTTGAACCCCTGATCCTCTTCTGTTTGGGACTACTTTTCCTGTTGGGTGGGGCAGGAGCCACTCCCTAGGTTCAGAACACTGGAACTCTTCTGGAAAGCAGGAACTCTTTTCTTACCTAGGCGTGGCTGTGGAAGGAGATACCTAAGCACTACAGGAGGCTATTTAAACCACACCCGATGGATGAATCTTGCTTTGCGTTATTCTGCATTCTCTGCAGCAGAACGCTCATCGTGTCTTCTGCTTCTGATCCTGGGCCTAAGGGAACAAAGGCTTACCATCCTGGAATCCAGTCTTCAGCAGCACCTGTAAAGACAAAGAAAGAACAGGTTAGCACTACGGTCTTCAGTGGCAGCGCATCTCTTACCTGGTCCATCGGCTGTCACCAACGCCTCGCGCTGCATTCCGGCATCTGAAAGACAAAGGCTTACCTACTTTTCGCATGCTCCGGAGGTCTTCGCACTGCATTCCGCCATCTGAAAGACAAAAGCTTACCAGCTCTTCGCACGCTCCGGAGGCCTTCGGCGCTGCATCCCGCATCTGAAAGACAAAAGAAGGTGCGTTTAAAGACATTGGGCAACTTTATTACTCACGTGCCATTACTCCTTCCCACGCCGAATCCAGTGGGTATTCCAGCACCCTTCAGCTTCTCTAAAGCTCCGAACTTGTACCTGCAAGATAAAAGGGACAGTTAGTGCGCATCGTGAAGCAGGCTACAAGCGCTTACTTACGTGCTTCCAGGCGCTTCTATTCCTCACGCGGGTTCGATCCTCAACTCTCATCAGCCCGCCATCCGACATCGCCGGAACCCTGCAAAACAAGAGATATCATTACAAAAGACTTTTAAGACATTTGAAGTGCCCAGAACTTACCGTTCGTGCAGTTAACGAAGGACAGCAGTCCTCTGAGGTCAAGAGGCCTGCACCCTTATCCAGTGAAAAAACTGGTTACGGCACCCTGCCCCGAGGCAGATGGAGAGCTCGGCGTTCACTTACCTAAGGTGAGAGCGTTAACCTTTGGGGTTCTACAGGAGAAGAGAAAGGGAAGAAGAGAGAGACATTCAATAACCCAGTTCCTTAATCCCATATTTTCTATCTGCAGACATCTTACCCTTCAAGTCAGACATACAGTGCACAGAGGTCCAGCCCAAAGAGCCAGCCGTGTGTTACACATCACCTTTGAAGATACGGTATACGCTCAGTCAAGACCGGCGCCTCTACGGGAATCAGGTGAGCGTTACAGAACGCAAAGCCTACCACAAAACTCCCGTCCAGGCGCTATGGAAACCTCGGATACCGACCAGCTAGCCCAGTTACTTGGGGAACTAAGGGCAGAAGTGCATGCAGCCCATCAGGAAACGAACGCTCTAAGAAGGGAACTGATTATTTCCAAGGAGCGAACAGATGATCTCGCTAGACAATTGCTACAGTCACAAGCCGGACAGACCCCGTTACCCGCATCTGGGGGAAATCTTCCTTCTACATCCTCTATGAATCCAGTGCAGATCGACCTACCTGGGAATGTACCTCTGGCTCCGCCCGAACGATTTTCTGGTGACCCAAAGAGGTTTGCAGTATTTATCAATCAGTGCCGGTTGCATTTCTTATGCCGGCCAGCAGCCTTTCCAACTGATCAAGCTAAAGTAGCTTTCGTACCTTAGTGGCAATGCGGCAGACTGGTCGATCCGTCTAGTAAATCAAGATGATCCGGTCCTCCATGATTTTCAAGCTTTTCAGCTCAGTATGGAAAAACTGTTCGCAAGACATTCACAGGGGCAGGCCTTGGACAATGAGCTTCTTTCGTTGCGACAAGGTAATCAAGACCTTTTGGCTTATATTGCGTCTTTCAACAGACTGATAGTGGAAACTCAATGGCCTGAGGACAAAAGGATTACGCTGTTTTATAGAGGTCTACGTGGAGTGCTCAAAAATGTGTTAGCCCAAGTAGTGAATCCCCCACAAGATTGTTCGGACTATATAGACTTAGTCGTTCAAATAGATCACAGACTGCAGAACAGGAAGGCCCATTGTTCCAAGTTTGATGCTCGAGTATTTTCCAAACCGCCAACTCCTTCCAAAGGAGTAGACTCCGGGGAACCCATGCAAATAGGGGGTCTGAAAGGTCCTCTAACACAAAAGGAGCGGGAAAGGAGAAAACAGTTGCAATTATGCCTCTATTGCGGAAACTCAGGGCACTTTCTTCGAGACTGTCCGGTGAAACCTGCCAAGAAGGCAGTAGGAGCTGCAGTTACCAAAGTTACAAACTCTGAGCAGGGAAACGACCTCGCCCGACAAGAATAGAGGTCCTCTTGCCGAGCGTGAAAACCAGTTCCGTGACCTCGCATTTCGTGATACCTATGGTCCTCATTAGCCCTGATAATCCGGATCGATTACATGCAATTGAAGCTTACGTCGATAGCGGTGCCATCGGCAATTATGTGGATCATGAAATGGTTTTGGGGATGAATCTAACTCTTTGTCCCAAGGCTGTAAAGGACGTCATTACTACGGTGGATGGTACGGAGATAGCCTCCGGGCCAGTAACGCATACCACTCAAGAGGTGACGCTAGTAAGTCAAGATGGACACCATGAGAAGATCGTGTTCGATGTGATCAAGGCCCCTCAGTTTCAGATTATTCTAGGAATACCTTGGTTAGAGAAACACAATCCTCTGATCGATTGGCGAGCAAGAACGGTCCAGTTTCCAGAATGTGTCTCTACTTGTCACCCTCCACCTGGTGTTGCACTGGCAGCAATTTCTTCAGAGACTCCCCAGTTACCTCCCGAATACCTAGAATACCAAGATGTTTTCCGGAAGGATCAGGCTAACTCTCTACCTCCTCATAGGTCTTATGACTGCCAGATAGACCTGATACCTGGATCTACTCCTCCTTGTAGTAGAATTTATGCCCTCACCGAGCCTGAGAACCTTCACCTTCGACAATACCTGGATCAATACCTGGCAAATGGGTTTATTCGTCCTTCCAAGTCCCCTGCTTCTTCAGCTTTGTTCTTCGTTCCAAAAAAGGAAGGAGACCTTAGAACTTGTATAGATTATCGCTCCCTGAACCAGATCACCGTTAAGAATAGATATCCGTTACCTTTGATCCCTGAACTCCTGGACCAAGTCAGAAAAGCATGCATATATACAAAGCTGGATCTTAGAGGAGCTTACCACTTGGTACGAGTAAAAGAGGGCGATGAATGGAAGACGGCCTTCCGCACCAAGTATGGGCTATTTGAATATCAGGTCATGCCCTTCGGACTTTGCAATGCCCCGGCCGCCTTTCAATATTTTATGAACGATGTCCTCAGAGAGCTCATAGATGTGTGTGTTGTTGTTTACATTGACGACATCCTCGTTTATTCTTCATCGGAATCTGAACATCGGAAACACGTGAAAATGGTCCTCGAAAGATTGCGTCAACACAAACTTTTCGCTAAGTTGGAAAAATGTGTTTTCAACGTGACTGAAGTTGAATTCTTGGGATTCATATTATCACCTGGCGAAGTGCATATGGGTTCAAAGAAGGTCGATGCAGTTCTCAAATGGCCATCACCATCCTCCGTAAAAGGTGTGCAAAGCATGTTAGGCTTCGCTAACTTTTACCGCAGGTTTATCCCCGAATTCTCTCGAATAGTCCAGCCCATCACTGCCTTGTTAAAGAAAAACAAACGTTTTGAATGGTCTACCGAGGCGGAACAAGCTTTCCAGGATTTGAAGACTAAATTTATCTCTGCACCAATCTTAAAACACCCTCGCCCCGAACTCCCCTACATCGTGGAAACTGATGCTTCAAGCCTTGCCATGGGGGCAGTTCTATCACAAAAGGACCCGGTAACCAATCAGTTGCATCCCGTGGCATTTTGGTCCCGCAAATTCTCGCCTCCTGAAATCAATTACACGATTACTGACAAGGAACTTCTGGCTATCAAGTCTGCCTTTAAGGCTTGGCGGCATTATCTGCTGGGGGCCCGACACACCGTTACTGTGATTACGGATCACCGAAACCTGCAATATTTGAAAACCGCAAAAGCCCAATCCTCTAGACAACTCCGTTGGGCATTATTCTTTGCCGAGTTTGACTTCATAATTACCTATCGACCTGGTACAAAGAACGGTAAAGCTGATGCCCTTTCTCGGATGGGAGTGGAAGAACACTTGATCAACCCTAAACCTGTACCAATCATTCCCGAACAAAGAATTCTGGGTGTAATCGCCACAGAATCCATAGAGGAAGTTAAGGATAAAGCCAGGCAACTTGTAACTCCAGCAGACATACAGAATTGGCATCTGCAGGGAAAGGACTTTGCAGTAAAGGACAACTTATTGTATTTCCAAGAACGATTATACCTACCCAGCACAGATTTACAGAAAAAAGTAATCTCTTGTTATCACGATTCTTTAATGGAAGGACATCCCGGTATGGCCAAGACCTCAGAAAAGATCAAGCGCTACTTCTGGTGGCCGTCTTGGAATAAAGATATCAGAGACTTTATAATGTCCTGTGGAGTATGCGCCCAAAACAAGAGTCAAAAGGAAAGACCAGCAGGCCTCTTACGCCCCATTGACATCCCACCTCGCCCTTGGCATACGCTTTCTATGGACTTCATCACCGATCTACCTCCATGCTCCGGATACAATACGATTCTAGTAATCGTGGACTTATTCTCCAAGATGGCGCATTTCATTCCGCTCAAAGGCTTGCCAACAGCAGCAACTCTGGCCCGAGAATTTCTCGAAAACATCGTCCGACTGCACGGTTTTCCTTTGGTTCTAATTTCGGATTGAGGTAGTCAATTTATTTCTCATTTTTGGCGAAGTTGCTGTCGGTCGGCTCAAATTGAGGTGAGACTATCGACCAGTCACCACCCTCAGACCGTCGGACAAACCGAGAGGACCAATCAAACTCTGGAACAGTGTTTACGCTGCATGCTGCAACAAACTGAAAAAACTTGGAAAGACATCCTTTGGATAGCCGAATATGCCTACAATAACTCTGTCCATTCGGGAACTGGGAAAACCCCGTTTTTTCTTTTGTACGGCAGTCACCCTCGAACCTCGGAGTTGGATCCCCTCCAAGATCTTGAAACACCAGCAGTAGACTACCTGCATTCTACAATCACCCAAGCCTTTAAGGAAGCTGTTTCTCACCTTCAAAGGGCTAAAGAACAATACAAGAAAGGAGCAGATCAACATCGGAAGAAAGCCCCTCAATATCAAGTAGGGGATCAAGTCTGGTTATCCACCAAATATCTACCTCTAAAAGGGCCACGCACATTCAACCCAAGATACCTTGGTCCCTATTCCATCACTACCATAGTAAACCCAGTAGCGGTCAAGTTGGACTTGCCCCCGCACATGAAGATACATCCGGTCTTCCACGTCTCTCTATTAAAACCTGTGCAACCTCAAACCCGACTAACTAAATCTCCAAAACCTATCCTAGTTGATGGAGAACTCGAGTTTGAAGTCAAAAGCATTCTGGACTCCAAGATCTCCAAATCTAAACTATTTTACCTAATTGACTGGAAAGGCTACGGCCCCCAAGAGAGATCCTGGGAACCTGCTGAATATGTCCACGCTCCTCGCCTAATCAAAAGATTTCACCGAACATTTCCTGACAAGCCAAAACCCCCGGAGGAGCCCGGTTTGGGAGGGGCCTTGAGGGGGGTACTGTCATGATCTCTGCTTCCAAAAGGTCAGGGTTTTCCCAACTCCCTTGGAAGCAGATCCATAACCCAGGTTCCGAGTGCCAACCAGTCCCAATTGGGACCGTTTGGACCCAGTCCTGGCGCCAGTGGCACCAGGCTCATAAATATGCCCAGTCCCAGCGCTGGAAGCGCCGGGCTCATAATGCTTGGGTGGACTTACCTGCAGCAGACCATGCTGCTTACTTGCCTGCCAGTTGAGCCTCTGATCCTCTTCTGTTTGGAACTACTTTTCCTGTTGGGTGGGGCAGGAGCCACTCCCTAGATTCAGAACACTGGAACTCTTCTGGAAAGCAGGAACTCTTTTCTTACCTAGGCGTGGCTGTGGAAGGAGACACCTAAGCACTACAGGAGGCTATTTAAACCACACCCGATGGATGAATCTTGCTTTGCGTTATTCTGCATCCTCTGCAGCAGAACGCTCATCGTGTCTTCTGCATCTGATCCTGGGCCTAAGGAAAAAGGCTTACCATCCTGAATCCAGTCTTCAGCAACACCTATAAAGACAAGAAAGAACAGGTTAGCATTACGGTCTTCAGTGACAGCTCTTCACTTACCTGGTCCATCGGCTGTCACCAACGCCTTGCGCTGCATTCCGGCATCTGAAAGACAAAGGCTTACCTACTCTTCGTGCGCTCCGGAGGTCTTCACACTGCATTCCGGCATCTGAAAGACAAAAGCTTACCAACTCTTCGCACGCTCCGGAGGCCTTCGGCGCTGCATCCTGCATCTGAAAGACAAAACAAGGTGCGTTTAAAGACATTGGGGAACTTTAATACTCACGTGCCATTACTCCTTTCCACATCTAACCCAGTGGGTATTCCGGCACCCTGCAGCCGCTCCGAACTTGTACCTGCAAAATAAAAAGACAGTTAGAGCGCATCGTGAAGCAGGCAACAAGCGCTTACTTACGTGCTTCCAGGCGCTTCTATTCATCACACGGGCTCCATCTTCAACTCACTTCAGCCCGTCATCCGCCATCGCCTGAACCCTGCAAAACAAGAAACATCATTACTAAAGAGTTTAAAGACATTAGAATTACTCGAAACTTACCGTTCGTGCAGTAAACGACGGACAGCAGTCCTCTGAAGTCAAGAGGCCTGCTCCCCTTATCCAGTGAAGAAACTGGTTACAGCACCCTGCCCCGAGGCAGATGGAGAGCACAGCGTTCACTTACCTAAGGTGAGAGCGTTAACCTTTGGGGTTCTACAGGAGAAGAGAAAGGGAAGAAGAGAGAGACATTCAATAACCCAGTTCCTTAATCCCATATTTTCTATCTGCAGACATCTTACCCTTCAAGTCAGACATACAGTGCACAGAGGTCCAGCCCAAAGAGCCAGCCGTGTGTTACACATCACCTTTGAAGATACGGTATAAGACCGGCGCCTCTACGGGAATCAGGTGAGCGTTACAATGGCTGACTCTGGGTCGAAAATAACTTTAATATCCAGGGTTGCCTTTGAGTGCGAGATGAAAGGGGTAGTATCTGAGTTATCAGAGCCTGACATAAGTCCAGGAGGATACAACCAAGATCGTATTGATTTACTGGGTTATGTATGGAGGAGATTCAAATTCAAGGGATGCAGTTGTGAGGGCAAAGTGTATGTCACCAAGAAGGGACAATCTTTATTAGGGTGGAGAGAACAAAAGAATTTGGGGATCAGACTTGATCCCAATCACCCAGAGCAAGTGCTGCAAATTTCCGAAGTATCCGCAAGTCATGATAGGTACATGTTGGAGTTTAGGAAAGTGTTTAGTGAGAAGTTGGGAAAGGTGAGAGGGTTTCAGCACCAGATAACTTTGAAAAAGAATAGTATGCCTACTGTGGCGACACTCAGGCCGGTGCCTCTAGCTTTGAGGGAAAAAGTGCAAAGGGAATTACAGAAGCTGTTGGAGTCAGGTGTGATTGAGAGAGCTGGGGGGGTTGAATGGGTATCCCCAATGGTGATCGTGAAGAAAGGTTCAGGTGACATAAGGCTATGTGTTGACATGCGTGAGTTAAATAAGTGCGTGTTGGTGGACAGACATCCCCTGCCCAACATGGGTGAACTGTTGACCATGGTGGGTGGGGGAAGATTTTTCTCTAAGTTAGATATGACATCAGCTTATCATCAGGTCGAATTGGTGGAGGCGTGTAGGAAAGTTACGGCTTTTGTAACGCATGAAGGCGTTTTTCATTTAGGAGAATGCCATTTGGGCTGGCGTCCGCTTCGTCAGTATTTCAGAAGATCATGGATCGGTTGTTGAAGGGACTGAAGGGGGTGTTCTGTTTTCAGGATGATGTGTTGGTGAGTGGTGTAACGATGGAAGAACATGACAGGAATCTATGCAAGGTTTTGAGGATATTTGAGGAGAGAGGTATTACTTTGAGAGGTGAGAAATGTAAGTTTGCGGTGACGAAAGTGGACTACCTAGGACACGAAGTGTCAGGGGATGGAGTTAAGCCCAAGGAAGATATGATTAATACCATTAAGAGTGTTGAGAGACCTAAAAGCAAGAATGAGCTGCGCTCTTTTCTAGGAATGACGGAATTTTATCACAAATTTGTAATAAATTATGCTGATAAAGTACAGGAGATGAGAAAGATTCTTAAGAAGGGTGCCGATTTTGTGTGGAATAGCCAGTGTGACAGGGAGTTTAACAGGATAAAGGAAGAAATAAATATGGCCGGTCCATTAGGGTGTTTTGACACGAGGAAGCTAACCATGATCACAGTTGACGCTAGTGAGTGTGGACTGGGAGCTGTGCTATCTCAAAAGCAGGAAGATGGTTCTGAAGAGGTAATCGCCCATGCATCGAGGGGTCTCAAGGGAGCAGAGTTAAGATATTCGGTACTTGAGAAGGAGGCATTGGCATGTTTTTGGGCTGTGGAACGTTTCAGAAATTTTGTGTGGGGAGTGGAGTTTGTGTTGCGAACGGATCATAAACCCTTAAAAGCCATTTTTGAGAATAAGGGCCTTGACAAAGTATCTCGGAGAGTGGCAGGGTGGGTTACCAGGATGCAGACACATTGTTTTAGAATGGAGGTCATTCCCGGGAAGGAAAATGTTTTAGCCGACAGTCTATCAAGGATAAAGGTGGCAGCACCTGAGAGTATGGGAAGTGAAGAAATGGAATTAGTGTTTGTCAACACTGATGGCATTGTATCCAAGCAGGAGTGCTTGGACGAAATGGAAAGAGATAACATCATAAGGAGGGTAATCACATATGTAGAATCTACGGTATGGCCAAATAAGGTAGAATTGGCGGAAGAAGTGAAGCCGTTTTGGGAGGTGAAAGATGAGTTGTCCGTAAATGATAATATTTTGTTCAGATGGGGTAGAGCAGTGGTCCCTATAGGTTTAAGGAAGAAAGTGGTAGATTTGGCACATAGTGGTCATATTGGGGTTACCAAGACCAAAGGAGTGTTAAGAGAAGATTATTGGTGGCCGGGTTTTGATAAGGAGGTGGAAGATCGTTTGGCAAATTGTCAGTTTTGTGTTAAGAGTGGAAAGGGAATAGCGGCCAGAAAGCAACCTTTAGTGGATGTCGGTCTTCCGTCCAGAATATGGTGTGATATAGCCATGGACATACTAGGTCCCGTGGAACTGGGTTATGCCCGGGGAAAGTATATTGTTTTGGTGGTGGATTTGTTTTCCAGATGGGTGGATTTTAAGGTCGTGAGGGAGATCACGAGTGAAAGTATGATAAAGGTTCTGCAGGAAATCTTTGCAAGTGAAGGTTTACCTGAGACCGTATTGACCGACAATGGTCCCCAGTTTATTGGAGAAAAATTTTCTAACTATTTGAGGAAGTGTGGGGTTGGTCACAAAAGAACTTCATTGTACCATCCCGAGTCAAATGGTGTGGTTGAGAGAATGAATAGGTGTGTGATGGAAAGTGTGCGTATGGGAGAGGAGTGTGGTTTAGACAAGCTAGCTCTAATACAAAATAGAATGTGGGCCCTGAGGATGGCGCCGCATTCTACGACCGGTCTATGCCCATTTGAGCTCATGAGGGGAAGGAAGCCATAATCCATGGCTTGTCCGCCATGGCTGGGAAGATGTAGGGAGACCGATCTTGTTGTGGATGAAGTGAGAAGATCGTTAGTGAAAAAAAAATCAAATTGGGTCAAGCGTGAAAACTTGAAGAGAGGAAAGAAGGAGTTGCGAGTGGAATGTGGTGACTGGATTAGGATAAAGAGAGCAGTGATAAGGAGGAAGGGGGAGTCTCTTTATTCAGATCCTGTCAGAGTGGTGGCAGTCATGAAAGGGGCTGTGCGAGTTGCTGGAGGGCAAGTATGGAATAAATGTAGGGTTGCCTCTGTGAGGAGAGGAAATATGTGAAAGCCAGAAGCAGGGATGTGCCCAGGAGAAGGAAGAAGGAAATGGCAACTGAGCCGCTCATGGCGTTTTGTTCTAGATCGTTTTTTTTATTGTGAATTAGTTAGTGTGACATGTTTGAGTTAAATCTATTGTATGAAATGAGACGTAGTTAGTGTAACATGCCGAAAACTGAAAGGCGATCAGATATATATATATAAAAAAAAAAAAAAAAATAATGAAGGGAGATGTGTTGTAGTGTATCTCCTTTGGAGAGGACATCTCTCTAGTGAGGAGAGAATACATTATGATGGAATGTTGATGCAGGTTTCTTGCTTGGTTCTAAATCGGACAGTTGGAGGAGAGAGCTGAAGGGAAGGGAACCCATGAGATGTGGGGTCTTCTTTTCTGATTTATTAACCTAAATAAATCCACATATCTAACTTACCTGTGTCCGCCTCATCTTCATAACAGTAAGTGTAGTTTGTTGGGAAAAATAGAAAAGCACCAACGTCTCGCAAATGGGAAATAAGGTCCATATTGATCGTAAATGTATGCGCCCATGGCGCAGGCATGACATTGACACTGGACCATTGAGGTGATGATGGATTGATATATTAATTGGTGGGAAGCTAGTGTTAAGCTGAGCCCACTAGCCCCTGGATGTTTAGTCTGCATGCTGCTAAACGTAGATGGAAAAGTACTGACGGGGGGGTTAGAAGCCAACTAATTATAGAGGACAGCGTAATTAAGGGTCCTATGGTTTGTGTAGCCAATGGAACGTCATGTATTTAGTGACGTTCATAGTGGCCATTTTGAGGAGAGGGCTTAGTTTCCCCACCTGATGTTAAGTACCCTATCACTTTCCCTCATGGTTCTATACTGATATGGGACTTATAATTACGTATTCACTTAGAGCCTATCACTTTCCTCAATAGGTTTTGTAGTTTGACACATAGGTTGTGACGCAGGTTAACACGTCACTGATGACGATTTTTCATGATATAACCTCAGTTTCTGCCAAAATAAGTCGAGTAAGAGGATCGAGTGTATACTGATGTTCGTGGTACTCCATGTTTTAGAAAATTGATATTAAAACGTACTCCCTTTTGCCAAACTACCTGAGTCGTCTTGATTATTGATGTATGAATAAAATGTGCATCCCCATCCATCTCCAGGGTATTGCTACTCATCTTAAAGGGCTGGGGCGACCCAGTTCACTTGGTAGCAGAGAGAGGATGGTTTATTAAAAAAACCATCCCCCATCGAAATAAGTAAACGTTAGAGTCTCAGCAATATTGCACAACCTTTGCCATTCGGCTGACAGGACGTGAAGCTCCCTGTAGATAGTGGTTAGTGTAATTGAAAAAATCCTTGCAAGGAGGGTGTGACGGGTCCCTTTAGTTTCCATAAGAATCCCCTCCCACGTTGATGAGAAGCTTAACGGAAAAAAGTTTGAAGAGGCGGTAAACAGAGGCGTACGATCTAGAGAGTCCGAAGAAGAAAATATGCAAATGGTGAGTAGAAACTGTGGCAAATTGATGCATGCATAATAAAATTAAAGGAGAGTAACGGAGGGAGGTGGGATAAACATAACATAAGAGTAAGAGTGTAATATATACATATCAAAAACACATGCCCCTATGCGGTTGTAACACTTCAAAAAACCACACTGACGGCATGTAGAAGAATACCCCAGCACACAAGACCTTGCTACTTTTAAAATAACATCTTTATTATGATATATTACAGCACATTATTAAAACAGAGGTGAAATAATTCACCCCTGTGACAGCCATTACGTTGCAAAAGCCTCTCACCCCACGGGTGGAGAAAAGTCACGCGTTCCGCCTGAATGCTCAGGCTTCCTCAGACTCATAAAATCCAATTGTGCCAGTAGCACCATAGAGTATAAAATGAGAGGCTGCTCCAGAACGTCCCATTTTGCATATCATCACGTGTCCTACGATCATGTGACCACAAGAAAGTGTGGTTTCTATAACGACACCTAAATGACCTCCATATTGAAATGGTCATTTACCTGTGTTAGTTATGCTAAAGGTAAAGATCTTGCTACATAAAATCAACAGATCAGTATCTGTTGGCTCCGTGATGTACACAATTATGAAATGACGCTTTGTGCTGCCCCTACACAGCCATTTCCATTTTACTTTAAAAGAATTGTGCATTGATAAACAAAACACACATATGTGCTAGTTCATTGTTAAATGATTGATTGCAGCTAAAATAGCCGCATTCACTCATGTACCCCCAGAGTTGTAAGCGCTTGAAAGCCAAGCAACAGCAGACGGCAGTCATCTCATGGAAAGGCGAGTGCCATAATACCATAATATCGTGAGATCAGACATGTCTGTCTCTGCTGATAATCTCAACAGTATAGAAAGTGCTAGTTAGTTGAACAAAGCTCAAAAAAATGGTTTGCTTTTATCACAGGTTTAAAAATACGTTTCAAGAAAACAACACAATATGTGCGAGCACCAATCGTCGCAGGCTCCAATCTCGTTAATCACAGTTTTACTTTAATCTTGCTAAAAAACAACCATCAAATATAATTGAAAACAATCCATTTCTTTTACTCAAGTTCACACTTCTCTTATTTATCATACATTTTTTCTTTAGCTATGACATCATCATTCTACCAAAACCACATAAAAAAAAAACTTGACCGGTCACACAAATCTTCTATGATCTTCTTTCTAAAACTCGTCTTGCCCTCAAAAATACTTCTGACGAAGTGTAAATTAACCCCTTCAGATCCGCCTTTAATCAGATCCGTTTTCTACGTGTTCCACTATGGGTCTCTGGGTTCAAATTTCTTCTAACGTTCTTTAAAACTTAGGTATGGGCATATCCTCTTTATCGTGGCCTCTCACACGATATTACTTATATATATTGTTCGGCCACACGTAAGTCAATATCTCATTCCATATATATATATATATATATATACACACTAAAAAAAAAACTTTGTTAAGGGGACGTTATGGTTAAGTTGCGCTACTAAAAACCTGTGAAATTCCCTAAAACAAACTTTATAATCATGACATTATGGTTTGCGGTAAAACCCAAAAACCCCTGAAATTCGCCAGTTATGGTAGCCTAAGCAACCATAACTGCCTGCACCACTGTGCACTGCTAACACTAACACCAGCTAAGCAACCATAACTCGTGCTACCACCGTGCACTGCTAAGACTAACACCCAGGACATCAAAGACAACATCACAAATATCAACTATCAAAACATTAGTGAAAGATAGGGGGGGCCACCGAAGGAAGCTGCCTTACTTCACGCTGTTCTTCAAACAATCTGGGAAAGAGCCACATGGTCGTGAGCACGATCTTTTTCCCCCGTTCAGTGAAAGGGGAAAAGAGAGGTTTTGAGAGCCCCTCCCCCTTATAACTTTCGCCCCCCTGCACCAAACATCACCAAATTTGCCAACCAAAATCAGAGTGCCCGATATATTTTTTTCCAAAGTTTGGCGACGATTCGTCCAAGGGTAGGACAGTTATAAGGCAGCCAAAAACTGTTCTTTCTATGGAAACAGTCACTCCACCAAAGCAACACAGTCACTAACGTGCTTGTCTAATGTGCTGCAGTGGGTGACGGCAGGACCTAGAGGTGGAGATATATGTCCACGTACTTTTGAATGTATAGGTGTACATTGGCCTATACCTCCAAAGCTAACAAGGTCGTGTCTGGGTGCATAGGCTTTGACCATGCAGCCAAGACCGTACACCCTCCCCAGAACCATCTGACATGCTAACCTCAAGGACGAGTGTATGCACTGCAGTAGTATGATGTGGTGTTTCTGGCCAGTGCCTAGGGTTTTAGGAGTGTGATATATGGGCTACGGGCTGCAGCCATGGAAGCAAAAGTCTACATCCTGCCCACAACCACCTCAGTGATGTCCAGTAGTACGGGTGTATTGATAGGTGTGGTATGCTTCACTTATTCTGGCCAGAGACTGCACTCCTAGCTGTGTGTCCGTAGATATTATTGCAATGTGTTCATGTGCACTGGCTTATAACTCCAGTGCTTATAACTTTGTTGTTGGGTGCATGGCCTTCTGCCATGCACCCAACACTGTACACTCTCCCCTCAACCACGTAAGAGATAATCAATACTACATGTGTAGCCACGGTCGTGACATTCTGCGGTGGTTGTGAGCAGGGCCTACAGTCTTGGAAGTATGGCCTTCGGCCTACGGCCATGCATCCAAGACTCTAGGCCCTGCCCACAACCACCGCAGCATGTCTCGATCATGTTGGTGTACTAAGCAATAACACACCCATAGGAAAATGTAATATAATAGGGAAATACACTCAAAAGCAATGGTCACTAACCCCATGCGTGTCCTGCAAACATTTTCAAGGTGCCTGTACACAGCACGGACTCAAATAGTATCCTTATTAGAGCCCTCATTTTCTGCACATACAAACATCCTGAAGAAGGTGCCAATGCAGAATATGTAATAGACAATTGCCTCCCAAACAAGTACAGTATTTCATCTGTCTCTTACTCTTTAAACCTCTCCAAGCATTGTAGGAAATCAAAATCATTTCCCAAGCACCATTTCCCATGGCAAATACATCATTAACATCTACCGGCCAAACAAGTAAAGTATTTAACCCATCTCTTACTCTATGATCCTCCCCACGCACTGTAGGAGAAGAAAACAGTTTCCAAAACAGCATTTCGTCTCTGGTAAGTAGCGCGCTGTCTTCGGATCCAAGATGTCGGGCGCATCCACACACTCTGACGTACATCATGGCTCGCTGTAGCCAATCGGCGAAGACGTCGCGTGTCCGGGGTGATGACGCCACCCCCCCAGGCCAATCGGTATCATGTCCGCGGAGCGAACAGGGAAATGTGACCGCGGAGCGGACATAGATATCACTAATTTATTGAGACATATTTTTGGGTTGTTTTAAAGGAAAGTACTGGACGAATTGTCACCAAATTTACTAAAGCACGCTTTCGGGTCTAGGCCCCTGCCCCTGCCACAAATTTGGTGAAAATCCGTCCAACGGTTTGGCCTGTAGCTGTACGCAACGTTTTTCCCCCATTCAGTCTATGGGAAAAAAAGACGTTTTGGGACCCCATAAACTTTCTTCAGCAAACTTTGGTGAGGATTCGTCCAGAGGGAGCCGAGTTATAGGCCGCCCGTTAATCACAGTTTTACTTGAACCCTTCTCGAAGGAGCGAAAAGGAAAGATAGACAGAGATGAGAGCAGTTCTATCAAGACGAGCAAGCTAAAAAATAAGAGAGAGCAGAAGAGCAAAGGAAACGTGACAATGGACAAAGAACAGCTGATGAGCAAGAGAGACTAGAAATAAAAAGAATAGAAGAGGAAGAGCAGAAGTTGAGAGAAAAAAGGATACAGAGACAAAGGGATGAGGAGATACGAAGGGCAAATGAAAGAAGGGATATGAAAAAGAGGAAGACAGAGTGAGAGTGGAAGTGAGAAAGCGACGAGAGCTTGACAATGATATGGAACGTAAAAGAAGACAGAGAGCACGCGATCTTGATTACTTGGCAAATGAAGTAAGAAATCCTGATCCAAAAGTAGCATGGGAAGACATAGAGGAATTACCAGGCCCGTCTAGAGCAAATCTAGAAGACGAATTTGACTCAAGGATCATTGGGGAAGCGATCAATAAAGTATACCATGAAATGAGAGCTCAGAAAGAATTAAAGGGGAAGGGAATAAATGACCGTCTCGAGAGCACTCAGTTGTATGACACGGAGGAAGCCTCATGTACTGCGAGACTTAAGGAGCTGTCTTTAGACAGACTGACTCTGAATAGAGATGACAAGAGATATTGCACGAGTTGGGCACAAGCAATGTCAGACAAAGAAAGGGAAACCTTCCGTGGGGAAGAGAGAGACGATGCATGTGATCCTGAGGGATGTTTTTCTATGGATAAGGAAGTAAGATGGTCAGATTTAAACGTACCTATATCTAAGGGGTCGGAGCCATTGACACAGTCAGACCGTCATAGGGGTGAAACCCATGGTGAGAGGGGGTGTCACCGCCTTATGTAAGCAGGTTAAGATAATTGCCAGGTAGACGGTGATATGGTAATATCGTCCCGGCAGTGGATAGACAAATTATGAGAGATGAGAACGAGTTTGGTGCTTCACAGTTTCCCTTGTTAGGGAAAGGAGGAACGAGACCACAGTATATACCATGGCCTCAAATCGATAGAGATAATCTAAAATGTAAACTCCTGAGTTTAACTTCCGGCGCTGGAAAATGGATACATGAATTAGAGAAAATGACGGGAGGAAACACGTTGGCTATATAGGACATTAAGGTTCTTTTAATTGCCATACTTGGTGAGAGAGCTGATGATGTGTGGATAAGGGCAGGGTACTCTGGTGTGTCTACAGTCAACACTGCTCACAACGGAGCACCATTTAATAACTGTAGAGCGGCAGTCTGGAAAGCGCTTTGAGTACTGTATCCCGACATGTCCAATATGGGAGCTATAATGACGAAAAAGATGAAGGAAGGAGATGATCCGTTGGTTTGAATTAAACATTTTCAGGAATCTTGGGCCTTGGAAACGCGCAAATCTTGGCGAAAATATATACTAGTATTCTATCATATATTATGCCGAGTGCTGCCAGAGCCAGTATAGAAGCAGCTCAAGATGTTAGTGGCTATAGAAGCTAAACCGTGGTCAGAAATTCAGCTGACCATTGCGCATTACTGCAGACTCCTGCAGGAAAAGAATCGCAAAAAGGACTATATTCGAAACGACGAGGAAGCAAAGTTAGTGCAGAAAAAATTGACCAAACATGCCATTGAAGGGGCAATGTTGACCAGCATAGACGGAACAAATTCACAGCAGATAGTGAACATGCCGCAGGTGAATAATCAAAGGCAGTTCGATCGAAACAATAGTGGATATGCTCCACGGGGGAAGAGGATTTCAAGGACGAGGTTGGCAAGGTAATCAAGGGAATTGGCAG
This sequence comes from Ambystoma mexicanum, assembly GCF_040938575.1. Taxonomy (NCBI): domain Eukaryota; kingdom Metazoa; phylum Chordata; class Amphibia; order Caudata; family Ambystomatidae; genus Ambystoma; species Ambystoma mexicanum. The sequence continues at coordinate 133,131,050 of NC_090927.1, forward strand.
AATAATCAGGGAAGCTTTCAGAATAATGAAATATGCAGAATGGCAATCAGAATATGCAAAATGTGCAGGTTGTGAGACCACCGCCTATATGTTGGACGTGTGGAATGACAGGGCATTTTTCTTGCATGTGTAGAAGTCAAGGGATGGTGCAAAATGGCAAGTTTTCAAGAGGGGGATGTCAAATCCACCTGCATATTCGCAGCAGAATGGAGATTGATCCGCGCAGAATCAAACAGTGCAGCAGCAAGCACCGAGAGTGCAGCAAGGCTTGTAACCACAGCAGGTAGCAGTTAATCCGCCACAAGGGCAGTCGCAGCAATCACCTATGCAGCTTCAGCAGAACACAAACACAGGTCAGTTAATGACTCCTGGAATAGGGGATGTCACTGCCAATGGAGGGAATCCTTTCACAAATAATTGGATGAGGCTGTACCCGCAATAAGATAGCTCACTGGGAGACCTGATGTGTTCAATACTATCCGTGACGCCAAGCCCTCATGAGGAACCAAGGGTGGATGTCAGTATAGGGGGCAAGAGTTTATCGTTTTTAGTAGACGCAGGGACAACACGCTCATGAATACGAGAAGGAAAGTTTTCAATGTCTGGCAATGCCATGAATACTCAGGAATTCACAGGAGCTACAAGCATAGTTCCTTTTACTGAAGAATTACCAGTTTCTATTGGAGAATGTGACATGAAGGTGCCACTGCTATATTCAAGGCAACCACCTGTCAATATATTAGGATGGGATTTAATGACTAAGTTGAATATAACAACCTCATTCACTGATGAAGGTATAGTGTGTTCAAGTCCAGGAATGCATTATGTAAATGTGTGCGAAATGATTATGGCATATGCAGAACAACTAGCTATGAGAGTAATTCCATTAGAACCAGAGGTTTTTCAGTATGGAGTACGCATTCTGTTGCCATGGTTACCAGGTCTAGCAGGCAGACCAATGAGAACTCCAGATGAATTTTTGTTCAGACCACGAATACCTATGCTCGAAGAAAAGGGACAAGTTTTTCCCTGAGAGATCCAAGCAGCCATAGTGCGAGGGAAAATGGCTTTGCTTGATGGACATGATGATGAAGGAAAACAATGGCGCGCATTAATCGCCATCGGGGAGGGTTACAAACTAACTGATGTCACTGATGAACATCTGTTTGAAGATCATCCATCTGATGACGAATTAATATTTGAGATGTGCATTACTTATTGGGTAAGAGTAATTAAAAGAGAAGTTCCTCAGAAAATGTTTATAGCACAAAAACTTCCCGAGTATTTTGATGATGACATGGCGAAAGTGCCAGTTTCATTATGGACCACCGGCCCCTATGACGTAGGCCTACTAAAGGGGGTTGGAGAAGGGAAGATTAAATTGAAACCAGGAGCAATTTTACCTCGAGCATGACAATATCCTATGTCTCGAGAGGCAGATGAAGGTTTTTTTAAGACGATTTCCGCCATGATGGATCAGGGCATTTTAGTGATGTCAAAGTCACTATGTAATACGTCAGTGTACCCTGTGAAAAAAAGTAATGGGAGGTTGTGGCGTTTAGTGCAAGATCTTCGTCCGAGAAACCAAATTGTAGATGCCGAGTTCCCTCTAGTTCCCAACCTGTCTACGATCCTATGTAATATACCTATTGAAGCACGATAGTTCACTGTGATTGATTTGAAAAATGCATTTTTCTCAATCCCATTGCATAAAAACGTGCAGGATCTGACGTAATTTACGTTCAGACAGACTCGCCTGAAAAGCACTCGTTTACTCCAGGGGTACTGTGAGTCCCCATTGATTTTGAATAGAGTCCTTCAGATGGACTTAAGCAATATTGCTTTAGAAAGCGTTGTATTGCAATACGTAGATGACATTTTAGTTTGCAGCACCTCAGAGGAAGCGTGCGGACGTGATTCTGTCCAGCTGATGATTATACTCGCTGACAAAGGATATAAAGTTGACAAAGAAAAGTTACAATATTGTCAACAAGAAGTGTTGTACATAGGCCAATTGATTTTGCATGACGGGAAAAAGGTTACTCCTGAAAGAGCTGAGGCTATTTTAAAAACAGCCAAGCCACACATGATAAAACACTTGCAGAGATTTCCGGGATTGTGTAACTACATCAGAGCATGGGTCTTTGACTACAGCTCATATATAAGGCCCCTATTGCTGGCTCTAAAGAAAGCACAGGCAACACAAGAAAAGATCTTGTGGACTGAGGAGATGGAAGAAGGGTTTGATGAATTGAAAAAATCAATTTGTACGGCTCCAGCTTTAGGGATTCCCAAGTATGTTGTGGAATTCTTCTTGTTTTCACATACAGATGGCACTGTTATGACAGCAGTACACAGAGAACCACGTTGGGGTACAAGCCCCTTGCATATTATAGTGGAATCTTAGACTCAGCAATGAGAGGTCATTTTCTGCGCAAAGTGTAGCAGCCGCCGCATTCGCCATAGAGAAGGCTGCAAGCATAGTAATGGGATGTTCCATGACGTTATTTGTTGAGCACGCACTATTTGCCATTTTAGAAAAACCAAAAGGCACGTTGACTTCTGAAAGGGCTTCTGCCTACGAGGTAATCATATCAAATCCAGCGATCAAAATAGTTCGATGTAAAATAGTGAATCCTGCCATGTTTTTAGTTGAGCCAATGACAGAGGAAGAGCCTGTACACGATTGCGCGAACTATGAAGAGTTCTATGATGAGCACCCCAGAATAAAGGAGAATGCATTAGCAGGAGGGGAGATTGTATTTAGTGATGGTTCTTCAAGGATCAATCAAAATAATGGACAGAGATATACAGGAGCCGCTGTGGTAAAGCACACGGATAATCGGGAATTTTGGGTGCTTATTAGTACTCGATTGCCGTCTCATTGTTCAGCACATGCTGCAGAATTATTGGCGTTGATACTCGCGATCGAGAATCATGCAGACCAGGAAGTAACAGTGTACAGCGACTCCACCTATGTGACGTCAACGGTGCATGCAAGGCTAGCACATTGGAAAAGGAGGGGCTACCTCTGAGCGGACAGCACACCAGTGCAGCACGCCACCTTATTGGATAGGCTCATTAAGGCACTCCAACTCCCAGTAGGCATTGCAGTCGTTAAATGCACAGCCCATACTAAAGGGGCAGATTTTATCTCACGTGGGAATCAAGCAGCAGATGCTGAGGCCAAGCGCATAGCAATTACAGATAAAGAGATGATGAATGTTCAGACTCTTGATGTGAATGAAAAAATGAGTGTTATGATGACTGTATCTGAAAGATACAATCACTTGTCAAAAACGCAGTTAGTAGAGGTCCGGGCGGGGAAGCATCTCAAGAGGAAAATAATTTTTGGGCACAAAGATATTGATATTGATATTTTATTTCTATCACGCTCGTACACAAGTGTTTCAGAGCGCGACAAGGCAAGGGAGGGGAACGGGAGAACAAAACAGCGATCTTACTAGGCCCAGTGACATTGAGAATGCACAAGTGCATGGGAGAGGGGCAGCGGAAAAGTGCATGGAAGTGGAGAGAAGTGGAAAGTGCGAAGCAGAGGAGAAACAGATAAAGAACAATAAATAAATAATAAAGGCAACAAACAGTGGTGGTGCAGCCAGCAATTTGAAAGTGCTAGGTTTAAGGCAGCAGACAGGGTAGGTCTGATAAGTGCAGGAAGAAAAAGGGGGGCTGTATGAGTACAGAGACAGACCCCAGTGCAAGGGGTGGCCCGGAGGGAGTGCGGGAGGGTGGCAGGGTGAGCAGGTACCTGGGCCCGGAGGACAGAGGGTGGGCAGGTGCACGGTGCCAAGAGAGAACAGATCAGCAGGGGAGAGGGGGAGCGAAGGCAGAAGCAAAGAGGAAGGTCTTGAGGTGCTTCTGGAACCGGAGATGGTTCTCCTCAAGTTTTAGAGTGGCAGGGCGGCTGTTCCAGAGGAGACCCCAGCCAAAGACAGAGATCTACCTCCAGCTCATTTCTTTGAAAAACGACTGACCCTGAAGGAGTTAGAGGTAGAGGAGCGAAGAGCTCGAGAGGGGAGGTATTTGTGGAGGGATAGCTGAAGGTATTTTGGACCCAGACCCCAGAAAGCCCTGTAGACAATGCAGAGGGTTTTGAATTTAATCCTTCCATCCACTGGGAGCCAATGGAGAGATTTCAGAGCTGGAGAGATACGATCCCAGGGCTTGAGGCCAAGGACAAGTCTTGCAGTCCTGTTCTGGATTAGTTGCAGAGGCCAGAGTGTAGAGGCAGGTAGATTTAGAAAGAGGCTGTTACAATAGTCCAACGAAGAGAGAACCAGAGCTTGGGATACCATGAGCTTCTGCGGGAAGAGGTTGTTCTTTAAACCCCTCTGAAGCATTGTGGAGACAGGACAGCACTGGTAAACTGGTGATGCCTATAGCCTTATTAAGGGTGGCGCTGGAACAGCTACACTACCCTGCGCATACAACTAGGGAGAATCCCTGTGCAACTATTGCTGAGAGCCAAATTTAATGGAACATGTTGCATTTTTTACAGTGAACTGTAATGTGTGCCAAAAATTCACGGCTGGGCATATACTGCACACAGTTAGGGGAGTCATTCCGAGACCTAATGGCCCTTTTCAGCACTTGCATATCGACTATGTCGACATAATACAAGTATGTAATGGATATAGATACCTGATCATAGTGGTGTGTCCTTTCTCAGGATGGATAGAAGCAGGTCCATGTACACACCCAGACTCCACCTGTGCAGCAAATGTCTTAGTGCGGGAAGTATTTCCTAGATGGGGAGTATGTGAAGTTATGAGGTCAGATAATAGTCCTCATTTTGTAAATCAGATATTTGAGCAGATCAGATTGTTGCTTGGTATAAAGCGCAAGTTTTCGTCGGCTGATCATCTGCAAGGAAATGGAATCTGTGAGAGGCTCAATGGCTTGCTTAAAGAAAGAATAGCCAAGTTGAAGCTTACCTTGAAGAACGGGCGGTTGCTTTGCCTATCACTGGCCTTATATGCTTTAGGAACCAACCGGGTTCTGACCACCATCTCACACCCCACAAAATAGTGACGGGGAGACGAATGAGGACACCTCTAATGCCTTCATCCAGAGTTAGAAGTGATGCTCAGCCAACTGCAGAACTGTTAGGATTGGAATTGCGTGACTATTTGACCTGTATGACTTCCAGTATTTCTGTCATTTCAGGAGAGCTGCTGTGTCAAGGGTGTAAGGCAGTACAGAGCGCAGAAGGAGATGATGCAACAAACCAATCTCAAGAATTTCATGTTCCCCAACTATTCCCCAGGGATGCGGTCTTGATCCGCAACCACGTAAGGAAAAAGGGGGACGAACCCCGTTTTAACGGTCCGTTCATTGTGGAAGACATCACACCGTCTGCTATCAAAGTGCAGGGCAGGCATGCTTGGATCTTCTTGGGGGACATTAAAATCTTTGCTGGAGAAACTCCCCTGCCTGCAGCCCTACACAAAGCAAGTACAAGCATCGTGGAAGAACCACAGCACGTGCAGACGAGAACTATGATGAGGAAGAAGGACGCAGAAGCTGACAAGTAGAAATACAAAGAGTTCATTGGACTGTGGCTTGGTTTGGGACATTCCTTTTAAGTCATTTATAAAAGGTAAGCTAGTTGAAACACTCTGTGCTGTCATTTCAGGGTGAAGGAAGATCTTTTGTTCTTAAAACCACAGTAGCTTGACTTTGGACTTAGGCATGCTTAAAGCTTTGATAAGAAGAAAGTTGTAAGAGGTTATAAACTTTGGACTGAGGCATGCTTAAAGCCTTGATCAAAAGAAAGTTATAAGAGGTTATAAACTTTGGACTGAGGCATGTTTAAGCCTTGATAAGAAGAGGAGTATGCCAGACTCTGATCGTGGATACAGCAATTGGAAAAGGTTGCAGTGCCCAGATTCATTCCATACTGAGTTTATGTTTGGATTTACCTATGGTGTTACCCAGTGATGACCTTTCTAGGCACATTCTTACTTATTTCTGAGTTGGTGTTGCGCTCTTTCCCTTCGTTGGTGGGGAGAACTACACGCATTCCAGCTTTCTTACAAAATCCTAAGAATGAATAAGTTATAAGAAGATTGCTCATAGTCATCACTGAACAATTTTTGCAGTTACCTGAGTACAGTGAGGAGAGTACAAATGCCCCTATCAAACGAAGTAGCTCATAGACTAGTCAGTGTAGTGTTCTTTCGTCTGATTGAGGAATACCTGCATCTTGTTGGAAGGCACACTGATGTGCTCGCCTTTCTAAGGGATCCTAGAAACACTGCAAATCTGAATGTGCTCTTGGAAGGTATTATCATTCAAGTGAGCATCTATTCTGAGCGAAATCACAGGTCGGTGTATAAACTTTCCTTCGAGGGACAGATCGAAAGGTTGCTGATAAAAAGAACTCTTGATTCATGCTGAAAAGAAAATTCGACATGTCGTCTGGACTGAGGCAGATTCGAGGCATAGATTGGGAGAAAATCTATGTCATTGAGCACGTTTAGACTTACTGAGGTCGTTTTTCTTCACACTAAAGAGGCATCTACTTTACGACTGGTGAAAGACTTGTTCCAGAGATACAGAGAAAGTTGTTTTCATCGTCCAGTAAGCAGACAACTGATCAAGGACGAGTTGCTGAGTCAAGATAGCAGCTTCCACAAGCAGTTCACAATGCTGATGTATTCAAGTTGAGTTTTTCCTTCCTTAGGTAGTCAAGATGGGAAATCTAAGCAGCAACATCATATTACCGCATGAAGAAAGACGCTCACGTTGTCCAAGAAGTAAATGTTATAGGTTAACATATCATTGTATCATTTACACTTGCATTGTGTTCATAATCATACTACTTTCACTGACTGTACGAACGGCATTCTATATTGGTGCAAATGGAGCTAACACTCCTGTGCACACTCCTGAGCAGAGGGAAAATGAACGCGTGGCAACTACTAGGCAGCCTATACCCTATGTAGTCATTACTGTTCCAAAGAAAGATGGCAATGAGCTTGAGATGGATACCATTAGCAATAATTCACATGCAAAACGTGTCTTAGAGACTGTTTCTGGACGCCAGAGACAGGCTCGGCAAAACAGACAAGGCAAAGGGTTGATAAAAGGTGAGCCTACACAAGTAATACATGCAAATACACCTGGTCCAGTGACAATTGACCCAAAAACAGTTTCAAAAAGAAGATCCCAAATGGAGATTATACAAGACATTTTCATACCTAAAGGACTTATTGAGAGAATAAGGCTTGCTGAACCTTCTCCTACACAGGGAATCTGGACAGATGTTCCTGTGATTAATTCAGTCAGAAGAAGCTATGTTGGTACACTTCATGATATGATTATGGAAGCTCACATGAAAAGAATGAGACCTAGAAGAAGCACATAGGAAGATAATTATGAATTAAATGATTACTTGGACAGCACGGCACACTTGGGAAATAACATATGATACCAACACATGAAGGAAGTTGGGAGAAGTACTTCAAAGGAGGAATGCTTCGTATGTGCAATCCTGCCATACAGCATGGGGAAGTCAAAAATCTTCATAGCTGTTGAAATAGATGTCCACACAGCACATTGTCTTTCACACGTAGCACTTTGTAAGACCAGAGGCCAGTTCATGGGTAGTGATGCTTCTCTCAAATGGACAACTGAATCGACAGATCCAGATGAAGTTGATTATATCCAAGATATAAAGATAAGAAACAATACCAAGATGAGGAGTTATGTGATCAGGTATGAAAAACCTGGAGTAAAAGGAGCTGAAATCAGGCGTGAAAAGAATAAAAAAAACTTGAGCCCACATGAAAATCTGCAGACGATATTCGAATTTGGAAGAAAAGAGGTCACATGCAGATCTGGGGATCAGTGTTATGACCAGACGGCTGGGAAAAATGAGTGGTGATCTGCAGAGCCTGGATGGTAACTAAACGTCCTGAATCACCTATTTTGAATGCACAGGAGCAGTGTAAAGTGTTATGGCCAAGACTTTCTAAACTACTGACATGGGTCGAAGACAGAGGAGGACCCCTTCAGATAGTGCCTTTGGAAAGTTAAAAACTGTGCTTCAGAAGTAATAGTACAAGACAAGTTGGAGAAAATGAAAAATTTGATCGTATCTTTGATACATTAGGAGTGGTGCATGGGTGTCAGATTCACCAGGTGAGTAACCTCCTTTCCCAACCTCCTCCTCACCTGACCCTTCTGAGATGTTGTCCTTGGTTTCTGTGGTGGGTCTTCTCTTAGCTTTCTTGTCTTCGGCCGGCAACTGCCTTTGGGATGTCTTTTTCTTCTTATCGCGTAAATAAGGCCTGGCTCCCTCAGAGGCCACCTTGACAGGGAAGGAACACCTGCCCAAGGGGAACCCCGAGGAGCCAAACCTCCAATGGCAGGGAAAAAGCCGAAAAGGCACAAAAAACCCTGGTAGGATGTATTTCTTCCTTGAGATGGATAGTCAAAGACTGTAGATAAATTGGAGTCTTTTCTGAGGAATTTCCGGTGTTGATGCGGAAAACAGTATAAGGAAGCTTGGACTTCGATAGGAGTCTGAAGAAGGGAAATATATACAGAAACAGTTCCCACTTACCGAGAGTTCTGGCAGAACCCAGAGAGTGAAGGTACCCAAGTCGTGATCGCGGATGCCTAAAATAAACAGCTCCGTGACCGCGAACAAGACGGGAGTGCCGCGGCGCTGTGAAATGAAAAGGGAAACAGTGCCGCGGTCAGGGAAAGTAAACAGAAAACAATACCGCTGCAACCACACTGAGTAAGTGCGAAATACAGAACGAACGGACAGGACAGAAAGAAAGTAACGAAGGAAGGCAGAAACCGGAACACAGGCGAGAAGGGAGAGAATACAAGATATGAAGGGCAAAGTGAACGGATGGAAGAAAAGCCAAAGGCTAAGCGGGAAACTCTAAGAAGAACTGTGGAAGGACGATCCGTAGCTCGCAGCGTTGAAGAGTCTGAAGGAAACACAGATACAACGCGCCGGAAAGGGGGCGACGCCATGTTGGGTGAGGACTAGACCGAAGTATACTATTATTAGAGACGCCATGAGCTCCACAGCTTCCATGGACGAATCCTGACAATGGGACAGCAGTAATCATGGATCATTATTGGGCTTGTGGAACCAAGGCATACATAGGACTACCTAGGGACTGGGGAGGAATATTGTCCCTGGTGATGGTCCATGGTCCAGCTTTGGTGATTCCAAAAAGTGATCTGAATCTCAACAGTTTTCCAAAAGCAGATGCTCACCTGAGGAAGAAGAGATCTGTGGAGCTGATAAAGAGGATGAAGAGACAGAACTACTTTCAGCCAAGTCAATAGAAGCTTTTGATTCTATCCCATATGAACGCAGACTGTGCAGCCAGATAACCAGATGGGAATTGCTGCAGACAATTAACACTACTATAAAGGGATTCAATGCAATCAGAGAAGAGATGAGAGCCATAAGACCGATGACTCTCCAGAACAGATACATCTTGGACATGATCACAGCTATGGATGGAGGTGTTTGTGCAAAAATTGGAGAATCATGTTGCACTTTCATACCTTCTCATGATGACGAGAATGGAACCTTGACAGAAGCCATAGACATGCTGACGAAACTCCATGGCCAGATGATAGACGAAGTAGAAGACATTTCTGATAACAGCTGGTTTGGATCGCTCTTTTCTTGGGTTCCACAATGGATGGCAGACATGTTCAAGTTCCTTGGAGCCCTTATCGTGTTGGTATTGCTTAGATTTGGTGTGATCAAGATAATAATCTCGCAGTGCAAAAAGACAGCAAAGAAAGCCATAGGGATGAAGATTATGATTGATGTTGAACCAGGATGGAAGCCCAGAGATCTGACAAATAAAGAAATCAGAGACTTTGTGAAACCCGGTATTTATGCACCTGAGGGAACTTAGTTCCTGTACCCAAAGAACCAAAAGAAATATGTGGGAAGATGGATGTATGGTAGTCCCAGTGGACAGTGCATGCTCATGTCATGGAACAAGGATGAGCATGTGAAATCAGCAGGGTGCCTTAAAGGAGTCATAAAGATATGGGGCCTCATTCCGAGTATGGCGGTAAGGGATACCGGTCACCGTAAACGAGACCGGTGCCGGTAATCCCTTACCGCCACATTCCGAGTTCCCTTTGCGCCCTCGTCCTTAACGCCTGCTTTTAGCAGGCGTTAGGGACGACGGCGCAAAGGGGCTTTTTAGCCAATAACGGTGACCGTAAAGTACGGTCACCGTTATTTGCAATTTCCCCATTCCCATTGAGTCCTATGGGGGCTCATTTGGGAATGGGGAAGAGCCCTGGGGAATGGGAAATTACTGCCCTGGTCAACTCGGAATAGGGCGGTAATTTCCCATTCCACCAGGGCGGTGCCGGTACGGGTTCGGTGCCGACCAAGGCGCTACTACTGCCATTGGTTAGCGCCGGACTCGGAATGAGGCCCATGGATCCCAAAGAAGCAGTTCTTCAGACAAGGATGTCCAGATGTGAAGGATGATGAGAAAGTGGTAGATGAATCGCCCAGAGGGGGGAGTGTACAGTACGAGCCAATTACCCCTACTCCACCTGCCCCGCCTCTGTTATCTATAGAATGGGAACTAAAGTATGTGACGCATGTGGAACAGTTGAACCAACAAAGAGCAGAGCGTGGACTCTGTGCAGTACCAATAAGAATACCCGTATCTAAGAGCCATTAGGAAAACCATACCTGCATACAAGACAATATGATGGCCTTTTGAATGAGATTCCCGAAGAAGCAGAGCAGATGAATGGCAAAGATGAATGACGACGTCACACAGAATAGAACTGATGTCTATAGAATAGATGCAGAGACCAGAGAATGCAGATATTCTATAAGGCATCAAGAAAGTACCAAGGATACGTAACATTTTGGGATCAAGGTGAAGAAGCTTATGCCACAGAAACAGATAAAGATTTTAAGCTAGTTTATACATGTACAGATGCAACAGAAACACAAGCAGCAAAGTAATCTTGAAAGCTAGCCTCAAGCTTTATAGTAAATAGATTGCAAGTGCCAATATATATATATATATATATATATATATATATATATATATATATATATATATATATATATATATATATGCATGTGGACAAGTAAAAGATGGATGTTTCCACTACGCATTATAAGCAGTGCTGAACATTAACAAGAAGGCCTCATTTCAGTGTGTCGCAGTTAAAAGAAAATTTAATTACAAATTAATCTCGCAAGAAGGAGTTGAATGAGCCAAGAAGCCAAGGTCTTATCAAACAAGAATTGGCTGACATTGGATACAAATTGTGTGAAAGAACAGAGACTCCTGTTCAGAAGGCTTGTCAGAGGACTACTAGAAAATAATATTAAATGCACAAAAAGGCTCGATTTCATGTTGTCCAGTCACGTGGAAGGAAGAAGTTGGACGATCGAGGTGGTCACACCTACGCACGAGGACAGGCTCTGCCTACACGCCTTAAAAATTCTCAGAGCACAGTACAAACTCAAGAGCAATCTTAAAAGCACTAATTAACACTAGACCATTGAGGTGATGATGGATTGATATATTAATTGGTGGGAAGCTAGTGTTCATACAAGCACACTAACACCTGGATGTTCAGTCTGCATGCTGCTAAATGTAGGTGGAAAAGTACTGACGGGAGTTAGAAGACAACCAATTAGAGAAATGTGTATTTAAGGGTCCTATAGCTTGTGTAGCCAATGGAACTTCATGTATTTAGTGACGTTCGTAGTGGCCATTTTGAGAGGAGGGCTTAGTTGCCCCACCTGATGTTAAGTATCCTATCACTTTTCTTCACGGTTCTATACTGATATGGGTTTTATACTTAGATATTCACTTAGAGCTTATCACTTTCCTCAATAGGTTTTGTAGTTTGCCACGTAGGTAGTGACGCAGGTTAACACGTCACTGATGACGATTTTACATGATATAACCTCAGTTTCTACCAAAATAAGTCGAGTAAGTGGATCGAGCGAATGCTGATGTTCGTTGTACTCCCTGTTTTAGACAACTGATATTAAAACCGACTCCCTTTTGCCAAACTACCTGAGTTGTCTCGATTATTGATGTATGAATAAAATATGCATCCCCATCCATCTCCATGGTGTTACTACTCATCTTAAAGGGCTGGGATGACCCAGTTCAACAATGTCATTAGGGGATTCCATTTCCTCATGTCTGATTTGTAATTGGTCATTGTAATTATAATTGTAATTGGTTATTTATAACACACTTAATACCCAGAGGTTTCTAAACGTGGACCCAGCGATCGAACCTGTGTTGCACTGCGTCATCTTGCTTCCAAGTTGAACGTGTTGCCTTATATTCGATTTTACCATTCGGTTCAATATTTCTGACTTTTGTTGGTACATTTATAGTGCAGAAATTGCCCCAAAATGTTCCAATACCCTCATAAATTCCACTAGGGAGCGTTCCGGGACAGTTAGTGCTACCAGCATGTCGTCCTCAAATGCCATTGTTTTATGTTCCATTGCTGCCATCACAATTCTCTTCACCCCTTCCGCTCTTGAATCTTCACCAACAATGGCTCCAAGAAAATCGCATATAAAAGCGGTGATAGTGGGCACCCTTGTTTTGTACCCCTCCCTAGGATCACTGGCTCTAACACTATTCCATTAAGGGCGACCCGCATCCGAGGTGAGTGATAATTGGCCTTCACCAATTGGAGCAAGTCCTGTCCAAACCCCATTCATGTCATTGTACAGAATATTTGTGTTCACTCTGCCATATAGGAAGCTTTCTCTGCATCCAATGAAACGACCACTGCCAGAGTTTGCGTCTTTTCCATTGTTTCTATCTAATAGCATACCCTACATGTGTTATCAAATGTCTGTCTTGTTGGAATAAACCCTGTCTGATCTGGAGCTGTAAGTACCGGAAGCAAATGTGATATTCTATATGCCAGCACCTTAGTGTACAGCTTTGCGTCTAAGTTAATCAAAGCTATTGGGCAGTACGATCCCGGAAGCTCTGAGTCCTTCCCTTGCTTGGAGAACACTACTAATTTGGACTCGTTCATTGACCTGGTGACATTGCCTTTTATTCTGAACGTATTAAACAACTCCTTTAATTTTGGGGCTAAAATGTCCTGATACTTTTTATAGAAGCAATCTGGGTAACCATCTGGCCCTGGTGCTTTATTTCTTGGCAGGTCTTTAATTGCTTTCTTGACTTCTTCCACCATTATGTCCCCCTCTAACGTGTCCCTATCCTTGTCAGAAATCTTGGGGCGGGGAGGTTTTTGAAATACTCCTCCTGTTTGTCAGCTCTAGGATTGTCAGATTTGTATAGCGCCTGGTAGTAATCCCTAAGTATCTCACCCATATCCTCATCCTTTGTCTTCTCCTCACCCTGTCTATCCCAGAGTTGCATTACTGTTCTACTCTTCTCCTTGACTCTCAATTGCCTTGCAAGACGTTTGTCTGCCTTGTTGGCTCTTATGTAGTGCCAGTGTTTTAAGTGTAGGAGTGTTTTTTCTGCCTTTTTGCTACGTAGAGTTCCCAGTTGGCCATGGACATGTCTCAATGCTAATGTCAATTCCTTATTCAGATTCTTTGATATCTCTCCTTGAATCTCATTCAACTTCCCCTCCAATTCAACTTCCCAACTGCATTTTTGTTTATCCCTTCCTGCTTTGAGGGCTATCAATTCCCGCCTCAGCACTGCCTTGAAGGCGTGCCAAATTGTTCCCAGCAATATGTCCCCTATGGCGTTGTCTGAGAAGTATTGTTCTATTTTGAACCTTATGCAGTCCACCATGACTGGATCCTGTAGTAGTTCTGTAGGGAACCTCCACTTCCAAAGTCCCCCTATTGTATGGCCTAAAATGAGCGTCCTCATATATAGTCAATCGTTCATTGTGAGGCGTGGACATGAGAGTAGTATGTATGCTTGTCCCCTTACCGCCCGCCAAGCATCATAAAGTGCCAACATTTCCATTTTGTTTTTCGGTGCCTTTGATGGGGCCTGTGCTCCTGATCGTGTAATGGAGCTCCTATCCAGTTGGGGGTCCCACGCTATATTGAGATCCCCTACCAGTATAATTTCCCCAATGACGAAGTCTTCTAAGTTCGAGAGGACCCCCCCCTCTAAAAACCATCCTGGCAGGTGTTGGGGGCATAGATCGAGGCCAGCATTAAATTACGCTCTCCAAATACTATTTTTAGGAAAAGATATCACACCTTCTTATCCACCAAGGTGTCTCATGTCCGTATTCCCAATCCATCCCGAATTGCTATCAGTAACCCTGCTTTTTTCTCCCTTGCGTTAGCTTTATATATTTGAGAAAAGCCTCTTAACTTTAGTTGGTTTTTGTTTGTTTTCCTAATGTGTGTTTACTGGTACATAATCAACGTGATTATGTGTGTATGCAAGGTGATGGGGGGGGGAGACACGGAGGCAGGTATGGTATTTTCTTACTAGACATCTATCATAGATATTCAGTAAAAAAATGCCATGCCTGTCCCATGGGCCTCACAGCACCAAACACACACACACACACACACACAGTCAAAGGGCCTCATTACGATTTTTCCGGTAGCCATGCCGCTATTGGCGGCATGGCTGCTGCCAAAATCAGGTCCGGGTCCGGGTTCCCAGAATGGAGAATTACCGGGCCATTCTGAGTTTGGAGGGCCCGGTATTTCCTCCTTCCGGGAACCCGGGCCCGGACCTTCCCCATTCCCATTTCAGGCCCCATAGGGCTGAATGGGAATGGGGGAGGGAGCTAACAATGGGCCGATTACGACCGGCCCGTTGTTAGCTCGCTATTCCCCTCGCGGGACCCGCTCTGCACGTCTGGTGAAATCTCGTAATGTGGCGGAATGGTGTTAACGGGTCTGCATTCTTTTGCGGCACCCGTTAACCCATTCCGCCACACTTGTAATGAGGCCCAAAAAGTGATTATGTGTGTATGCAAGGTGCTCGGGGGGCCACGGGGGAAGGTATGGTATTTTTTACTAGACATCTATCATAGATGTCCAGTAAAATAATGCCATCCGTGTCCCCTGGGCCCCAAAGCTGCTCAGATGGAGAGCTAATTTTGGCCAGCAGGGAGGGGATTTGTGCAACAAAGGCATTTTTAAAATGCCTTTGTTGTACAAACCTCCTCCCCCCACTCGCCAAAATCATCTTGGACCCGCACAAACAGACACACACACTTTCACAACATACACACAGCAAGCACTCGCTGTCTCATTCACAGTCACAAGCACCCATCATGCACTCACTCATAACACAGGCATACATGCATCCATACACATATTTAAATAATAAACATGCAAACACACACATTTACACAAAATACACACACAACCTATACACAGCAAGCACTCTTTCATTCACACGAACATCCATCATGCACTCACTCAAAACACAAACAAACACGCATCCATACACATATTTAAATAATTAAATGAACATACAAATGCACACAATTAGACAACATATGCACTGCAAGCACTCTTGCATTCACACGAGCACCCATCATGCACTCTCATTACACAAGCATGCCTGCATCCATATACATAATTGAAATTTTCAAAACATTCCGTGTTCCGGAGGTTCCAGTGCTCCAGGCCCCTGCAAGCATGAACAGGAATCAGGAAGTTTCCTGCACATGCATGCAAGGGTTCTGAGTGTGGGTCCGGAGATGCCCCACTCCAGCCTGCTCTGTCTGTATGTGTGAGGAGACGCAGGAGCACCTCCTTGCACATACAGACGTGCAGTTCCCCAGCCATCATTTCAAATGAGTCATGCAAGGCTCGGGAAGCAAACGCCCCCAGCCTTGCATGGCTCATTGAGCTTGCACAGCTAGGGAAATGTAACTGTGAAAGGCAAACAAGGTTTCCCTTTCGCAGTTAAGAGCTCTCCCTCAGCTGAAAAAAACAGCTGAGGGAGTGCTCGTATTTTACTGGGCTGGCTCCTCCATAATGGATGAGAGGGGGTCAAGACCCGGTGGAAACAGAAAAGGTTGTCTGTTTTGGAGTAGTGGAAGAGGTATCAGAGCAAAAAAGAAGATCCCTCTGAGAAGGATTAGAGGCTTAATCAGCAGGAAGAGGAGGATATAATGCCTTCGGCTCCTCTTTTCTCTTCCGAAAACAAGAGCACAGATACTGATGATCAGGGATTTTATCCTTTAAAGGAATTGAAAGCAGCAGCAAGGTATGTTAACTATGGACGAACCGCCCCTGCAGCATTGTTACAAACTCATAAAACATTAAGAGATTGCGCATATGAAACTGTGTTTCCCAAGTTCTTTTGATGCATAACGCTGACCGGAAAGAAGGAAAGCACCTGCTCCGTCATATTGGAACAACAGGAGAAGAGTCCTATGTGGGCCACCATGTATCATTCCAATACCACATAGAGTGTATGAGAGACGATATGCACTCAGACAACCATACCGAATGTACCCTTGCACCGAAAGAATGGAAGGATGTCAGCACACACCATTGGACATCATAGAGCTATAAGTGAAATCTGATGAGGGCAGAGTGACATCATGAAGGAAAGATACTGAGACATACTGAAACAATATGCAAATACTTAAGAATAAAGATGTAACTGAAGTAACAGGAGAAATATGTAATCGAATATGAAGAAATCCTATATGCAAAGAAGATAAAGTAACCTGCTGACTAATAAGTGTATATATGCAGAAACGCAAGGTGGATGAGACATTTAGAAGCTTACTGCAGAAGAAAACAATGTGGTTGGGCGGCCATAATGGAAAGATGGACGCCGGACTCGTATTAAAACCAATCAAGCAACTTCAGAGATGGACCAGGGCTGCAGTCAGGAGACGCTGCCAAAACAGCTTTGTGTGAGAAATAAAGAGGAGTCTATTGGCCTGGAATCAAGGATGCTACTTCAAGGAATAGGCACAAGGGGAGTCAAAAAGGATAAGCCATGTACATAAGACATATTTCTCTTAGATTAAGCAAAGAAGAAAACATCGGCAAGAGTCAAGTATTGGACAATTCAAGATGTGAAAAGCCTACACAAGGTTGGAGTAGGCAGGTCTTTAGAGGCAGAGAGGAGTAATGACACCCAGCATAAAGGAATCTAATAGCAGTAATAAAAGCTTGAAATTGAGAAATGTGTGGTCTCCTCACACGTGATTCAGAAGTCAACAACAAGGGCTATTTATTGAGCTTCAGACAAAGATAATTGTGTGCCAAGACTCCCTTAAAAGTTCCAGAATAAGAGACTAGGTTGAAAGGTCAACTACAAAGGTGAAATCCTCCATCGGCACTATGGCATTCCCTTGCTCAGGTAACAGCCAACTGGTCAGACGGCCATCACCTAAGGCATTCTTTTTCTTTGCTCTAGCCTCTCTTTTCTTGGCTTTCTTAGAGCGTAACCCGGATCTCCCCGACTCTGTCAATGGGGAGGCCATGGTACTTGGTCTTTTACTCATTTCTGCCCTCGTCGCCATTCATCGCTGCTTGCATGAGAATAGTATCTCAGAGCTCTCTGCAAGATTCAGGTCATTCTCTACATCTTGCTGTTCTTCAATCTCTTCGGCCATGTGAATAGCTTCTGATAGATTGCATTCCACCTCCTCACAGTCTTTTTCTCTATGATCATTGACCGTAACAAGAGCATTAGTAATGGCCAATATGCGCCCAGACATTTGTAGTAAAATCTTGAGGGCGAATTGCAAAGATGCAACTGATGACTGTGTTTCTCTGCTATCTCAGTTGCACCAGGATAGGAACATACCAAGCTCACAGCCTCAATATCAGGAACATCCTCCATTGAGGCCATTGCTAAATTTGGGGAGGCTGACAATCTACCAGTCTCCCTGCAAGGTTAGATAGCCCCGGAGGAGTATTAGTGTGCCTTTCACCCTGCATCACACTGCTGCTTCCCACAGTCGTGGGTATTTGCGGTGCATTCCCCTCTGGATATTTGTCACAAATGTCGGTGATGTCCTCTTTGTCGGATGAAAAAACAGACTCTCCCCCTTCCCCCAACTCCTCACCTTCCACTTTCTTCTTGGGTTTCCCTTCCTTTCGTCTTGGAGGCTTCTCCTTTTTTTTGTGTAGGTAAGGACGCCCTCGATAGGATGCCACCGTGCCTCTAATATAGGGGCACGGGGGTTATTCCACCGGGAGCGCCACTCAGGGGGGAAAAAAGCCAAGAGACACAAAAAACCCCTAGAAGGTGTCCTTCTTGTAGGATGAGCGAAGATGGCAGAGTGCCCTGGAGGATGATAGGTAATGGGAGAGCAATCTGGTGGGCAAGCACGGGTCTGGTAGACAGCAGGTCAATAAAGTACCAGACATAGGCACAGGCAGTCCGTTAAGCAGGCAAGGGTCTGGAGGGCAGCAGTTCAATCAGGTACAAGGGAAAGACACAGGCAGTCCGGTAAGCAGGCAAGGGTCTGGAAGCCAGCAGTTCAATCAGGTACAAGGGAAAGACACAGGCAGTCCGGTAAGCAGGCAAGGGTCTGGAAGGCAGCAGTTCAATCAGGTACAAGGGAAAGATAAGGAAGAGAAGAGAGAGGGAAAAGGCAGACGAGCAGGGAACGGAAGAAGAAGAAAGCCAATAGGCTAAGAAGCACTGCACGAGGGCAAGAAGCAAAGGAGGAAAAACAGAAAGCACGGGGACAGAAGGCGAAAACAGACGGCGGAGTAAACACCAGTAGCGGGAGCGGCAGCAACACAGGGGGGAACTCGGAAACGTTGCAACGCGTGCGTGACCCGGAAGCGGAGTAATTTATACTTCCGGTCACGTTCGCGTGCAATGACTAGAACGGTGCAGTGAATGGCTGTGAAGGGAAACACTATGGCGGACAAAAACACCAGTGATTCAACGCCCGCCAACCCTGCCGCGGCATGACAGTTTGCCCCCTCCTAGGGGGGCCCCCCCCAGGTTTGCCAGGGTGAAAGTGATAGAACCTTCGGACTAAAAGCGGGGCATGGACATGAGAGGCATGAAACACAGGGTGAATCCTATGAAGGCTTTTGGGTAGTTTTAAACGAAAAGCCACCGGGATGATAGCTTGTGTGATCTCGTAAGGACCCAGAAATCTAGGAGGAAGTTTGGAAGGGTGTGCCCATCGAGGTAAGTATCTTGTGGACAACATGACCTTAGAACCTACCCCCCAATCAGGGACTGGCTTGCGATGTTTGTCACCCTGAACCTTGTATCTCATTTGTGCTTCGCTAAGGTTTTGTTTAGCCTGAAGGTGAACGTCTCGTAATATGGCGAGAGCGGAATCAACAGTTGGTAAGCCGGTGGTGATGCCAGAGACAGCCAGTATGGACCGTGGATGGTAACCATAGTTACAGAAAAAAGGGGTGAGACCGAGAGTAGAGTGAAAGGAATTATTGTAAGAGAACTCAATCAAGGGAAGTAGAGAGACCCAATTGTCCTGTTGGAGATTCACATAGCATCATAGGTATTGTTCTAAGGTGGCATTTAGGCATTCCGTCTGCCCAATGGACTGAGGATGAAACCCGGACGTTAAGGCTCTCTCAATGCCTAAACGGTTGCATAGATTCTTCCAAAATCGAGAGGTGTACTGGCTACCTCGCTCAGAGATGATTTTCTTAGGAACTCCGTGGATGCGGAAGATGTCCTTGATAAAGGTTTCGGCCATAACTGCCACTGTTGGAACCCCTGGTAACGGAGAGAAGTGAGCCATTTTTGTGAAGAAATCGATTACCACCATTATACACGTGAAACCTTGGGAAGGAGGTAAATCAATGATGAAATCCGTGGAAACGACTTCCCAAGGACCATCAGGAACAGAATTTGGTTCCAAAAGCCCTAACGGTCTGAGACGGGAACCCTTGCTGTGAAGGCACGTAGTGCAGGATTGTACATAACAGTCCACATCTCGTTTCATTTCTGGCCAATAGAAGTGTCTCTGCAGATAGTCCAAAGTGCTCTTGGTGCCTCTATGACCTGCCAACTTGGAGTCGTGACACCAATTTAATGCCAATTTCCGGAACTCAGGGGTAGGTAGATACAACTTGCCTTCCACAAAGTAGAGCCCTTCCTTGATGTCGTAGATGATGTCTTGGGGATGGTTCTCGGATTCGAAACTGCCTTCAGAAGCCTCTTTCACCTGCCTTAGAAAGGTGGACAGAACACCTATTCGTCTAGGTAATGGAAACATCAGATCGTGTGATTCGTCTGGTCCGGACATGTAGTCTCCTCTGCGAGATAGAGAGTCCGCAACAAGATTTTGTTGCCCTGGGATGTAGGTAACATCGAAATCAAACTGGGCAAAGAAAGTGGCCCAACGTGCTTGACGTGTGTTGTAGCACTCAAATTGTCATAGGACCTGTAGGTTCTTGTGATCGGTTCTTATGGAGAATGGGTGTTTGCCTCCCTGTAGAAGATGGCACCACTCCAAACAGGCTGACTTCATGGCCAACAGCTCACGCTCTATGACTTAGTAGTTCTTTTGGCTGGTATTGAGGGTTTTGGAAAAATATGAAACAGGATGTTCCACTCCTTGACGTTCTTGTAAAAGCACTGCCCCAATGGCCGATGAAAAAGCATCAGTCTCGACAATGAAGGGTCGATCTTGATCTGGCTGTTGAAGGATGGGAGCGGTACATAAAGCTTCCTTAAGATTGCGAAAACTGTCTTCAGCTTCATTGGACCAGGAAAACGGATTGAAAGACTTCTTGAGTAAGGTGGTAATGGGTGTTATCCGGTGGGAGAAGTTGGAGATGAACTTCCGATAAAAGTTCACTAGTCCCAGGAACCTTTGTACATCTTTGATGGATTTAGGAGAGGGCCATTCTAGGATGGCGGACACCTTGCGGGGATCCATGGCTATACCCCGACTGGATAGTATGAATCCCAGGTATGGGATAGACGTAGCGGAAAACACACATTTGTCCAATTTGACTGAGAGGTGGTTGTCTCTAAGTCTCTGGAAAACTTCTTTTACATGGACTTTGTGTTCTTCCGGAGTCCTTGAGTACACCAATATGTTGTCAAGATAGACTATTGTGGTCTGACATAGCAGGTCTGAAAAAAGCTGGTGCATAAATAGCTGAAATACTGACGGGGCATTCACGAGCCCAAAGGGCATCACCTGGTATTCGTATAACCCATAGGGGGTCCTGAAAGCTGTCTTCCATTCATCCCCCTTTTGAATCCGGAGAAGGTGGTAGGCGTTCCGAAGATCCAATTTCGTAAAAATCTTGGCGCCATGAACGGCTTGAATGATTTCAGTGATAAGTGGCATTGGGTATCTGTCCTTAATGGTCACCTTATTCAGACCCCTGTAGTCAATACAGGGTCTCAGCTCTTGTGAGTCCTTCTTAGGGATGAAAAACAGGGAGGCACCAGCCGGTGATTTCGAAGGTTTTATGAGCCCATTGGCCAGATTGTTATCCAGGTATTCCCGGAGGAAGTGTTTCTCCCTGAGAGATAAAGGGAACATCCCACAAAATGGTAGTAGTGCACCTGGAACGAGATCCAGGCAGCAGTCTTCTGGTCAGTGAGGAGGAAGGTCGCTAGGTGTCTTTTCTGTCACCACTTCGGCGTATTCCTGAAGATGATGAGGAAGACAATGGATGAGTCTGGAATCGAAAACACTGGTGGTCTGAACTGTCTCGAACCTTGGTTCTGGCAAACATTCTGCCTTACAAAAG
Source organism: Ambystoma mexicanum (assembly GCF_040938575.1). Taxonomy (NCBI): domain Eukaryota; kingdom Metazoa; phylum Chordata; class Amphibia; order Caudata; family Ambystomatidae; genus Ambystoma; species Ambystoma mexicanum. Next base: position 133,152,732 of record NC_090927.1, read on the forward strand.
GCAGACTGAAAACTGAGCACGTTCTTTGCCCAGTCAATGTGAGGGTTGTGTTTTCTGAACCAGCCTATCCCTAGTATGATAGGGAAGTGGGCTGCTCGAATGATATCAAATGAAATTCTTTCTGAATGCTGCTGAATGCTTAGTTTCAGTTCTTCGGTGGTGTGGGTAATCATACCGGAACTCAAAGGCTCTCCATCTACTCCTTCGACCTTCTGATCCTCCTGTTTAGCCAGATGATGGATACCCTTCTGTTCTGCCCACAAGGTATCGATGAAGTTGCCGGCTGCGCCGCAGTCGAGTAAGGCCTGGGTTAAGATATATCGATCTTGCACAAAGTAAGAGTAACTGTGAGAACCATCAACCTGGAGTCCTCCGGGATACCTGAAGACGACACCGATAGATTTGCATAAGGTCTTGGAACGGCCCCTCGGGAGTGCGTCCTGACACTCACCGAGGGCGCTTGTTTCCCGAACGCCTCGGAGGGACATCGGGACAGTCCCGAAGCAGGTGGTTAGAGGCTCTGCAGTACATACACATATTGCCATTCCGTCGTCTCTTACGTTCCTCTGGGGTGAGCGGCGCGCGAGCAGTTCCAATTTGCATCGGTTCCTCTTTGCCTTGACGAGGAGGTGGTTGAGAGGAAGGTGACTGAGCCTCTAGGGGAGGGAGACTGTAGAATCTGGTCTTTTTTCGTTCTGACCGCCGTTCCGAGAGCCGAAAATCAATCCGAAGAGTGGCCGTTATGAGATCCGAAAAGGATGTTGGACGGGCAATATGTGCCAACTCCTCCTTAAGATCCTCTCTCAATCCTCGATGGAAAATGGCATATTGAGCCTGTTCCTGCCAGCCCGCTTCTGCAGCTATCTGTTTGAAGGTAGTGATGTAGGTCAGTGAGTCTGTGCTTCCTTGGCGGATGTCCAAGAGGTCCTCAGATGCCAGAAAGGTACTTTCTGTGCGTAGAAATGTCTGCTGTAACAGAGTCTTGAAATCCTCATAGTTTTGCAGCACAGGATCAGGTTGGTTAACCAAAGGGGTGGCCCACGCCAGAGCGTTACCCATCATGTGGGTAATCATAAATCCTACCTTGGCATGATCTGAGGTAAATGTCTGTGGGCGGAAGGAAAAGTGGAGATTGCATGCGTCTAAGAACTCCTTCACTCGCTTAGGTGATCCATCAAATTTGCCTGACACCAAAGGGAGCGAGGGTAGGTCTGCAGAGGGCCGCTCTCGTTCTGTCATTCTTAGCTGTAAGGCTGCGTTGGCTGTCTTGAGGTTCTGGACCTCCAGGTTAAGATTTTGGACGGCAACTACAAGTTCCTGTACTTGCTGGGGTGTTGCCATCTCAGTTTCCTGCGGGCGTTGCAAACTGTCACAAATGTCGGTAATGTCCTCTTCGTCGGACGAAAAAACAGACTCTCCCCCTTCCCCCAACTCCTCACCTTCCACTTTCTTCTTGGGTTTCCCTTCCTTGCGTCTTGCAGGCTTCTCCTTTTGTTTCGTGTAGGTAAGGACGCCCTCGATAGGATGCCACCGTGCCTCTAATATAGGGGCACAGGGGTTATCCCACCGGGAGCACCACTCAGGGGGAAAAAAGCCAAGAGGCACAAAAAACCCCTAGAAGGTGTCCTTCTTGTAGGATGAGCGAAGATGGCAGAGTGCGCTGGAGGATGATAGTTAATGGGAGAGCAATCCGGTGGGCAGGCACGGGTCTGGTAGACAGCAGGTCAATAAAGTACCAGGGATAGGCACAGGCAGTCCGGTAAGCAGGAAAGGGTCTGGAAGGCAGCAGTTCAATCAGGTACAAGGGAAAGACACAGGCAGTCCGGTAAGCAGGCAAGGGTCTGGAAGGCAGCAGTTCAATCAGGTACAAGGGAAAGACACAGGCAGTCCAGTAAGCAGGCAAGGGTCTGGAAGGCAGCAGTTCAATCAGGTACAAGGGAAAGATAAGGAAGAGAAGAGAGAGGGAAAAGGCAGACGAGCAGGGAACGGAAGAGGAAGAAAGCCAATAGGCTAAGAAGCACTGCGCGAGGGCAAGAAGCAAAGGAGGAAAAACAGAAAGCACGGGGACAGAAGGTGAAAACAGACGGCAGAGTAAACACCAGTAGCGGGAGCGGCAGCAACACAGGAGGGAACCCGGAAACGTTGCAACGCGTACGTGACCCGGAAGCGGAGTAATTTATACTTCCGGTCACGTTCGCGTGCAACGACTAGAACGGTGCGGTGAATGGCTGTGAAGGGAAACACTATGGCGGACAAAAACACCAGCGATTCCACGCCGCCAACCCTGCCGCGGCATGACAATATTCAAACAAAGTTCCAACAGAGAATTGTTGTCAATGTCCTCAAAGTTCATCGAACTCAGTGGGCTAATACCACTAGTCCCTGGGGCTATGGTTTGCTTTATAATTGTGGAATTGGTTTCCGGCAGTGGATTCAAAGGAAAAAACCCAGTAATCACACCTTGATCAGATGGAATTTTATTCTTTTCTTTCTTTTTCGGGTTTATTTTTGCCACCTCAAGCTCCTCATTCACTGCGTTCTTCATTTTAGTTTGCTCCTTCTTTCTTCCTAAGTTGTATTTAGTCTGGGTGGGCCTTTTCACTGAAGGCATTATACAGCACAATCTATGCCTCTCCTCCAGCTATATGTAGCACGTTCGGTTTAGGCGTCCCTTTCTCTGCCAATAGCCCTACTTTCCAGCAGCAATTTATTAGATGTCGCAGCAACGATCATGATATATAGAATCTTTGGATTCTCAGGCATGATCAAAGGCAATTAAGCCCAGTCTCCTGCTTTACACGTACTGCTCACAGAGTCCGCTTGGAAACAGACTTAACCTTCTACCCGGCAGCGGGGATAAATAAAAAGTCAGCTAGCACAATGTTCTGGGGTAAGTCAATGATATGGTCAAGTTGTATCCTTGCAAATGAGTTCACTCGCAACAAGAATCCTTTACCACAGTTGACTACAACCAGCCACCATAAGCTTCGGCTCCCCTTCACACTATTGATGTACAGAGAGGAAAAATGATTAACTTTCTCCCAATACTTTATATAATGTTCCTCATTTACTGTTCACAAGCCTCACTGTGTTCTTTCAGAGCTTTTCCTTCGGCTGCATCAGATCTGTAATAGATAGACTATCTGTCTGCGCACCACAGCGCCAAACAGCCACAAAACAGTCAGCGCCCTTGACACCGCCGGGCTTCACGCCGCATGGGTCAACTGACTCTGTAGATATAGCGTGTCATCAGGGGCGTGGCCAATCAGTCTGAGTGGAATTAAAGGGCACAACGCGGCTTTTCCACTGTAGTAGCTCCGTGTGATAAGGGTCCAATTGTTCACACCAGATCACCTCAGGACACTGGATACCAGGATACCAGGCTTTGGAGAGCACATCAAAGGCCACAAAACAGTCAGCACCCTTGACACCGCCGGGCTTCACTTAGATGAGCCTGTGCCTGAGGTGTAAGGCTCATTTTTACTTTACTTTTACTTTATTCCATTTATATCATATCATGCACCAATAAACCCAAAGGTGTGAAGGCGCATACAAAACAAACAAACATAAAACATGAAGTGCACCGCGTATGCTGAGGAGTGAAAATACACAAAGGAAAAAAGCAATATCTGACAACTTACTGGGGAAGAGGGTTAAGAGAAACAGCAAACAAGATAATAGGGCCGTAAACTATGTACACCTCCCTATAGCAATAACAGATTACAACTCTAAGAACCTCTAGGAATATATTTAGAGCATCTTAGAAAGGCAGGAAGCGAGCTACCCCCACAACCCACTAATACACAGTCACAATTAGGTTGAGTACACCAATCCTTAATGTCCAATCTGTGAAGGATCACCAAATCGGAGCGTCGGACTGCGCCATGTCCTTTTCTCTGGCATAACCAGGCAAGTACTTTGTTGTGTAGTGATTGTTTGGACTCTTTACCAACTATCTTTGAGATATTAGTCATGACAAAGTTCCTGATATCAATGATAAAGTCAGAAGTATTCTGGTCATTTATTTTAGGCCATTGTGACTTTCTGGACTGCAAATTCCGCAATAAGATCTTCTTCCATTTGTCAAACCCCACTGAAGATCGTTTGGTTACTTGTTGACCAGATCCTGGAACCAAGGAGGATAGAGAAATGTCCTGTGTCTCACCTTTGTGAATTACTCTGGAAGGCTTAGCTTCCCCATTAAAAACTAAAATGTCCCCTTTGGCAGTTATGGTCTTTACTTTAGGGAATGTAGTTTGTGATGCATAGTTTGTTGACTCCCTTTGCAGGGTAACTTGGCAGGCAAAATCCGATTTAATTGGCTGCAACAGGGCGAAAGGACTCGGGGGCACGTCTGTATGAAAGACTGTGTACCTTCTGGACTACCGTAGATCCACCACCCAAGCACTCAGGGCATCCACCATAACGCCAAGATCGAATGGACTAGTGCATAGTAGCAGCTCTTTGGCAATACTAGCCATAGGCAGAGACCATTGTTCTACCTGAGACAGCGCAGATACTGCTGAATCCAGGTTCCCAGCCATTGGAACCATCACACCACCCTTCTCACACATGGCCGACACCTCTAACATAAACAACGTGTACAGGGTTGGACACCGGAGGCACTATATACAATAGAATGGCAGTAGTATCCCTACACAGAATACTGCTGCCCTCATGGCGATGTTAACCCTAAAAATATAACCGTGGCCACAGCTGTGGGGTTTTTACGCGGGTCCCCGAACCGCGTAATAAGGCACACGGGAGCCGGGGATTCATGCGACTCTTTATTTTCTTATCCCAACCAGAACTGCCCTTTCCTGTCCCGCCCCCTCCCTAGCCCAACGTCACTTCCCTACCCGGGAACTGAGACCGCAACGGCGGTCTGCCCACACAACGATGTGGGCGGGCTGCATAGCCCTGCTTAATGATCCGACATCTCCCCCCTTTTTAAACAACCACATGTCTCTTTGTACCTTACTCCATTTCTTCTATGAGTCTCTGGGGCTTGAAGCGACTTCTCTGAGGGCTACCTCTGCTGCCCGGTGTGTGCTCATCCTGACCCTGACCCAGCTTCTTGATGCAAGGTATTATCCGTGTAGCACCTCTTGGGTTTGAAATACGATATGTTTCTTGTAACGGAGGACTGGTCGGTCCTCTGGGCCGTGATCATTGTACCTTTCTTTTGCGTGACCGTCAGCGGTTCCGGTGCAAACGTGGCGTCCTCCTTGCGCTGTTTCGGTTGCCGTAGCCACACTTGGTCTCCCAGTTCCACATTCGACTCCTGTGCTTTTCTTTTGTGATCCGCCGTGTCCTTCATTTTGGCTTTGGCGGTGTCATCCTTGTTTCTGGCCTCTGTTTCCAGGGGCGTGGCTTCGGCTGCGCGTGCATCCTCTGGCAGTCGTGTCTGTACTGGCCTGCGGAACATCAGGTCAGCAGGGCAGACGCCCGTTGTGCTGTGGGGAGTGTGGCGATAGTCCCTGAGAAACTGATACAGTGCTTGTTCAAAAGGTTTGTGCAGCATGGTCGCTATTTGCAGAGTTCTCTTGATGTTGGCCATGAACCTCTCAACCATTCCATTGGCCTGAGGCCATCGCGGGGTTATCTTCCTATGGTGGAAGCCCATATACTTCGCGAAGTTTTCGAAGTCTGTGCTCATGAATGGCGCTCCGTTATCAGATTTGATGATCCTGGGTATTCCATATGTGGACAGCATGCGATCTAGTGCCGGGATGACGCTAGTTGCTGCTGTGCTATCCACGATCTGTGCGTCCGGGAACCGTGAGTGTTCATCTGTTAGCACTAACACATATGTGCCATTTCTTAGGGGTCCAAAGAAGTCCACCGCCAGTTCTTCCCATACCTTTTTCGGTAGTGGCGACATGTGGAGTGGGTGTGGGTGCGGGGGCGGTGCTACCTGTGCGCACGTTGTGCATTGACCTATGATTTCCTCAACCATCGAGTCCAGTTTGGGGAACCACACTTTTTCCCTCAGTAGTCTCTTGGTGGCCACCACTCCCCGGTGGCTTTCGTGTGCTACTTGGATCGTTCTGGTGCGTAGCGATTTCGGGAGGAGTACTTTGCACCCTTTGAGTATTACTTGATCGTCGACAATGGAAAGTTCGTCCCGGACCTGGTTTATTAGTTTGACGTCTGCTCGGACCTCTTCCGACTCGTGCTGCGCCTGTTGACGCATGTGCGCCCTTCTGTCTGCTTGTATGCAGTGTCGCACGATTCGTAGAGCCGGATCTTGTTCCGAGTGTGCAATGATGTCTGCCCAACTGACTGGTAGTGGTTGTAGGTGATGCACTACGTAATTGAGATATTCGTCAGCGATGGATGGGTGTGGTGTGGCCGGGCCGGTCGGGTGACGTGATAGATAGTCCGCGGGATTGTCTTCTTTTCCCGGCCTGTGCTTGATAACGAATTTGTAATCCTGCAGTCTTAGGCCCCATCTGGCTATTCTGGGCGGCATCCGTGATTTGGGGTCTCATATATTGTGATCATTGCCTGGTGTTCGGTAATGATGGTGAACTCCTTGCCATATACGAACAGATGAAAATACTCGCATGCCCATACCACCGCTAGGCTCTCCTTTTCCGCTTGGGAGTAGGCTTGTTCTGTCGGGGTTAAGCTCCTGCTGGCGTATGCGACCACGAATATGTTTGTCGGTTCCAGCGGGTCAACTTGCGTTAGTATGGCGCCCAGACCCACGGGGCTGGCGTCCACTATCACTTCGGTGTGTCTTTTGGCGTCGTAGTACGCCATGTCCTCTGCTTTGGAGATGGCATCACGGATCACCTCAAATGCCTTTTGACAGTCCGTGGACCAGGTGTATGGTTGATCCTTGCGCGTTAGGAGGCGCAGCGGGTTACTGATGGTTGTGTAGTCCTTTAGGTATCTGGAGCAGTAGCTGGCCAGTCCTAAGAAAGATCGAAGTTCCGTCGTGTTCGTTGGGGGTGTAGCTGAGTTGAGTGCCGCCACTTTCTCCGGGTCTGGTCGCATCCCTTTGTCGGAGAATATGTGGCCGAAAAATCGTAGGGAGCCTTTCCCGAACTCGCATTTGGTTTTGTTGAGCGTTAGTCCTGCCTCTTGCAGTGCAGCGCACACTCTGTGGAGAGCAGTGTCGTGCTCTTCCTGTGTCTTTCCAAATACGAGGACGTCGTCGGAGTAGTTTAGGCAGTTGGGCACGTGCCTGATGACTCTGTGTATTTCCTCCTGGAATATTTCTGCGGCGGAGGATATCCCGAAGCTAAGTCTCTTATATTGAAATAAACCCAGGTGTGTAACGAATGTCGTGATGTACCTGGATTCGGGCTCGATCTCTATCTGATGATAGCCTTTGGTGAGGTCCAGTTTCGAGAAGACCTGGGCCCCGTGGAGCAGGTGTATCATGTCCGTGATTCTGGGCGCCTGGTGTCTTTCCCTTTCGATGGCCACATTGGCCCTCCTCATGTCGACACACAGGCGTATGGATCCGTCCGGTGATTTCTTGGGGACGGGGACGATGGGGGACACCCATGGAGTGGGTCCTGAGACAGGTTCAATAACGTTGAGTTTAATCAGTTTGTCCAGCTCCTCCTCGACCTGGTGTTGTATATTTATCGGAATTCCCCTGTAGTGTTGGGCTACGGGCGGTATCTTCGGGTTTATGTGCAACTGTACCTTGCAGTGCTTTAGTTTTCCTAGGCCTTTGAAGAGGTTGGGGAATGTTTGCTCGATGGCATCCGGTCTGGCAAAGTATTTATGGGCCATTGACTGATATAGGATATGCAGCAAACCCATCTCAACGGCGGTCTTGAAACTGAGAATGCACCCGCTATTGGCTTCCGTCTTCAAGATGTGTAGCGTGATTTTTGCGGCGTGCGATTTGTGCACGCACCATGCTGATATGATTCCTTTGCATGGCAGCGGGGTCGTGGCACCGTAGGGGTATATGTCCACTGTCGCCTTTTGGATTTTTGGGGGGCTGGGGAGCGAGTTGTACGCCTGTTCACTTATTATATTAACTGTTGCCCCCGTGTCTATGAGGAATTCTAACGGTGTGTTGTTTACTTGAAGCTGGAGCGTTGGGCTGTGCTGGGTGGCTGTGGCGTTGTTGAGAGCCCACACATACCCTTTTTTCCGTTGATCATCCTCTGATGAATGGGATTCACTGCCTGATGGGGATCTCATCTCGATGTACCGGACGAACCGTCTTCTTTGCGATCGCCTCGCTCCGTCCGGGGGCCTTCTGTCGTCTCTGGTGTATGCGCTCCTTCGTGGTTTTTCTTCTCTCCTGGGTCCCGGCTGGTCTTCCTCACCTCTGCCTGCTGGTGGGCTGTGTCGCGAGCTTCTCCTTCTCTCTAGGTGTCTCGTTTTGCTGGGTCCCTGCCCCGGTGGATTTTTGCATACGGCTCTGTAGTGGTCCATTCCGCCACATGCGGCGCACTTTTGTCCAAGTGCAGGGCAGTCTCCCGCGTGCGGATACTCGAAACCGCATCTGTAGCACGTGGCGTCCGTTCCTTTCCCACTCAGTGAGGGGGCCGTGTATAGTTTATTGATGGACTCAGCGGTCAGTGGCGTGTGTTGGATGGTGACCTTGCCTAGACTGTCGAGTTGAGACTCCACTGCTGCTTCCATCCTGGCAAGTGCAAGGATTTCCTCCAGGGACCTTTGTTTCTGGAGAAGCTGTTTCCTGAATGGCTGTGAGATGCAGCCTGCTATAACTTGAGATCTTAACGCCTCATCATTAGAGTACTTATGGAACTCACAGTACTTTAGCTTGATGCGTAGGCGCATCACGAAATTGTCGAGGGATTCCCCTTTCTCCTATCGGGTGGTGTGAAAGACGTGGCGCTCGTAGTCAATGTTTGTATGGGGCGTGAAGTATTCTGATAATTTTCCATGTAGTTCCGCATAGGTGACGGTGTCTACGTTCATCAGTTCGCCTGCGATGTCCCTGACAGCGGGGCCTACTGTCATGAAGAGGGTGTTTTTTAGCATTGCGTTGTCTATCAGCCCTATTGCCCCCGTGTAGAATTTGAAATCCCTGAGCCATATGACCCATCTGGGTCCTAGGTTAGAAGTGTCTCTCACATCAAATGGGCCCGGTAGTGGTAGGTTATGAGCAGCCGTACCTGAAGTCGGTGCCTGTTGATTGCCATCGTTCGCTGCTCCCGAACCATCTGACGAGGAGGCTACGGGGCTTGCTGGGCCTGACATGGTCGCTGTGACGGTAGCGCCGTGTGGCAATGTGCCGCCTCTTTTCTGGCTGTAGCTTGCCCTTGTGATCCTCACGGGCTGGTGCGTGCCGGGGGTGCCTTGTGGCGATGAGCAGCCTCTTTGCCGGCTCTGGCGTGGCTGGTGCGTGTGCTGGCCTTGTTGGTATTGTGTTTAAAAAATTTTTTTTTCTTTTTTTTTCTTGAGGCCCACCTCTGGGCCTCCCGCCGATCGCGTGTTGAAGTGGGGGAGAGGGGGCGGGACCCTGGCGACTTGCCTCCGGGCCCGCGCGTGCTTTTGCAGGCGCCTCCGCACCCGCTCCCTCGCGGCTCCTAATGCTGCGGCCGCCCGTGACTGCGGCCTCTCAGCTGCGCCGACGCGCCACGCCGCTCGACTGCGGACCTCCGCGGTACTTCTATGGCGTTGCGCCGATGCGCCTCACTCGCTCTCCTGCGGGTTCGTGAGGTACGAGTGGGTACGCGTACCCCTCGTCGCCAGTTGTGGGGTTTTTACGCGGGTCCCCGAACCGCGTAATAAGGCACACGGGAGCCGGGGATTCATGCGACTCTTTATTTTCTTATCCCAACCAGAACTGCCCTTTCCTGTCCCGCCCCCTCCCTAGCCCAACGTCACTTCCCTACCCGGGAACTGAGACCGCAACGGCGGTCTGCCCACACAACGATGTGGGCGGGCTGCATAGCCCTGCTTAACAATCCGACAACAGCCACCCGGATAACAGACCCACAGCAGCAAATAAATTACACAGATGCTTGCCTCTGCTTGCTTATATCCAGGCTTATCAGCCGTTGGTCCAGTTAAGGGATTACGCGCTCCCAGACTTCCCAGCGGACCGCCTTAGCTCTACCTGCCAACGTCCCACCGCATGCAGCGAGGCAGCAAGGCCGGTGAAAAACCCTGGTGAGCCCCAAGGTGAGGGCTAGCCCCTAACGCGGATTACCGCAGCAGGACCCCGCGTGAATTCGGGGAAACACTGGAGCCGCGGGCCGACGTTCACCTCGCACACCAGCAGTAACCCTAGAAGAAAGGACCCACTCAAAACGTCAAGCCGCACGGCCACAGAGGGTTGCTGCCACTTCCGACGCAAAGGTCATGAGTCTCCCTTGTATTTCATCCTCTTTACTTCTGGCCCATACCTAGACCTAGCCCACAGCAGGCTTTTCACTTTGTCTTTATGTACCTCCCTCTGGTGCCACCCAGGGTCTCTCTCTCTATGTGGCTCGATTTCCCTCCTCTCTCCGTCTACATGGCCTTGTGCCCTTTTAAAGGAGGGATTGTTAATCTGATTGTGCAGTGGACCCTTTGATGAGTAGTTCTTCTTTTCCACTCAAACCGCTGTTCCTGATTGGTTATTCCCTCTTCCTAATCTCCCACTTCTAATCATTTCTTGAATGGGCCCCCTTGCATTTGATTCTCAGACTCCTTTTTTCCTCACGGCTCTCCGCCCTCCCAACTGTTGTTCAATATCTACATCCACCCTTTCCTGACCATTTTCGCTAAATATAATCTTTTAAGCTTTTCATACGCCGGCAATACTCTGGTATATCCCAAAGCAAAGGGACACAGGGACGACTCCAATAACACATCTACTTCTGTGGATGAAATTGGTTGTTGGGATGCTACCTAATGGACTCCAGCTAAATCCAACAGGACGGAACTCATTCTTTTATGACATAAACATTGTCAAAAAGTTGTTTTTGATTGCCGCTTCCACTCAACCTTTTTGGTCTTCCCAAGACCTTTGGTGAGAGAATTAAGAACTGTGAAATTTACCGGCAAGCAGACAGAGATGTCCTCTCAAAAAAGCGATGCAGTCAAGACATCATTCGGTAAGCACAGACAAATCTTTCAGATCATTTTTTTTCTTCTTCATAGAGAGGACTTCACACTGGTGGGTTTGGTTTCTTATTCAACACTCGGTTAAGCCAATGCCCCTCGTGCTGCTATTCCAACTTGTCAATTGCAATCTATTCAGAGAGTCCAAAAAGCTGCTTTTGGTCTTATTTTTGACCTGCCCAAACGAGTGTCAGTCTTTTTTTATTAAACAACCTGTACATTGGATACGGGTGAGCTATGCAATCTTTTTTAAAATCACGTGTCTGGTGCTTAAATGCCTTTGTAGCCTGGCTCACACGTATTTGGAACGCAAGATTGTGCAGGGTAATCCAACTCGAGTTGCATTCGGCACATTCCCTTCATTTAGATATTCCCAAAGCAAGATCTAAAATGAGAGGACACCACCGATTTCCTGTGATTGCTCCTCACCTCTGGAATAATCTCCCTCTGTGCTATTAAACATTTTTTTGAGTTTTCCGGAACACTTTAAAGGCTTTTACTTAAAAGCTGCTACTTGTACATCAGTGTTTTCTACCTTTCCTGTCTGACCAGTATTTTCCATGGCTGGAGACATCTTGTTCTGCTCGGTTTCTACATTACAAATTCCTCAAACCAATTCCCTTTTTTTTTACTCAGCCAGTTGGTGACATTCTGAATGTCGACTACTTCTAAGGTGATATGACACACTTGAATCAGTGTGAAATTAATTGAAAGCCATAATTAAACCCTTTTTCCTATTAGAACAGGAGTTGACAAAGAACTTGGAAATGTTGTCAGTGATAAAAGTTATTTGCAAATGCCACATTCAGAATCACAGAAGCTCAATTATGGGTTTTCTTTGGCATCTCAATTAACTACCACATTTGTATGCAAAACAGTCTCTCGTGATTCTTTGTGAAGTATGCAAACGCTTACTCGCACGTGCATTATGTGCAAAAAGTCAGCCCTTAAGGTCATTCAGAGTATAAACAGAGTTTGAAGGCTTGAAGGGCAAAATTGACAAGATTTGCCAATTTTAACGGCTGTGTTAAGAATGATACTTTAGCTAAATGTTCCCTAAAAGGATGGGATTCATATCAAGGCGTAAGGTACACGTAAATAGGTTTGATGATGTTAGTATTTCATAGCTATTATAACAAATTATTAATTTCTTGTGTGTCTTGTCCTTGTTTCTTGTGCGCCCTGAGGGCTACGGGCATGTGGCGCATAATAAGAACTTAAATAAATAAATATATGGTTTACTCTTTTCACATATTGGGCATTTGTGGTCAAGAGTACACTAAAACCAGGGCTCAAAGTATATCTGGTGGGCCAACTTAAATATAAACAGGATACGCCATCCCAAAAAAGAACAGGTAATAGGATGGCCTCCTTCCATAAATGTCTCTCACACAGTCCTTCTGCGTCTCACCGGTGAGGGGTCGGGCTTTCCAGTCTCAGCCATCAGCGTTCCAAAGTCCCAGAGGACTTCACTCGTCTCTAATGATACAGGCTCCTTATGTCCCGAGCTCTTCTCATATGAACCGAGATGCAGGCTTTCTGAGGTGCTGCACCCCAAGACTATACACCCTTGATGTTCCGGAGGATGCTCAGTGTTCTCTGATAAATGTTGCTAGGGTCAGCCAGGAGAGAGGCAGAAAGACCAATCCCTACTAGCCTTCCTTTCTAACTCTCTTCTCCCCTTCTCCTTTCTAAACCCTGTATCACTCAGCTCCCCGACTCCCTGCAACCTCCATCCCACCAGTTAGACATGCCTGGAGCCTGACCTGCCTCACAGAACTTCCTGCCTCTGCATTAAAAATAATGAATCTTTTGTTACCCACTTAATAACGGAGACCACTCTCTAAACGATGGAGCAGGATTCTAACCAGACTTGCTTCCAAGAAAAAATCTTTACCCTGAGCTATTCTCCCGGCTGAACTAACCTTTCGCCCTTCACCTCATTTCACTACTTTGGTAAATCTACAATCTCTTTTCTCTAGTACTTTCCTTTCTTCTCTTCCACTCCTCGTCAAACCCTGGCCGGTCGTCCTTGCTCTCCTATCTGAAGACATGTATAGTCCTCAGTCTCCTCTTTCTTGTCTAGCGCAACAGGCTGAGCCGTCACTGTCTCCTTCACATCACCTTGGCCTGTAACCCCAGTGTCTTCCTTTTCTCTTGATCGTACAGCCTACTTCCCCAGTAATCTAACCACCTCCCCTGCCACCTTCAGCTTGTCACCTTGTACCCCCACTTCCCTAGATATTATTGCCAGCTTTCACTTTGGTGCTTACTTCCTCCCTCAGGCTTGTAATGTTACTCCTTCCTTCATCTCCACTCCAGGGTTTAATCCCCCCTCCTTCCCTCTGCTCTCGTCTCCTCTTGTCACGCCACTACTTTTTTATTTTCTTCCTCCCTCTTTTCTTCTGTTCCCATTACCACCTTCCACTTGACTCCTGGTTTTACTTCCTACCTCATCTGCTGGAACATTACTCCCTCTTTTTTCAAACCCTTAACTCTCACCAGTTCTCGTCTTCTGTAGAGGTCAACTTCTCCTTTCTCCTGCTCGCAGCTCTCTAGCTCTCTTCGGCATCACTCTCCAATCAGTCCTCTTGAAAAAGGCTCTGCAGCACCTCTCCTCTCCGGCAGTCTTCCCCCCCCTCCAGCCTTTTCCAAACAAGAGCTGCCTCCTCCTGTCAGGCTTATATAGTAGCATGCCCCCTGCCCCCTGATAGGAACTAGGGCTGATGGTCTACAGCTGTGAGTCTAAGGCTTATGAGGGTTGGGATTGGCTAGTCCATCTCTACCACTTTCTGATGGTCTGAAGGAGACGGATAGGGCTGAGTTACATCTCTAAGGATTTAGTTGCGCGTGTTCAGGATATCCTGCTGCACTGCTGTTGGGAAGGCAAGAGTGTTGAGGAGAATCTGGGGGTGTTTTGGTTCCCCTTAAGGTTTTCCTGTCTGGGAATGATAATTTAATTTCCCTGATCCATGTAGAGTTTTCTGGTTTTGACAGAAAGGCATTGTTGGAGATTTAGTCCATGTGAGGGTGGTTTGCCCATAATATTTTGGTATTTGGGCCCTGAGACCGGTTTCCTGGTGTATTGCCTGTCTTAAGCGACCTGAGAGGGTATTTTGCCAGCTTTACCCTCTCCCTGGTGCCTCATCTTGCTTCCTGGATCTGTTCCTGAAGGGCATTATGAGAAATGTATTTTTTGCTACCTGCCTTGGTTGGGTACCTGTCTCCCTGAGTTTGAATCTCGAAACGCGTTGGGCCAACTCGAACAAAGGGGCTACACTCACTTCTCACATGTCCATAACACCATGTCCAGGATAGACTATTTCTGGGTGTCGGTGGGTCTGCTGGGAAAAATACAAGATGTAGTCAAGGGAGCAATAGCCCTCTCAGACCATGCCCCCCTTTGGCTAGATGTGACGTTCCCAGGGAGAAAGAATGGGCTGTGGAGATGGAAGCTACCGCAAGATCTGATCCAGGACCCTGTAACCGGGGAGTCAATTAGGGAAGCGATAGAGGAGTACTTTATACAAAACGACACAGGGGAGGTAGCATTGAGCGCGGTCTGGGACGCGTTCAAAGCAGTACTGCGGGGAAAGATGATTGCGCTGAAAACTACGAGAGACAAACAAAGGTTTCAGTGGGAAAGGGAATTGGAAAAGGCGATTGAGGACATTCAAGAAAAAATGCTAACACATCCCACGAAGATACTGAAAAAATCACTAAAACACACACAGGGCCAACTAGAGATGCTACGGACGAGAGGCGCAGAAAAAAACCTACTATATCTGAAACAGAGATATTACATTAAAGCAAACAAAGCGGATAGACTCCTGGCGAGACAGCTCAGGACAAAGCAGAAAGAAACAACGATCAAGGCCATACGCGATGCGAAGGGGAACATTCAAACACGCACACATGACATGGGGGAAACCCTGAGACAATTCTACCAAACTCTCTACTCCACAGAACGCCCAGACACAAGCGCCCAAGACTCATATTTAGATGCCCTACAGATACCGAAAATATCAGAAGAAGAAAAACAAACATTAGAGTCCCCTATTAGTGAAGAGGAAATCAGGAAAGCAATAAAGGAACTCCCAGTTAACAAAGCTCCAGGCCCAGATGGGTTTACGGCACAATTCTATAAAAAATATTCAGACATACTGACCCCGATATTAACCAGGCTCTTAAACTCCTTTAGAGAGAATGGCAATATAACTCCCACAATGAACGAAGTGAAAGTATTAGTATTCCACAAACCAGGTAAGGATCCAACGAATCCGGCGTCCTATAGACCAATCTCCCTGATTAACTTAGATGCAAAAATCTACACAAAGATTCTGGCCACAAGATTGTCCCAGCTACTCCCGAAACTAATCGGCGAAGATCAATCAGGCTTCATTCCCGGCAGACAAACGCATGACAATACAAGGAGACTCGCCCACCTGGTGGAAAAAATAGGCATATCCCACACCCCTGCGATTCTTCTGTCTGTAGACGCCGAGAAGGCCTTTGACCGAGTCGAATGGACTCTCCTATTCAAAATCTTGAAATGCATGGGGTTCGGGGAACAGTACATCGCGAGCATCCGAGCGAACTATAACTCCCCATCCAGTAGAATAATCATTAACGGCGAGGTTACGGATAAGGTAATTATATCAAGAGGCACGAAACAGGGATGCCCCCTCTCACCCTTACTCTATGCTCTATTCTTGGAACCACTCCTAATAAAATTACGGGAGTCAACCGACATCAAAGGGATAGACATGGCGGGACAGCAACATAAAGTGATCGCCTACGCGGATGACATGCTAATAACCCTAGAGGACCCCGAATCAACCTTAGCAGTAGCGGTGAGGGAATTAGAACACTATGGAACCATCTCGGGTCTAAAAATAAATAGGAAAAAATCAGAAATCCTAATCCTGGCAGGAGACTGCGCAAACATAGAAAGGGAAGCCAATTTGCAGGACCTTAAGATAGTAAAAAGTAGCATAAAATATCTGGGAATTGTGGTTCCACATAAAATCGAATTATTCTACGGGGAAAACTACCCATCACTAATCGCAAACATCAGAAAGGAACTAGCAAGATGGAACCCACTACAGATTTCGTGGTGGGGCAGAATACAAGCTATCAAAATGTCGATCCTCCCAAGGGTCCTATACTATTTCCAGGCTATCCCGGTGGGAGTCCCCGATACCTTTTTCAAGACACTGACCAAAATAATTACATCCTTTATATGGAAAGGGAAGACACCCAGGATAGCAAAAATGGTCCTAACGGCCCCAACCAGGGATGGGGGGATGGCGCGCCCACATTTTAAAAAATATTATCAGGCGGCACAGCTCAAAGTTCTGAGGGAATGGGTAAGGGTGAACCCGCAGCGGATTTGGGCTAAGCAAGATAGGGCGGTAGCTAGAACCCCACTGGTCAAACTCCTTTGGAAACAGAGGCAACACAGACATGAAAACCTGAGAATTAGTGAAATTATGAGGACCACGCTAAAAGCGTGGGACCACCAAACACGAATGGGTATTATGACCACGGAGCTGGGACCCTTTACACCCATCTGTAGAAATCCACAATTTCCCCCGGGGACGGAACCAGGGGCATATGACAGATGGGAAGAGGAGGGCATAACCAAAATAGGGGAAATGTTTGCAGACAAGGAAATTATCTCACTGGAATCCTGTTTTACTGGCTCAAACCCCCCCAAAGGTGAGAGATATAGATATGAACAGCTGAAACACTGGCTAAGTTCCCCGAATTTCACGGTAGCAGCAACCAGAGACCTCACTGCCTTTGAGACATACCTCATATCCAACACGGGGGAGAAAAAGTGGGTGGCAACTCTATATAAATTCATAAACACACAAGGGGAGGACATTAAATGGTCCTATAGAATAAAGTGGGGCAGAACATTAGGGAAAGAACCAACGGATAGACAATGGGAGGACCTATGAAAGCTGATCCCCAAGATGACCCGCTCGGCACAAACCAGGGAGATGTGGGTCAAAATTATGACTCAATGGCACTACACCCCAGAGAGACTCCACTCCATGTACCCAAACGTGTCAAATCTATGCTGGAGAGGATGCGATGAAGTGGGTACCTGGAGACATATTTGGTGGGACTGTGAGGGTATCAAACCATTCTGGGAAGAAATTAGAAACGATTTGGGCAAAGTATTCCCGGATGTGGGGTTGCTTGGGGAAGAGGTCTGGCTATGTGGACTCAGGGATGACATGGCAAGACTATACAGTAGATCACAGTGGAGAGCATTCACAGGTCTACTCATCGCGGCATGGACCACCATAGCACAGAAGTGGAAGAGCAAGGACACTCCACTGAAATTCACATGGCTTTAAAAAGTATGGGCCCACATTACAATGTAGAAGATCAACCACAAAATACAAGGTTCCGGAGACAAATTCGGAAAAGAATGGGAAGGGACCCTGCAATATCTCCAGTCAGACTTTATGGAACAGTGGTGCCCCCATAATATTAAAGTCTCAGACATCTTCAACGCTTAATAAAAGCCAGAGATAATTAGAGCTCTCCGACACATTGGGTGGGAGGGGGGGGTCTAAGGGTTTGTTAACAATGTTCAAAGTTAACTCTTGATGTATACATGCAAACTAATAAAGATAAGCTTTAAAAAAAAAAGGAGAAGACCCATGTATTCTCAAAAAGCAAAATGATCTATTGAATTCCTTTATGAACTATTGTCAAACCTAAATTTTGAATCATTAGAGATTTTCAAAACTTTGTTTAACTCAACTAGGCTTTATGCCGTCTAGAAAGTGTGCAGGGGATGACGTTTTCCATAATTTGGATTTTTTTTTGTTCTCTATTGTATTCCGGCCCAGATGCCAAGGCCGAGTCCTTCTCCCCTGCACCTTGAATCCTACTAAAACACACCCTATGAATTAGAATATTTACATAGAATTTCTATTTGAATACTGGTGTGGAAGTGTACTTCTGTGTTTTGTTTCCCTGAGTTTCCCGCCTCAGGATCACCAGATGAAATTCCAGACTGTAAACTTCATGACACTTTATTTGATAAATTAAAAGCATATCCATAAAAGCACACACAATAAATGAACCATAAAAACATTCGCCAGAGCATATCTAATGAAAAGACATTTGCAATATGCATCACTAAAATATTCAGATCTACAGCACAGTAAGGTGTACTTGTAGTTGAGTGACATTTGTACATATTGCACTTTTTTTTTAAATCAGCCATCTCACCAACACTTTTCACCACTATTTTGGTGCCAATTCATCTCCGACACACATTGGACACCGTTTCCTGAGACAACGTCTACCATTTCGCCACTATGTGGCTCCTTGCCTTCTACATTCCTCACGCCCACTTTGAGGTGGAGGGAAGTATGACTTAGACGTTCTTTCCAGCAGATAGACACTCCTCATTCTCTGCAACATCAGTAAACATGAGGCTGAGCCCCTGCCTGGTGCACCTGCAATTAAATGGGAACCAAGTCTTGATCCTTGTGAACCCCTCATCAACTGGCTTAATCCCTCAATCAACCAGATGCCAGGTTTCAATCAATTCTACCAGTTGTCGTGAGTCAGGAGGAGGACAGGGACTCTTTGAGAACATTGTGTCGGATATTTTATTAAAGCAAAATGATAAAGCCTACCTTTCCCCATCACTATGGGTGATCCGTACCTACGTTACTAAGGCGCTTGTCAGTCAGTCGTAAATGTCAAAAGGAATAAGTCAGCTGTCCAAAACTACTCTCATTGACCTTACCACTAGGAAAACTAACTTAGGCCTGGAGAATGCTTCCCTTCTCCTGGGGTACTTCTAGTACCAGTCTTTAGTACACAATTTGCAAATAGTCTCTTGACTTATTGGATCAGTTTCTTAAGTTCCTTAATTGAGTTATTGGGCTTTCTCTCCTCTTTGGGAATCCCTTTTGGCAATCTCCTATTAGATCCAAAGACCTATGTCTCAGCATATCCTTGAAATTAAATATTTGCTTCCCTCCTGGAGAACAGTTCAGTGGTTTGTGATCTACTTTGTTTGATATGTGGCTCAATTGCCTAGCTCCTCCAAGCTCTGTCTAATGTCTTTCATTCTCTTTATTATTATATTGGTCTTTTACAAGATGTGGAGCTACTTTCCCCTTTTCTTAGGGTATTTTTATCCATTCTTCTTCTCACTGTTCAGCATTTAACCAATGCTTTCTCTAGAATTACAACATTCGTGCTTCCTTTGTTTCAAGTTTAACTCTGTTTCATAATTTCAGAGTTGTTTTGACTGTGCGGTATAATTCCCTTGGGTTCCCTCAGGCTTCCTGTTTTCCCAGTTACCTTCGTTCTGGAAGGAGCACACTTTTGGGAGCCTTCTTCCACACAGTCCCTCTCTATGCTCATCAACGCCGATGCCTTCTCTTCTCTAGCATCGCTCTCCTTTTGCTTTCCCATTTCCTTGTGGTGCTCCGTGGTGTGACCGGATACCATGTAACCTTCTGCTGCCAGTGGTATTGGCAATGGTTTGTAGACCCGCTGTCCACCATGTATTCTCCTTCGTGGTCTCGCCAGCACCTTCTCCTGGGCTCCTGCCCTGTTAGTCTCTCGTGTTTCGGGTCCGCCGCAAAGCTGTTGTTCCGTTCTGCACTATTTAGCAAGTTTGAAACTTGCAGGGCTTCCTGGATTCTGTTGTCTCCAGGTGTTACGCAGAGTGGGGGCTTTCCCTGCTTGCGTATGCATTCCTCCCTCCTTCTTGTTTGTCTCTCTATGAATGCACGTGTATCCATGTACTCATCCCGGCGGATTGGGTATTCTGATTTAAAGTGACATTATCTTTTCCAATGAGATAATGGTATCTATTAGGAGTTTCTTCGTCCCAGTTCTGATACTTCACAGTGTCTAGTATTTTGAAACATCCCATGTAGGTGACAGTATGCACAGCTTGAGGTAGATCCTCATGGGAATGAGAGTCCTTGTCCCCTAAGTGGGTGTCCATCTAAGTGAGGTCCCACTTGCCTCTACCCCTAGAGAGTGTATTGTGGAGTGGGCTCACCTCCCTTAGCTGACATGGAGGAGTCCCGTTTGAAAGTAGGGACGAATTCCCTCGATTCCTCACACTGTTATTTTGGTGTTTACTGTGAGCACTGCTGAATGTTTTGTGTTTTGTTTTAATCGACTGTTATTTATTTATTATAATTGGCCTAGTTTGGCAGTGTGCTGTTAGGTGAGGTGAACTGGCCGAGGGCCATAGTCAGTTGCTGTGGCACCCATTATAAGGACTGTGCTAAGCAATACAGACTAAACCATACATTCCCTTCACACAGTCACTGGGAAAACTGAACTTTGGGCCCAGATCGCCAATAATTGGGACACATGGTTTCCCGCCTCCTCTCGTTCCCTCAGAGGCTTCTCTTCCTGGTGAAACCCCTCCTCCACAGGTCGGAGCACATCGTGAACTCCTTAAGACCCCCACTTGTTCACTGCCAAGAGCTACAAAGTAGGGTTCAGGTCGTCCATCAAGGGTACTTTGTTGTGTTCCTTCACTCTATTCTCCAGGCTTTTAAGTCTGATAATTAACGTGAACCTTTTTTTTTTTTTAACTGCGACTGCCTTTCTGTTTTTCCACACACTCATTTTCTATTAAACCTGCAAGTATTACACCTATGGCTCCCATTCTGGTAACTGTTGTGGTGTGTGATGAATCTATGTCTCTCTCTACTGCATTACAGAAGGCCTCAAAGTTTTCACTCGAGACTAGCCAATGGCGAGTGATAATTGGCTCTTGGCGAGGAAGAAATAATGGCATTTGAACATGTGGAGAACTTAAGGGACAAGTGACTTTTTATGCTTGGCTAATACCTAGCAAGTTAGATTTCTTATCCCGCAGGCTGGTGCACTAGCCTTGTCAGGAAAGACGAGGGCCACCACCGAACAGAGAAATAATCCAGCCACTGAGCTGGGCTAGGGAGAAAGAGAACACTCCAGTTGCTACCCCTCTCCCCTGTGCCGAAATGCCATGGTGCAGACCTCGGGACTCTAAATCCAGACCTGCACCAAACACTTCCCTCTTAGACTTAAATCCACTGAGAATCATTTAACCTTCAGTCACCTACTCAAGACCACTCTTTTCTGAAGACTTCCTTCTGCTTGATTATGGCTTACTGTGTTCTTCCTCGTGCCAAGATTCTCTTGGGGGCATGTGCGCGCTACAAGTGCACCTACCATAACCTACCACTGGCCAGTCTTTTCTCTTCTTTTGTAGGCCAAGAGACAAGCCTGAGTAACAGCGAGAGATAGCAAAGGAAACGCGCATGGGAAGAGCTTGAGCGCAGCATACACATCCACTGCGGAGGAGGGAGAGAGAACATCTTCCCAAATGAGGACAATGCCACTGACTGCATCGCCCGTCCACCTAGACCACCAAGGAAATCAGGGTGGGAAAGAACACCCTGCCCCCCAAAACATTCTTACCAGCAGACTCTGCGAGAATGGGAGCCAGCACCCGGGACACCGGCCTCCCAATGCCATCATCTCCAGCATACAGCCTGCCTGTACAGAGAAAGTGGGTGGGGCTTAGTCCCCTTTTCTTGACTTACACATGCACAACAGGGCAGGGTGAGAAAAGTTCTGAATGTGTATGGAGAGACATCCAATTCCAAAGAGAGGGGGAGGATTTAAGGTAGGAATGGTAAGCAGAGAGTCTGGGTTTTCCACATGAGGTCAGAGGTGGCAGCGGAGGACAGCCAAGACACCAACAGGAGAAAGAAGAGAACAGACGCTTTTGGAGGGGTTTGCTACAGCAGCCGAGCTATTGGTTGAGGTGTGAAAGAGGTTCTGCAGTGTGACTGTGTGATGCTCAGCAAATATCAATTTCAAACCCTGCCTATGGTCCCTCTGGGTCAATAAACAGCATTACACAAGTTTTCTGTGGTCTTTTTGGGGTCTCTCTAACTTCACTATTAAGGCAACTGGGTTGGCCTCCCCTAGGCAGGCTTTAAGAGGGGCCAGAATCACCTCCCGCCCTTTGGTTGCTAACCCCTTCCCTCTTCACCACCTCTCTACCTATTCTCTGATGCTGCTCCTCAATGCCAATCTACATGCTTGGTATTCCTCCCACAGCAGACCTGACCACTTCGGATCTGGGTCTTACCACTAGCCCTTCCCTGGGGCCAAGTGAGCCCCCTTGCATCTTCTTGATCTTGCTTGATATGACTTTGCTATCTTCTTGCACATCTCTGATGTTCTCCCCCACCACCCCAACTTCTTCATTATGTCTTCGATGTACATCCTCCTGCTGTCTCCAACTAACTGCCTCCTGGTGTTTTAACCCAAACTCCTTTGACAAGGTGGCCCTGAGATCAGACTGAAGGGTGATCAAAGCCAGAGGATAGCAAAATGTGGCAGGAAAACAGAGTTCTTTTGGAACTCTCACAGTGAACCGAGAACTAGTCACCTGGTGAGTGTTGAGGGTTCCATGGGGGCCACTGCGCATTATCTGGTAGGTCAGTACTTAGAGGGCAACAGTTGCCAACATTCCTAACTTAGCAGCCTCAGTCCTCTTCTAGGGCCATGAAGGGGTATGTCCCTTCAAGAGATTCCAGTCACAAGTCTTGGAGGGGAAAATAAAAAGCCCTGTGTGGTTTGTGTACCAGATGCAAACTTTTAACTATGCATAGGCGCCTTTTCAGCGTGGTTTGTGAACCTCACACAAACACTGTAATTATATTTGTGTGAACAATGTACTTACACATTTCCAGCCCGGTTTGCAAGCCTTGCACAGGCTTACCAACAAGGTCCCTAGCCATTCCTTGAGTGGATCACAGGAACGTGGAGGACAGTGTATCCATCCCTCACGGTCCTAGTGAGCAGGGAGGTTGCACCAAGGAAGTTGGTAGAGGAGAGAGACCAGAAGAGGGAGGAGGAAAATTTGTCAGGTCAGTGTCGAGGACCAGGGAGGTAGCAATAGTGTTTCCTGGAAAGGGCAGACCCAGGAAATACCAACCCATTGCATAAAAAACAGGGGCCAGACAACATCACCTCTGGACAATCTGAGAATCCACAGAAAGAAAGTCTGCCTCATGACAGGTAGACCATTGTCGAACTCTCCCTGAACAGGACTGGGACTTGTGACAAGCTCTAGAACTGTGGAGAAATGCTCCTGAAGCTACTCTGATACTGCAGAAGGGGTCTGGCCCTTTGGGAACCCTGCAACCCAGAGAGCAGGACCAGGGTGCGTCAATGCTTGGTAAGGTTTGGACAGGAACCCACACAACAACAATTAGGACTCCTGATTAAAGACAAAGGGTGGTGTTAAGTGTTAGGTAAGGTATCCGTTCTATCACACAGGAAAACTTTATAGAGCAAGGAACAAACAGTTAATTGTGATGCTAATTTTCTTTACATTTAATGTGTATGGTACCAATATCCCTAGGCGGAAGAACACCCTATCCCTATAGGGTGTCCCTGTCCCTGGGTAGGAGGTGGTGTGCCGCCTATCTAATAGGAAAGAAAAGTGGGTAACGGTCCTACAATGTATGCAGTTACAGCATTTCTCAACAGCTAAAAAGGTTAACCATATATGACACCACCCTAAGCCTCTCTTATCGCCTCACTGCAAGCCTTTCTGGGACTGGTCAGGAATTCTCACATGGTCTTACAGGGATATGTGTGTGTATTGTTTGCAAGCTACTTGCATGTCGCCATTAGACCACATTTAACCTATGCTGAGCCCTGTGTTGTGCCCTATGGTCGCCATTCGACCACATTTAACCTTTGCTGAGCCCTGTGTTGTGCCCTATGGTCGCCATTAGACCACATTTAACCTATGCTGAGCCCTGTGTTGTGCCCTATGGTCGCCATTCGACCACATCTAACCTTTGCTGACCCCCTTGTTGTGCCCTATGGTCGCCATTAGACCACATTTAACCTATGCTGAGCCTTGTGTTGTGCCCCATGGTCGACATTAGACCACATTTAACCTATGCTGAGCCCTGTGTTGTGCCCTATGGTCGCCATTAGACCACATTTAACCTTTGCTGAGCCCTGTGTTGTGCCCTATGGTCGCCATTAGACCACATTTAACCTATGCTAAGCCTTGTGTTGGACCTTGTTGCGCCCTAGATATGCTTTATTAGTGAATGCCTCACCTAACCTACATGTGCCTTGTTAGTGAATGCCTCACCTAGCCTAGATGTGCCCCTCTACTGAATTGCCCATTTGTGCCTTTTTAGTGAATGCCTCACCTAGCCCAGTTGTGCCTTGCTACTGAATTGCCCATTTGTGCCTTGTTAGTGAACGCCCCACCTAGCCTATATGTGCCTCGCTACTGAATGCCCATATGCACATTACCATTGAATCTCCACTTGTGCCCTGCCATTGAATGCCCATTTGTGCCTTGTTAGTGAACTCCCTACCCAGCCTATATGTGCCTCGCTACTGAACGCCCATTTGTGCCTTGTTAGTGAACTCCCTACCCAGCCTATATGTGCCTCGCTACTGAACGCCCATATGCACCTTGCCACTGAATATCCATTTTTGCCTTGTTAGTGAACGTCTATACGTGCCTCGCTACTGAATGCCCATATGCACCTTGCCATTGAATGCCCATTTGTGCCTTGTTAGCGAACTCCCTACCCAGCCTATATGTGCCTCGCTACTGAACACCCAAACATCCATTTGTGCCTTGTTAGTGAACGCCCCACCCTGCCTATAGTCCTAAGCACCCACGTGCACATATCTGGAGTCACTAAAAATGCTGCATCCATTATTGCACTACAGCAGTATAGCTGTTACTCTAAGTTTTATCACCATGACCCAAGAACACCTCACGGCATCTCCTGCCTCGATATCAGACCCGGCCCTACATACAATGCCCAACATAGTGACTAATAACCCTACCAACTCTCCACCAAATAATATTAGTATCAGAGGTGAAACCTTCACCTCCCTCCCACGCACCTTACTAGACAGAAATCTTAAACTTCGCGCAAGACTCACACAACTATATGAACCACCTAGAAGAACCTTACCATCAACCAACCTAAAAACAAATTAACCACATAAACCACACCAGACGGTAACAACAAATGTCACTACAATCAAAACACAAAAGTTCAAGACCTCAGATACCAACTTAACCACCCCTAGCCAAGCAAACATGCCTAAAGAGACGCTAGTACTCAAAGGAGCACTCCTTAATGCGAGATCCCTTGTCGCCCATGCCCTTCACATAGCCGACCTCATTACAGAGCACAATCTGGACTTCCTGGCAGTAACCAAGACCTGGCTACATAACGCAGCTGGACCATCGCTAATGCTAGCCATTCCAGAAGGCTACACCATAACAAGACAAGATAGGGATGGCACACGAGGTGGTGGAATTGCATCATCTCCAAATTGAGCCTCTCTCTCAGAACATCCCCTCCTCAAATCCTACAATCCTGTGAAAATATCTCGGTCAAATTCCAGATAAATAACATACAAACCCTCACCATCCACTTAATTTATAGACTCCCAGGTCCTCTCGGTTCCTTCGACGAGGACTTGCATAGCCTAATCACCAACAACCTTAAACCTACCTCCCAGCTACTATTATTAGGAGATTTTAACCTTGGCTTTAATGACCCTATGGACAAACAAGCCTCAGACATAGCCAATACCATCAATGCATCAGGCCTGTTTCAGAAAGTCAACAGACCCACTCGCTCCAAAGGGAGAACACTAGACTGGATAGCAGATTACAACTGCACAGCCTCTATCACTTCCATCTCTCCCCAATCATGGACAGATCACTCTCTCGTAACCTTTAACCTATCTACAGCCAGACCCTCTCCGACGGTCCCATTGTTAGCACCTCCTTGTCTAACCAGAAACAAAAAGAGTATTACAGCGGAAAAAGTCATCCCCGCCATCCTACCCACGTTAAACGCTCTATCTGACAATCTAGACCCTAGTACTCTAGTTGAAGAATATAACAAGATTATGCTCAACACACTGGACAAAATCGCCCCGCTCAAACTTAGAAAAAGCAAACCTAAAGCGCACCTTAACAAATGGTTCACTCCCCAATTGAGAGATTTACGACTCCTAAAAAGAAAAAGTGAAAATTCCTGGAGACTATGTCCCTCTATCGAAAATAAAGCAAAACTATCCTCTATCTCCTCTCACTTTAAAAAAGAAGTGAACCTTGCCAAAAAGAACTCCTATGATGAACGTATCACTAACTCTAATTCTAGCATGAGAGAACTCTTCGCCATACTGAAGGAATTAGAGTCACCAATAGCCACACCAGACTTAGTTACCAAGGATAAGACTTGGTGCACAGATATTCAAAATGCGCTAGCAAATAAAATCAATACACTTCAAACTAAAATACAACAAAAAAAAGATATGCTCAACCTTCAGCACTTGTAACGCTCACTTGATTCTCGCAGAGGCGCCGGTCTTGACTGGGCGACTACCGTATCTTCAAAGGTGATGTGTAGCACCCGGTTGGCTCTTTGGGCTGGACCTCTGTGCACTGTATGCCTGACTTCAAGAGTAAGATGTCTGCAGACAGAAAATATGGGATTAATGAACTGGGGTTATTGGGGTGTCCCTATCTCTTCCCTTTTTTGCTCTCCTGTAGACCCCCAAAGGTTAACGCTCTCACCTTAGGTAAGTGAATGCCGAGCTCTCCATCTGCCTCGGGGCAGGGTGCTGTAACCAGTTTCTTCACTGGATCGGTAGCGCAGGCCTCTTGACTTCAGAGGACTGCTGTCCGTCGTTTACTGCACGAACGGTAAGTTTCGAGTAATTCTATTGTCTTTAAAGTCTTTAGCAATGATGTCTCTTGTTTTGCAGGTTCCGGCGATGGCGGATGACGGGCTGAAGTGAGTTGAAGATGGAGTCCGTATGATGAATAGAAGCGCTTGGAAGCACGTAAGTAAGCGCTTGTTGCCTGCTTCACGATGCGCTCTAACTGTCTTTTATTTTGCAGGTACGAGTTCGGAGCGGCTGCAGGGTGCCGGAATACCCACTGGGGTTGATGTGGAAAGGAGTAATGGCACGTGAGTATCAAAGTTCCCCAATGTCTTTAAACGCACCTTGTTTTGTCTTTCAGATGCAGGATGCAGCGCCGAAGGCCTCCGGAGCGTGCGAAGAGTCGGTAAGCTTTTGTCTTTCAGATGCCGGAATGCAGTGTGAAGACCTCCGGAGCGCACGAAGAGTAGGTAAGCCTTTGTCTTTCAGATGCCGGAATGCTAACCTGTTCTTTCTTGTCTTTATAGGTGTTGCTGAAGACTGGATTCAGGATGGTAAGCCTTTTTCCTTAGGCCCAGGATCCGATGCAGAAGACACGATGAGCGTTCTGCTGCAGAGGATGCAGAATAACGCAAAGCAAGATTCATCCACCGGGTGTGGTTTAAATAGCCTCCTGTAGTGCTTAGGTGTCTCCTTCCACAGCCACGCCTAGGTAAGAAAAGAGTTCCTGCTTTCCAGAAGAGTTCCAGTGTTCTGAATCTAGGGAGTGGCTCCTGCCCCACCCAACAGGAAAAGTAGTTCCAAGCAGAAGAGGATCAGAGGCTCAGCTGGCAGGCAAGTAAGCAGCATGGTCTGCTGCAGGTAAGTCCACCCAAGCATCATGAGCCCGGCGCTTCCAGCGCTGGGACTGGGCACATTTATGAGCCTGGTGCCACTGGCGCCAGGACTGGGTCCAAAAGGTCCCAATTGGGACTGGTTGGCCCTCGGAACCTGGGTTATGGATCTGCTTCCAAGGGAGTTGGGAAAACCCTGACCTTTTGGAAGCAGAGATCATGACAGCACTCCCCTAATACCTCTACACATAGTATCCCACCAGAGGCAAACAACAAATTTCACTTCTCCAAAACATCCCCACTAGAAGTAGAAAAAATCATTCTTTCACTCAAACCATCTAACTGCAAGGGCGATACTTGCCCAGCACAGTTAATAAAAGACACTGCCAGAGACCTCTCACCATTTATTTCTAAATTAATCAATGCCTCCTTCACATCAGGCACTATCCCAGCCAATTTAAAACATTCCTGGGTGCTCCCACTTCTCAAAAAACAGACCTTAGACCCACTTATCCCAACCAACTACCGCCCCATTACCACTGTGCCATTCCTCCTCAAAATATTGGACAAAGCTGCCTATATTCAGATACAAAAACACCTTGACTTGTATAAGCTCCTAGGAGCAAGACAATCTGGTTTCCGTCCACTTCATGGAACGGAAACCGTCTTAATTGATTTAAAGACGCAGGTCGACGAGCTGAGGGATGGAGGAGGAACAGCACTCTTGCTCCTACTTGATCTCTCAGCAGCATTCGACTTGGTCGATCACAAGGTACTTTGCAAACACCTGGACTCTGCTGCCAATTTCTCTCCTGAGGCCATCAAATGGTTAGAATCCTTCCTCAGCGAAAGAACAATGAGAGTTTTTTCCCCTTCGGCCGCAGCTGACCCTACCCCTATATTATGTGGCGTTCCCCAGGGTTCCTGTGTCTCGCCTACCCTATACAATATCTTCACCAAACCCTTGTTCGATGATCTAGACCTTCTGAGTATCACCTACACTAACTATCAGATGATACACGGATTCTCCTCCCGCTTTCTGGGGATCATAGGAAGGACTCGGAATTGGTGAACAGGGTATATCTCATTGTTCAAACATGGATGGCCACACATGGCCTGTGCTTGAATGACGACAAGACAGAGTTGATAATCCTGGGAACACATATGAACACCAAAAAATTAGGTCAGGAATTCTTCTCCTTCAATATTGATGGAAATCCTTTCAGGGTCTCCAAGGAAGTAAAAACCCTCGGTTTCTACTTGGATTCCACACTATCATTCGACAAACAACTAAAATCCTTGGCCTCCACCACCGCATACACCTGCAAACTGATAAGAGCAGGCAAGCCTTTACTCTCTAATGACAGTTGCATGATCCTGGCTAGAGCACTTATCCTCTCCAGGATCGACTACTGTAATGCCCTTTACAGTGGCGCCAACAAATCTACCATCCAGAAACTTCAAACGCTCCAAAACAATGCTTTGCGAGCAGCGCTTGGCATAAATAAAAGAGCACACATCTCCACCATTAGACGTCAACACAAATGGCTATCTACAAACCACAAAATTCAATTAAAAATGATCTCCTTGACACATAAAGCTCTTAACAATGCCGCCCCAAGCTACCTCACGAACAAAATACAAAAAAAAAACCTCCATCAGACCTATTAGAGCTACCAACACTAACTGTCTGGTAGTACCTAGATTTAAACTTACCACGGTCGGTGGGAATAGTTTCCCTGTGAAGGCGGCTAAAACCTGGAATCTATTACCAAACAATCTAAGAGCAGATCAGCCGTACACACTATTCAGAAGGAATGTTATCCAATATCTTATCTCCAACGACCACTAGATATAGGTTTATAGTATTCCCAGACCTGACACTTGTCCCTCTCCTCTGTCTCACGATATGTTATGCGTACCATCTTCTATGTAACTCATCGACCTGCACGATGATGGTCCTGCACATTTGTATACTATTACTGTATCTTGTATAATATGTATAACTTGTATAATATCTATAATATCCATTACTGTATCTTGTATAATATGTATAACTTTTACTGTATCCTGTATAATCTGTAACAATGTAAGTTTCGCATTATCCTACCTGCTGCGCCCTTCTACCTATGGGTCTGGAGAGCATTAAAAATAAAACAAACAAACAAAACAAACATGTGCAACTGTAACTTTTCAATCTGTGTGGTTTTCAGCATTCATATATTTTCGGGCTGAACATCGCTGCTTCCTCTGTAACATGTAGAATGTTAAAATTCCTCCTTTTCAATCACCTTATGCATGAATCTGTCTGTGCATTAAAGATGAGGGAAATAAAGGGGTTGCACTTCGCACAATTTTTAATAAAATCAAATCAATTATTTACACTCATTTTTGTTGCACCAACATCTTATCTATAACTATGGCTTTCCCTGGATACATAACTGCACAGTATCACCCTCAGCAATGATATTTTGCAACAACATCAGGACCCAAAATTACTCTGGACCGACTTAGGCCACTTATTGGATTTGAAATAGTACTTCCTTCATGAGGCAGTTCCACCTTAAAGTAGTACCAAAATGCATTCCATTTTAAATTTTGTTTCTCAATACAAAGTAGATTAGGTTTGAAGAACAACGTCTAACTTTGTATTCAATGTAAATGGGGAACACAAGGCACTGAGTTAGTAACTCCCGCACCCCTGTTTTCAAATTGCATTCCCCAAAGTTCCCTTACTGTTATCATCCCAGATTTTACCCTGGTCAATATCTCTGAACGAATTGGGGTTTATTGAGGTTTTCATTTACCTTCTGAATATGGCCTCTGATTTTGGAGAGCCAGCAGGGAACTCAGCCTGGAATCTTTGCTAAGCAAACCCTCTCTTCAGGTGGCTTTTCAGGAACCCAAATAACATAGACTTGTCATCCCCTCAATGGACTGATTTCCCATGTGCCTAGGGCCAGTCCTTCAAGCTCTGCTCTCCAATCTCCAGGTTGTTCCCCTTATTAATCTTTATCACCCAATACTCTATAATCCAATTATGTGCATACAATTATATATCTCTTGTGATACAGGTGTGGTTTTCCCAGTGCCAAAGGTGGGAGTGGAAAAAACACTCTTATTGAGAAAAGCCCATTTAGCTTTTATTCTCTAATTCTTGATTAAAATATGTGAGATTAATAAAAACGAATATTTTCAGATTCTGCACATTAAGGCACATATTTAGAGACTTTGATTGATTTTGCTACGGTAAGATTTGGAGACCTTGTGCGTTTTTGCCATTTTCTGCCCATTCAAAATGTGGCACTATATATATTCTATCACATATATTGATAGATGTCACTTCTGTCTACTAACTGTCCAAACTGTGTGTTGATCAGAGCTTTCATTGTGACACAGTAATCAATTTAATGATTACACATTTTAATGTGAGGTTTTCCCTCATGTTAAGATGAATCAGTTTATCTAGTTTGAGGTTACTGAGATTTTCCTACAGGTGGCAGTGGTGGGGCATTGCCTATATACTCACTTTTGCATGCTATTAATGTGTAGCAGACTTCTTTTGCCGGACATACATTCAATAACCTTCCCTTTAACTGTCATAATGGAGTTCTTTTATTAGATGCCTAGATTTTGACCTATGACAAGTCATTTGGAGCCAAGGGCTTGAATACATAAGTGTAATGTGGCATGGCCTTTATAGATGTAATCTTCAGAACTGGCCGAACAGGTCATCAAGGCATTTTGTGTATGCTCTTCATGCACATTCCTTGGCTGGGTAAGGCCTTTTATATGTTAAGCTTGAGCGTGTGAATCTTTGAAGGTTTAAAGCCCTCATTTTGACAATTTCTAGCTCCCCATCTAACATGCATGGCTAAAGCAGAAATGAAACATTAAATTAGCTTTTGGTTACACCCTACATTTCAGTTCCCTTTGTTTAATTAACAACCATGCAAATCCATCCTCTTTAAAATATATATAGTAACAATTCACATAATGCTACAATACACCTTACTTTTCTTTTTATATTTTCGTTTGGACACAGTCCTTAAATCTATATCACAGTTAACTGTAGATATACGTTGTTCTATACAGGGCATTTTCACAATTATGAGGATATGTTAAGAAAGCCAGTGCTTTTAAACTGCAGAGTTGCGAGAATGAGTTTTGTGGAGAGTCATGCTGGATTCTCATGTGTATAACATATTCCAGGTTGCTTAGGTCATTTCTTGGTATTTCTTCCATAAAGCACTTGTTTAAATACACGTCATTCCTGAAATGTCATTAGCAGCAAACAAGCAACAATTGAAGAACTGTTTTGGTGCTGTGAAGTATTAATTTCCAAATAAATACAGTTCTCTGGATTTCTTTCAGCTCTAATAAGCCAGTCTTCATATATTATGGAGAAACATAAAACCATGGAAATATTATTGTACATTTAGTTTGATCTTGCATGTTTCCAGGGTTGTCCTTTTGTCATAACAGTGAGCAAGAGGCCTAGATTTTCCAAAAATTACAATTGCGGACTGATGCCTCTTTTGCTCTTTTAGGAAGGCTTCTTATTTTTAAATTCACTTTATTTTAGGCCATTTCCTTTGCACCATTTATCCTAACAACACGTCTTCTCATGCTGAGCAGGTGTTGTGACTATGTCACGTTCCACCACATATACAGACCACCTCACAGGAGGGACTTTTATTGCTGATATCTCCAATTTAGTCGCCTCTGCCAAATTAACACATACTAATAATGTGCTCTCAGAGAATTTAATGCTCCCAAGTTTCACATCGACAACCACACTCCAAGCAGGATTTTTGCACTAACAGGATCCATGGACCTTAAGCAAATTGTGCTCTCTCCAAGGCGCAACAAAAGCAATACCCTAGACGTAGTCTTAACATCTATCTCCCCATACCAACTGTGCGGGACCTATCCCACTCCATTGGTCTGACCGCGCCGCCATCCCCTATTGATCACCCGATTGACCACGGCCCACCAAGATCAGGATAAATGCTCTCACTCAGTGCCGCTCATTCAAATCCTTCCCAGGCAATGAGCTAGAAGCCAACTTCACAGACTTCCCCAACACAGGGAATGTCTCGGTCCTCCTAGAATTATTCAACAAGCTATGAAACTGGTGGACACTTATGCCACCTAAAAGCCAGCAACGCTAAGAGCAAACCATGTGCCCCTTGGTATACCCCAGAGTTCGCCTCCAACGAATGCTTAATCGGAGTCCTAGATAAATGGTGGCACAAAAACAATAACCCTGGAGTGCTTGCCAATCTCTCTACCCCAACTGCACCATCATTGCAGCAGTCACTAACAGGAGCAATGCCCTCTTTGAAGTAGCAATACATTGTACCTAACCCTCCTCAGATCCAGAGGTGCCACAAAACTCAGAAGAAATGCGACTGAATAAAAAAATGTATTGGTAAAAAAAATACAAAATCTGGCAGATCATTACACAAACATCCCACAACATTAGCTCCTCCCTCTACCCCAGCATGTACACTGCCCCTTTGGACTGAATTCTCTCTCACTCCCCCAGATCCCTTAAAAACAATTGCCTCCCTCAAATCTACTTCCTACTCTGACAATACCATCCCAGCCTCCATGTTTAAAAAATTGATGAGCCTGGCGCTGAACGCACTCCTCCGCATCATTAATTCCTCCCTCACAGAAGGATAATTCCCGGACACCCTCAAGACTGGTCTCATACAACCGCTTTTAAAAAAAAAACGACCCTAGACCAAGATGACCTGGCCAACTCCTGGCTCATTACGAACCTCCAATTTATTGGCAAAATCTTGGAAAAAGTAGTCGCTGCACAACTACTTGCCAGAATCAAACTGCACCACCTCCTAAACAACAGTCAGAGTTCCGGCCCAAGTGTAGCATTGAGACAGCCAGGTGGTGGATGATGCCCTCCAAATCATGGAAAAAGGAGCTTCATGGCACCTCGTACTCATTGACCGCTCTGCTGCATTCGACACCACAGACGACTGCATCTTTCTTGCCGACAGGATGAGGTCTCTGGCACTGTCCTGAATTGGTTTACCTCCTAATTCTCAGGTAGATACCAGGTCATCCAGTTGAATATGTTGCGTTTGAACCGATCACCAGTCTCCGGTGGAGTCCACCAAGGCTCCATCCCTTCGTAGATCCTTTTTAACCTTCACTAGTAGCCTATGGGCCTATTCCTCAAAATTCCCAATACAGCCATCAACCAATGCACAGGCAATACTCATTTGTACATGAGAGGAAAAAACCCACAGGACATCAGTCATCTCCGCAATTACCTTGCCATCATCCAGTCCTGGATGTCAACAGCCTACTTCAAACTTAACCCACCCAAGAACCAATTTGTCCTCATCATGCCCCCGCTAAACAACAACTTGTCCAACAATGGCTCAATGATATGTATCTAGAAGGATTTGATCCACAACTCTCAGATTCAACAAAATACTTAAAGGATAGTTCCGGGACTTTTTTTTTTATTGTCCCTACGGTTCGGCCATGTGTTTTTAAGCATAACTCAGTAGATCGTAGAAAACTTTCCTATGGACCTTACCCGACTTTTCGTCCATTAACGCACTCGAAATCAGCCGCCATTTTCTGATAATCCTATCATTTCCCCCCATTGACCTGGCTCACCTGCTTTTGCGGCACTAAATCAAATCCCCCGCCCCTGAGCCTGACATCAGCAGACACGTACCGCCCATTTCCCAACGCCAAAGCACGTTTCGTGTCAACAATCGCTGCGCCTCAGCTAATGACGTGTCGCCATGGAAATGGCAGGACGCCTCTTTCCTCAATAAGTATAAACACACCGTTTCACAACACACAGCAGCAGATTTTCGATTCCATTACTCTCTCTGTGTTACTTTGAGTATTCTGTGACTCGTTTCTGTGCTCTGGTCAGCTACCTTCGCCGCTTCTCGGCCTTGTGAACACCTGTACCATCTCTGTAAATTATTTTACATTCTTTACCACACAATGGCTACAATAATGCCGTATATGTACGAGCCCGAGTACACCGAGGAAGAACTACTGGAAAGGCAAGCACGCGAAAACGATGGGGATTCGGACGGCAGTTGGGAGGACCAGTCAACGGATGAAGAGCCTGGACCATGTCGCATGGACGGCGTCTCCACCTGGTGCACGTGCAGTCGGTGCGAGCTAATGCCAACTGAGGAGGAGAACTGCTGCTGCCGAGAAAATTCGGGATGCCTGGCCTACATTTCAGAAGGCGAGCCAAGTCCGCAATGCATCACCGAGCTGCCAGAGTTCAGGGAAGCCTGCCTCTCACGGACCGTGTTGAGGATGATGATGGTGCTTATGCACGAACTTTGCGGCACTGTTCGTCCGCGTTATCCGAGTAACGAGTAAGTATACTCTGGTTGTGATGTCAGTGATGCCACTACTATTTCATGGTCGTCTCATCATTCGAATGCATGTAAATTGGTTCCATGTTGTGCATTTTCTAGATAGAATTTTTTTCAAAGCAGAATGACATTTTTTACCTGAATCGACAGTGATAAGAAAGTTGTCATTTTAATACAGTTTGCATCTTTCATTTTCACAGGTGGTACAGGCTGGTGGCCTATCGTTGCTTCACTTGGTGGCTTCACGGGAGGCTCGGACACCGCGTTCGGAGAGTAATACCTGCCTGTGCGGTACTTGCCATTAGACAACATTTCCCCAGCGACAGTGGACAATACCGCGGATTTTCCCTGGATGTGCTGCAACCGCAACTTTACAATGTGTAATGTTTATTATTTATGTTCAATTGAAATTAAGATCTAAAATAAAACCCAACATATATTTTAACAATGGTTGTTTTGATTTTTTAAATGAATCTAGTGTGTCTCCATTGAATAGTCTTCCTGCCTGCTGCTGACTAACTGCCTAGGCATCCAGGGTCTCCAGGGTGAACTGCACCCATATATTCTCCTGGGAGGGTGAGGTATTTATAAACTCACCCCCCTGCCTTCCATGCACTAGATCCTGCAGCCTGCCTCTTACATGCAGTTAGATGGCCTCTCCTTGGTGAGGCCCTGCGGCAAACGAGTCTTGTCTGCACGACCACCGCCCCAATCCACCCCCCGCCCTATCAAACGCAGTTCACACGGGGGTACTTGTGCTGGCAAGTGGAGCTGTCAGGGAGCGATAAAGGCCAAGAGGTGCCAAAGACCATGTACACTTCAAAGTGGTCTATAGAGCATGGGTTGTTGTTCCCATGTCTACCTCCAGACCCCGTGTCTCCTGCCAAGCATCCCCCTCACGCTGGACGGCCCCCTGCAATCCACATAAGTGTGTCTCCATTCACGAGTCTTCCTGTGTCTTGTCTGCACGACCACCGCCCCAATCCACCCCCCGCCCTATCAAAGGCAGTTCGCACGGGGGTACTTGTGCTGGCAAGTGGAGCTGTCAGGGAGCGATAAAGGCCAAGAGGTGCCAAAGACCATGTACACTTCAAAGTGGTCTATAGAGCATGGGTTGTTGTTCCCATGTCTACCTCCAGACCCCGTGTCTCCTGCCAAGCATCCCCCTCACGCTGGACGGCCCCCTGCAATCCACATAAGTGTGTCTCCATTCACGAGTCTTCCTGTGTCTTGTCTGCACGACCACCGCCCCAATCCACCCCCCGCCCTATCAAAGGCAGTTCGCACGGGGGTACTTGTGCTGGCAAGTGGAGCTGTCAGGGAGCGATAAAGGCCAAGAGGTGCCAAAGACCATGTACACTTCAAAGTGGTCTATAGAGCATGGGTTGTTGTTCCCATGTCTACCTCCAGACCCCGTGTCTCCTGCCAAGCATCCCCCTCACGCTGGACGGCCCCCTGCAATCCACATAAGTGTGTCTCCATTCACGAGTCTTCCTGTGTCTTGTCTGCACGACCACCGCCCCAATCCACCCCCCGCCCTATCAAAGGCAGTTCGCACGGGGGTACTTGTGCTGGCAAGTGGAGCTGTCAGGGAGCGATAAAGGCCAAGAGGTGCCAAAGACCATGTACACTTCAAAGTGGTCTATAAAGCATGGGTTGTTGTTCCCATGTCTACCTCCAGACCCCGTGTCTCCTGCCAAGCATCCCCCCTCACGCTGGACGGCCCCCTGCAAACCGCATAATGCCACGACATATACACGTCATTCATTCACAAACACACCCCTGTTTCGAATTCTTTATAACCCACTTCATATTTCTAATGAGAACTTCTTTGCGCTTTGCTAGTCAACCCGTGAAGGTGCTGGTTATCTGCTCTTCGTCTCTGTGAACTTCCGTGACCACTTCGAGGAAACTCGTCAGTTTGCAACCTGTGAACTGCTCCCTGTTCTACGACAAGAAACTACTCTGATCCCGGAATCTAACTGTTTGTTCGTCAAGGTAAGGCCATGTACCATAATCATTTTGCGTCCAATTTCTTTTCGTTCAAGACAGTACATGCAAGGAACTAGTCACATGTTCTGAGTTTAGTCAAATTATTTTTCTATTTTTTTTAAAGTTATTCAAATACTTATCTGCATGTGAATAACGTGTATAGTTCCAAGAACCAAAACGAACCTTGCATTGAGCCTTTTATGTGTCATTTAATTTTTTAACACATTGGTATTCATAGAGAATTGTTGATCTTTACTTTTCAGAACTTTCCACAATGCCTGCCTGTTCCATTGGCGGTTGCCCTTCGAAGACCCATAATAAATCTGAAGGTACTATAATGCATGTTTTCCCTAAGACAATAGATCAGATAAGAGAATGGGTCCGATATTGCGGATATCCACCGTCTGAGCTTGAAAGTAGAGTCCTAGAAGTCTTTGCGGACAAGAGGGGTGATCGATACCGCATCTGCAGCAGGCACTTTAGCTCTGACATGTACTCCACATCATTGCTAATAAAGAAGAACACACCGCGAGCGAGGCGAAAATTGCTCTCAACCGCTATTCCCACTCTATTCGTCCACATCCCTCCACTGGTGAGTCAAGTTTACGTATTTATCTCTCGGCCTTGCGGTAGTGTGTAGCATTAGCTAACAATAATTTCCCCATTTATGTATCCACTCAATATGAAGGCGGAAGATTCTCCATCCGTGTCGTTATTGCAGTCATCAGCCACTTCAAGCGCCTATCGGGTAATCTTACTTGGCTATTCTGCCACTGACTTGTTTTAGGCATGTAAATCAATAGTTTGAATTTATCGTGTAATTATTTTACCTAATGGTACACCCTTGTACTCGTCCTCTAGTCTTTGTTTTCAGTTATAATTATTGTTATCCAAAATAATGCAAGTACTGTCTTTCAGGGAGATGCTGAGGAGTCCAACGTATTGACGACTACCGTTGATGTCACTCAGATGCTCGAGGTACGTTTCAGGACAGTTCCATCGATGGAGATCATCAGATCTTGCATTCTTGTAGCGTGATTGTTACACACAATGTTTCTTTCGTTTTTAGCCATTGATATGTCCTTCTGTCGTCGCCCTCCTATGTGTCTTCTTTTTTCAATATTGTGTTCATTACTAATGAAAGTCTCTATGTTTCAGGGAGTCGATGGAGCATTAGTCCAAGAAGAAGGGGGAGCGTGCAGTTACGGGTCGGCGCAACAGCTTGCAGAAGTGTGCACCGCAGTTACATCGTCCCTTGATGTTCTTATGCATTTCGAGGTATGGATACTGACAGTTCGATCAAGCGAAATCATATGACGTGATTACATCCGCTATACTTCCTTCTTTATTAACGCAAGTACTATGTTTCAGGGAGATGACGGAGCTTCTTCTACAAGAACATCACCCCTAGTAGTTGATGCAGATCTCTGGGTGGTGACACTTCCAACGATCGAGCAAATCGAATCATATTTACATATCCATTATTTATTTTAGACAACTGATCATTTGTGCAGGTCTATTTAGATGAGCCGTTCACGCCTGCACAAAGTTTCTGTTCTTTTTATCAAAATAGAAAACCATACTAATGCAATTACTGTGTTTCAGGGAGTCACTGAAGCATCATCTTCAATAATATCATCAACGGAAGTCTATGAGGAGCCCGAGGTATGGATCTTGACAGTTCCATCTAACTAGATCAACAATGCGTGAATAATTGTTGTTTGAATGTTCTACACAAAGCGTTCATTCGTGTTTTGCTATTGAGATGTACGTGGGTATTGGTCCCCAAGTACATTTTGTGTTTTCAATATTATTATACATACTAATGAAAGTTCTATGTTTCAGGGAGTCGATGGAGCGTCAGTGCGTGATGGATGTTCTTATCATGAAAATATAGTCGTTGCAGCGCAAGAGGAAGTGGAGACATGCACACACGAGTCGGAGCAACAGCGTCCTGATGTTGAAGTTCGAGGCAAGAAAGTTTCAAAGAAAAGAAAGCAAAAGAAGGTTAGTGTCCTGGTCACTATATTATGTTGTTTTTCACTGTTAATAGTTCAATACTGTAAGTTGTGTTTAAACTGAACATCCCTTTTCCAATCTGTCCTCTAGTTGCGAGTGGGTGTACGAACTAGATCTACACAGACAGTGAAGCGAACGAGAGATGTTGCTTGTCAAACCTTTTGGCAGGGACTTGAGACTGGAGATGCATCGTGCCAATGGGAAGAATATGAAGTGATTGACAACAGAGCTATACCACCACCAGCCATTGATAGTGAATGTCCTCCTGGTAGTTCGGATGCAGTCGGAGATCAATTCACAGAATCTACACCCGCAAAAACTAAGACCGCAAGAAAGTTGAAGAA
Source organism: Ambystoma mexicanum (assembly GCF_040938575.1). Lineage (NCBI taxonomy): Eukaryota > Metazoa > Chordata > Amphibia > Caudata > Ambystomatidae > Ambystoma > Ambystoma mexicanum. The sequence continues at coordinate 133,192,107 of NC_090927.1, forward strand.
ATTGTTTTATTCACCCATCTCCGGAGAAGGAACAGATGTTGCAATGGAAGAGAATGAAGTGGACGACAATGAAACACCATCAATATCACTGAACATAGCGGAAGACGATATCAGAGATTCTACCTTTCATGTGAGTGACATGTCCTCAACGTTACAGGCCGAACCAGCTGGGATGCAGAGTGACAGTATAAGGAAAGAGGCCAAATTCATTGTATTCGATAGTTGTTTGATTGATATTATTATTCGGATGAAATGTGGGCATTCGGTTGGTGGGGAAGTATGTGGGGAGCCATTCATTAATGTGACTCGTGCAATTCGAGGCACTAACCTTAAAATACATGCCACCTGTACAAAATATCATCCTTTCTCATGGTCTGCACAACCTATGCTGGGACAACTGCCAGCAGGCAATCTACTTTGTGCAGCGGCTGCACTTTTTAGTGGTTCAAGTTTTAAAAAATTAGAGTCTTTCTTTCAGTTTGTGGGAATCCATTTCATTGCGAAAACTCAGTTCTACAAATACCAAACCGATTATCTATTTCCAGCCATCAGCGAAGCTTGGAGAATGGAAAAAATGTCTATTAATAGTACATTCGCGGGCAAACGGTTCAGGCTAGCCGGTGATGGACAGTGCGACAGCCCAGGATTTTCAGCCAAGTACTGCACCTACCACTTTCAGGACATGGAAAGTAAGAAAATTGTGAGTTCGGTGGTCGTGCAGGTGTCACAAAGTACATCCTCAGTGGCCATGGAGAAAGTTGGCTTTGTAGCATCATTGCAAGAACTACAATCGCGGGGAATGGTGATCGACCTGATAGCCACGGACAGACACGTTTCAATTGCCAAGACAATGAGAGAACAGTACAAAAATATAAATCACCAATTTGACGTTTGGCATCTTGCAAAATCAATCAATAAAAAATTGTCGGCTGCAGGTAAAAAAAAGAATTGCAAGGTATTTCACAGTGGTCCAAGTCAATCAGCAACCATCTTTGGTGGAGCTCAAAAACATGTGGAGGGTCGTTGGAAATTCTACTGGAAAAATGGCGGTCAGTAATGCCACACTGTACGAACGTTCACCGATGGAACACGAACCAACATTTCCACAATTGTGAACATGGCCATTTGTCCACAGAGGAGGCACGGAAGAAGAAGTGGTTGATTCCTTCATCACCCACTCACAAAGCCATTGAAAAGATTGTATTTGATAAAACTATAACAAAAGCTTTGAGGGGACTCACGGAATTCTGCCACACAGGAGATTTGGAGGTGTTTCACAATATGTGCCTAAAGTACAGGCCAAAACGATTGCATTTTGGCATGGAGGGCATGATAAATCTGACTCTTTTAGCGGTCTTGGCACATAACCATAATGTTGGCCGTCAACAAAGTAGGACGACCGGAACTTTAGGGACGCTTCGCTACAATAAGGCCTTCACTAAAAGAAGTAAACAATGGGTGATCAAACCAGTGTTTGAGGATATGCAATATGAGTTTATTGAGAAACGTATTGTTGACGTCCTAGATAGGCACATAAATGGAGTTGTGAACGAACCTGTGCAGGGGACAACTGCATTGCCACCCAACATTGCCTCTGTTCCATGTCCACCTAAAGAAGAACTCATTGAGAAATACACATCACGGTTTAAATGATTGTAATTTGATTGTCTGTTCTCTCGAGTCTCCTCATGTCGCAGGCCCATTGAATATGTGTATCTATCCAACCTTGTTCATTTGCGCATTAAATTAAACCAAACAGTAATATAAATCATTTTTCAAAAAATATAGAATGTCTCTGTATTTATGGTTCTGTGGGGCTGCAAAGCACGCAGACAAAATGCAAAGATGGAGTGTAAATTTCAAGTCCTGTGAGAATACCTTACACTGAATGTAGCTAACTAGGAATGTGTGCTCGTTCAAAGTGAAGGTCAGCTGCTTTGATTTTTTCTCGGGTGCCAGAATGGCCCACGACTCAGTATAAGGTTCTATTGTATTTTGACCTTGACAGGCCGGGACCACGTAAGAAACGATAATGAATATAATTTCAGAAACGAAAGCCATTTCATGTTCGTTCATTAGAAGAAATAACGTCGGCATAGAAGGAGTGGTATTTCGGGGCTGCCCTACGCACAGACACAATGGAAAATGCAAATATAATGTAAGTAACTCTTTAGATGAGTTTATACCGCAATTTAATTACTATACAGTAGCTTTAAAGACGGGTTAAGTTGTACTTGTTCGTTCTATGTGGCATATTGTTTTGTACCGCGCACTATCTTGGGGAGAACCGTCTACTTTTACGGAAGCACCTCAAAACCTTTGCTTCTGCTTTCTCTCTCCCTCTCCCCTGCTACAACTGGTCCACTGTCTGCGATCTCGGTCCTGGGCCCTTCCACTCTCCACCTGCACTCCCTGTCAACCCCTGCACTGATGGACTGTCTCAGTATCCTACAGCCCCCCCTTGACGTTTAAAACCCAGTTGCACTGTCCTAGCTATGAAATAATTTCCCGACCGAATATATAAAATGAATAATTTTAATAAAGATCTGATGGTGAGACTAATTTCATTGTTTATGTTTTTCAAACAGGTACATCATGCATTACTGCATGTGTCACGAGTACCAGACACCGGCGGACGGCTTTTTTAACCGCCAGTTGCTTCTCCGTGTGAACAACGTTACCACCCTGACCATTTTATGGGACGATCGCCAAGTACAAGTATGCCCTTACGCGGTACTAACGGCTAGATGCAACATACAGACCGTTGTGGTGGCCTAGTGCCTCATTGTTGGAATAGCCATGCGATTATCAGTGCGACCGAAGAGCTTATTTTACCTTTAACCAACACCCTGTTTACTGCACACGAACATCGCTTGCCTCAAGACGAACTATTTTGGATCGAGAGCAAATAAAAATGAAAATCGCTGAATATTCTCTAAACATTTGATGTCCAATAAATGTACTTTGCCAAATGTACAATCTTGCAGTTTGCTTTTAAACCACAGTTTCATATTCCGAATTGTGGCGCTGTATTGTGAGATGATCTAAGACCCTGTGTACAGCAAAGGAACATCGCGTGCCTCAAAACGAACTTTTTGGAACCTGAGCAAATAAAAATGCAAATCGCTGAATATTCTCTAAACATTTGATGTCAAATAAATGTACTTTACCAAATTTACAATCTTGCGGTTTGATTTAAAAGTACAGTTTCATATTGCGAATTGTGGCGCGCTGTGTTGTGAGCTAATCTGTGTTGGTTTCCGGGTTCTGTGTGGAGTCGCGTAGAAGACGCCTGGGCGCGTTTGCCTACGCAGCACAGTCACGTCACGGATAGAGGCGGGGAATATGAATGTTTTGATAAAGTCTGTTTCAGGGGCGGGGGATTTGATTTAGTGCCGCAAACGCAGGTGAGCCAGGACGATGGGGGGAAATGATAGGATTATCAGAAAATGGCGGCTGATTTCGAGTGCGTTAATGGACGAAAAGTCGGGTAAGGTCCATAGGAAAGTTTTCTACGATCTACCGAGTTATGCTTAAAAACACATGGCCGAACCGTAGGGACAATAAAAAAAAAGTCCCGGAACTATCCTTTAAGCTTAACCATTGACAGCAGCCTGTCCAGAAACACATAGCCAAGAAGGCACAAACAGCCTGGCTCCAAATCTCTACCCTTCGGAAAAATTAATCCCTTCATCCCGCCGCAGGTCTTTTGGATCTTAGCACAGGTCTTGCACATCGATGCAGGAAATGCTTTCCTGACAGGGCTCTCAGATGCTCTCTTAGCGCCCCTAAAAGCAGTCCACCGTGCAGCATGGCATATTACAGTGCAAGGAAATTTGACTAACTCACCCCCATCCTTCGCAAACTACATTGGCTTCCTCTCCAGGCCAGAATACTGTTCAAGAATGCATGCCTCATCAAATAAGCAGTCACAAGTAGCACACCACCGTACCCGGCGGCTAAGCTCCACCTATATGGTGGCACACACTCCTCACCCACTAAATGCACCACCCAGCTCTAATCATAACTCGTCAGCATAGAGGAGCCCCATGAACAGTCCTCCTTTAGTCATGCATTCACCCTCTTAAACTCTCTCCCAGTATCGGAATGTCCCACAATTCTCCAATTAAGGCAAATCTCTCAAAATGTAATTTTTCAATAATACCCAGCCAAGGACTGATCCCAATGGGCACACAAGACTGATGCAAACAACAACTAACAGTACTGTGCTACTGTTAAAAGATGCCACCCCAAATGCTAGGAACCCCCACCCTCTACAGCACTCTGTTGCTCTCGAGATAGGACCATGGGGTGATGAGTGGTGCCAGGGACCCTAGCAAACTTGTCACAGAACAATCTGCACGCATCTGCTTAGGAAGACCTACTTTCTTGCCCAAGGTGATACATGGGCCCGGGATGAGCGGTTCAATCCACAGGATTGGTGGGGAATGAAATGTGCTCCTGTATCAGTCTCATGACAGACAGCACCTGGGGAGAGCATGGCGGGGTAATGCGTGAACTAGAGCCACGGTCTGGTGCAATGTGCCTGCTTGAGGTTGAGCTGGGCTGCCTTGGTTGGGGCTGAGGTACAGGCTACTGCTGGAGAAGTATTTCCTCTAGCAGGCCCCACTGTAGAGAGAAAACTGGGAATGTGCTTGGTCATTTAAGGGGCCCATCCCCCAATTGCTGTTTTTTCCGTGTGTGGCTTGTTGTGTGTGGTGCCATGGCCTATTTGTCCTTCTTGTGCCTGTAATCCCCTTTTACTTTTATGAATTGCACTTGATTTGAGCAGGTGGTATTTTTTTGAGTAAAAAGCAGATGCAAAATCAGGTGAACCATTCCTAAAGCCGCTTTCCCAACATTTTCAATTGAGGCTTAAAAGTTAAGCAACAGTCCTTACTACAGCACTACAGTCGTATTTATGCCTGTCTTTTCAGGAATAACGTGCAATGACAGGGGCATACAGAGCAGAATCCATCGGAGCGTAAAAGCAAGATGCAAAACAGTTTCCCCTTACTTTTACACTCTGTGGCACTTGTTAAATTGCCCCTTCCCCGTTTAGAACTCCAGTTGTGTTTGGAAAGGTGCAAGAGAGTCCATTGGCCATAAAGGCATTTGTCGATTGTGCAGCGGCAACTGACTAGCCCCTCTGATTGGGCTGTGAACATTGGATAACCCTCTGATTGGGCCGTAGCCCTATGTCCTGAATCTGTAGCTCAGCCCATGGAAGGTATCAAGGGAAGTCCCATGACTACAGGCCCAGCGACCCAACCAAACTATTCTCTTGGTATGGGAATAGTAAAACCTACTAAGGAGCTCTCATTCAACCTAATAAAACAAGCACATTTGCCGCTTATCTTGGGATGTGGCTATGGAAGCATAATCCGTTTATTAATTGGTCAGCCTACACCTTACGACCATGGTCCAAATGTTTTTCTTGCGATTACTTTAAGACTTAAGCACGGAACCAGCCCTGAGAACATAAGGCACAGCCAGCCCTTTTGAACAAGCCCCGCCTGGTGGCTTGTTTGACAAGTTTTCTGATAATGATCATGCCTTCTTTGATGTATTTGAAGAACACCAAGGAAAAGAAGTTACCCCTGTACTGTGCCATGGATCTGCTACAAGACACCATTGTTCTCTTTGGAAAGATGTTGATTTTGTCCGAGCCAGAAAAGGCTCCCAAAGCATACTCTCATCACAGAGCTCAAATTTCTGGGGGATCGGGAGAGGGTGTACCCAATTCTTCATACAAAAATAAGACTCCTCTGAGTTTAGACCCTGTCTGCACTAGGAAGGATTGTGCCAAATCACCAAACAAACATCGCCAACTGCTCATTTTGGACATTATTGCAGCAGGGGGCTTCAAAGATCTTCGTCAAACCAAACTTAAGAGGTCCCTTTCAAACACATTTTCAGTATAGAGTGGGGCCCTTTGGACTGGCCAGTACTCCAGCACTATTTTAATGGTCATGGACCAAATTTTCTATAACATTCAGTTATTGTTTATTGGGACGATATTCTGTTTTTTTTTTCCAGAGACCCAACGGAACATACAATCCATGCTTGAGGTTTTACAGGGAAAACTGGCAAAGTGCATTGCTTGTTCAGATATCTGTAGCCTAGCCTATATTCTATCTACAAAGGGTATCGCTAAGGATCCTCAAAAGGTGTAAGCCATATTTGACTGGCAAGACCCACCCACCTGGTGCCTTCCTGGTTGCTGCTCTTTTCCCTAATTAAGGAGCCCTTCAGCCTCTTTTCCTTTGCAGATTAGGAGCAGGTGCAAGTGGATCTAGTCCACCTGGCCTAAGCCCCGCCCACCAGGTGCCTTCCTGGTTGCCGCTCTTTTTCCCAACTTAGCAAGCACCGGCCACTTGGTGCCTTCCTGGTTGCTGCTCTTTTTACATACTTAAAGAGCCCTCCAGCCTCTTTTCCTTTGCAGATGGGGAGCAGGTGCAAGTGGATTTTGGTCACCTGGCTTAAGCCCCGCCCACCTGGTTCCTTCCTGGTTGCCGCTCTTTTTTCCCACTTAGCAAGCCCCGCCCACCTGGTGCCATCCTGGTTGATTCACAGTGCGTCACCCTTTCTCATGGAGGCCCTGAATCATGCTGTTCCCATCTTCATCTTGTATCCAGGCTTGCAACGTTATGTGTTACTACCGTTCTGCAATTGTATTCACTCTCCCCTCTTGCTTCTCCACTCTTTATGACTGCTTACTCTCTGTTCGCTCCTCCGCTCCTCCCCTCCTCCCCTTACTTTCTTCTATGCACTTACTCGATCATAAGTGTCCCTGGGCCTAGTACGATAGCAACCTCGTCTGTCTCCTTCCCCCTCCCTTTACTTGTTTTTTTATTCCCCCGCCACTCCAGCACTATCTGAAATGTCATCAGGCCTAGTACGATAGTCGCTTGTTTTATTCCTCTGCTCCCTTTCTGAACCCCTCTCCCTCACCTTTTGTTTTCTCCAGCTCTACCAGAAATGTCGTCAGGCCTAGTAGTCTGTTTCCATTTTCTTCCCACTCTCCCCCTCCCTTCTCTATGTCTTAGCTCTTGCACTATCTGAAATGTCATCAGGCCAAGTATGACAGTTAATTTTACATCCTTACTGTTCATGGCCTGCAAGAATGTAATTGTATTTTCCCTTGTTCCCTCCCTTGCCTTGAAGCGCTTTGAAACACAGTGTGTATAGGCGCTATATAAATAAACGATCATATTCAGACAATTCGGACTATTACAAATCTCAAGAAAGGAGTCCCATTTATACAGTCAAGGGATGCTGAGGTTAATACCCCCAAACACCTGTTACCATAGGCTGCTATTCTTTGCAAGCTTGATACTATCATTTGTTTTTGAAACAGATTCATCCGACACAGTAATAGTTGCCATTCTTAAGACAATGGAGTAGAGTGCCATACCTGTAACTCACCTTATCCAACAGTGAAGAGAATGGTTCTGTGTTGGAAAAAGACACAAAACACGCTTGCCAAGAGCGGAAACATCTGTCATTGGGTGCACACAAACTGGATGAAATCGTAACAGACCACCACAATCTGAAGGTTCGCCGGCAGATGGAGTGCAGGAAGCAGCTGGAGTGCAGACAAACATCTTGGGCCTACTTTTATCATTTCTTCTTGACATACACACCAGGATCCTCCAATGTCTTGACTGCCATTTCTGTCTTGCAGATACATAGACCATCAATATAAGCAGACAAGGCCTGGGTTGTTTCCAATTTCCAACAGATTGAAACATGCAATAGCTTCCTGCCCAGCAGTAGCCCATTTGGACAACACAACATCAAAACAGTGACACAGCCCCCAGTTTAGTGGTCATGAATTGTGCCCATCAAAGACTTACAGCTATTCATATTGTTAACTTTGTGTAATGGCAGCAAGTTGGGAAGTCACAGGGGAAGGGATGCAACCAAAGAATTCTGCAAACAAAACTACCAGTGGTGCACTTTTGCATCTGATTCAAAAGTAGATGTATTGACCGGCACTTATGTGTGCAAGCCAAATGTGGAAATCAACTACCTCATGGGAAAGTCCATCCGCCTTCCTGGTCTAAAACTCCATGGTAGGCTATTTCTTGCATGGATTATCTGCCACCATAATCTCAGACAGAATGCCACAATACACCTCCACAATTTGGATATAGCTCTGCAAGCTATGGCCAATCAAAAAAGCTCCACCCTCATGTGCCCACCGATAAACCAAGAGGCAGACAAAGATTAAAACAGACGCTTGACTAATATCTACGATTCTTTTACACCAGCTGAACAGAAGAACTGATATATGCTTCTATCAATGCAGTTTTCTTATATAACACTTGTGGTGGATCAGGACGACGACGCTGACCCTCGGAGGACATCTGCAAGGTGCATTTATTAAAGAATAATATTAAGGCTTAACTATCCTCATCGCTATGGGGTATTCCCTACCTATATGAATAACTAGGGTGCTCGTCAGTCGTCTGTTAATGGCCAAAAAGAACATGTCCACTGTTGAAAATTTAGGCTAATTGACCCTTAAGCTAATTTAATAAATTAAGGTCAGGTGAATAAATGCAGTTCTTAAATAGTCTTTTGTTACTTTTCTTATCAGGTTGTGAAGCTCACTTATGAGATTATGAACTTCTCTTTCCTCTTTAGAAATGGCTTTCCTTGACTGGTCGGATCCTTGGCTCAATCTTAATGGGGCTTTGCATGAACAGGTGAAGTAAAGTTTCCTGTATGATTCTCGTTTCCTTGATATGTATAGTTCACCTTTTCATGGCCTGGTCTCTCTGGTGGTTTCCTTATCATAGAGGCTTCTTTGGCCTCCAGTTCATCATATTTCTTCTTTGTTATATTACACAGTCTGACTCTTTACTCAGGGTTAAACTTCCCCTCCTCACAGCATAGTGGTACCCCTGTCTTATTGATCTCCTCTCAGGGATGTCTGTTATTCTCTTTCTTTCATTTAGACAGTTCAAGTTTCTTAACTTTGGTTCCAAGCTTTTCTCATTTCTACTGGGAGTAGTTTCCTGGAGCCCATAATGAGTCCCTTGTGACCACCCTTTCATCCCGGTTTCCCCGTTAACATCCATAATGTTTGCTAACGTCTGTGCAATTCTTATGGGCAAGGAACCTTCTTGTGTTCTCAGTATCATGTTAGGTGTGCTCTAAGGCGTGTCCTCGCTGCCGAGCCATGCCGTTTGCTTTGGCATCCCCGGGGTGGCGGTTGCGTCGTTGCATGGGCAGCTTGCCCACCACAATGATCTCGTGGTCACTCCACCCAGGGGTCAAGTCCTAAAAAAAAAATAAACTGGCGCACTCATTAACATACCAATTGAATGTGGCATCACCAGAAATTAGCATATTAAGGTGCCCTCTTAAAAAGTGGAGGGACTCTGTCTACCTGCATGCACCCTCGACTTGAGCCCTGACACCACCACCAAATCTCCAAGTCCAGTCATCGTCTCTTCTTTCCATCTCTCATGCACGCCAGTCTTCCAGCGTTTGCTTTGCTGGTCGCAAGCAACTCTGAAATTTGCAGGCTCCTCGTCCTCCTGCAGCTCCCCTTGTTGCTTGTGTTATGCTACCAGGGGACCTCCCCTGCTTCAGTATGCGTTACTCTCTCTTCTGTCCCTCTCGTTGGAAGAGTACTATTTTAACCTACTTGTCGCAGTGGATCAGTGATTTCCATTTAAAGAGACAACCTCTCTTTCTGTCATGATGCATGCCTCCAGACGTCAGGATCAGACCAGCCTTCCCCAGTTGCAGGCTCCCATGAGGACCTTTAAGGCCCCAAAACGTTGTCTGAAGCCTTCCTGGTGCCGTTGGTGCCAGGCTCATATTATTTCCTCATGTGAACAAGGACTCGGGGAACATGGAGGCACACATAGCCCAGTCTGGAGGAACTGAGACATACAGTCTAGCTTCCAGGGTGTGGCTGGGCTTGGGACTACTTTACCTGGGACTACTTGTTAAAGGCTATATAAACCACACCCAAAGGACAGACCATGCTTCACGTTATTCTGCACTCCTGCAGTGTAACGCTCACCGTGTCTGCTCAGCTCCAGTTACCCGGTCTTCAGCACGCCTCAGGAACCACAGACCATCAGCACCTGTTGGAGAAAAGGAAAGGAAAGAGAGAACAAACAGAAGAACAGCGGTTGTATCCTTACCTGAGAAGCTGTCCATCCAAAAAGGCCTTCTCTTCTGCCGTTCTCAGGAACCACCGCATCTGCAGAAAGAAGAACAAGAAAGTAGAGCTCATACTCACCTGGAGGCTACAGTCTTCCAGCAATCCATGAAAGTAGTTCACACGATCGCCGCTCCAGAGTCACACTGTACCTGCAGAATAGAAAAAGAAACGTCAGGTTAGTTGCGCAAGAAAAAAATAAACATTCTAAATACATTTCGGCGCCGCGCTCTCGCACTAACACTCACCTGCAGGAATACTGTGCAGCGTCGTAGTGGAGTCTAATTCTTCATCTGGCACCTCCAAAAGTGCACCTGCAAAGGTATAAGCACAATAGTGAAAGCTTTGGCAACAAAAGAACACTTGAGCAAAACTGATACCAAGAATCGATTGGTACAAAGACTTACGTATGGAGTCACAGCTGTTCAGGACTCCTCTACAGGCCGCAGGATCAGTGACGCAACTAGGTCCAGAGAAAAGCCTATGAACATTAACGTGCCCTGGCATTCAGACGCAGGACGGAGAGTCCAGCATTAAAACACCTAAGGTGAGGCATAAGCACAGAGAGGAGCGTGAGGAGGTTAAGGGAGGTGGGAGTTTTGCCTGTCTCCATTCAACATTCTGGACAAATGCCCACTCGTGAAAGAAGTAGTGAGACAGAGAAAGACACGTGCAGACGTTCATTGCTCAGCTTCGTGCGACGCCCCCGTGGAGACCAGGTGAGCGTAACACTTTCTTCCTGATAGCACATTTGAACTTTCTCTTATGTACAGTCTCTGTACTTGGAAGTATTTGATATGTTAGATAGTCCCATGTATGCCTTGAAGTGAATTGGTTTAGGGAGTTCCTCACAGCAAGGGGAGTTTTTGTCCCCTAAGGGGGGAGTCTCTCCGTTGAGGTCCCACTTGCCTCGACTTCTAGGGAGGGTGTTGCAGAGCGGGCTCACCTCCCTAGCCTCACGGGGGCGGTGGGCTCCCCCTTGGGGAGAAGGGACAAATTGCCTGAATTTGTCACACACTACACTTACCTATACGATTCAGAACATTCTTTTCCTCTTATGGCTTTCACCCCAAAATATTTCCAACTGCAGCTTTCTCTGACACTCAGATAAATTCCCTTCGATCAGCTACTCGAGGCCATACTCACTTAACAAAATCATTGCCTAATTTACTTGAAGTACCCAAAAATTAACCAAGGACATTACAGACTGCGGCACACCACCTGCATGTTCAGTAGGGGATGAGGTCAGATCCATCACATAGCCTCCCTACCTGGCTCCTTCCAAATTATCTCCTCACTACTTTGGTCGGTCTACCATCATGGAGAAAAGAAGCTTTGTCATCCCTTCATCTAGGGTTACCTCTCTCTGGGGAGCAAATCCATCCAATGTTTGATGCCTTCCTCCTGAAGAAACACAACACTACTCTAATTCATGTAAAACAACCTTCTCCCGTTTTCGGAGCTGACTGGTGCTGGAAATTTTCACCTGAAACCACAGTCTCCAGACTGTCAAGGAAGACAGGTTTTTCTTTTCCCAGGGCACTGTGTCTGCAAAGAGTTTGTAAGACAACCCAAAGGGGGAGATTAGTGCCCCAAGAGCATAGATGTAGAGTGTAAAGAGTGGACCCAAGACAGAGCCTTGCGGAACACCAACAGTTAGAGGAGTGAGGAGAGAGGTGTTGTTGCTCCAGGAGACATAGAATTGGTGAGGTGCCAGGTAGGATTCAATACAGGCAAGGGCTCAATTGTGAATTCCAAGAAGAGCGAGTATTAAGGCAACCAGAGTGATCAACAGTGTCAAATGCAGCAGAGAGGCCAAGGAGAATTGGGATAGATTGGAGTACTTTTATAAAAAAAAAAATGTATTACTTGTTTGTAGCCAAATGATGGCTTTTACAAGAAAGAGGTAAAAGAGAACTTTTTAGTTTGGTGTCCCAGTCAATGTGTCGAAACAAAGTTGAAGACAGTCTGAAAAGTCTGAGAAGTCTGGTGACACAGTTGCTTTAAAGGTTTGCGATTTTGTCCATCGCCAGTTTTAAGATTTTAGCAGCTGCGATGGTCCATCTGTTACTGTCACCAGAAAGAAGACGAGTCCACCAGAAAGAAGACGAGTCCACCAAAGGTCCTCTTCACGGAGGTCACTGTCCAGAAACAATGGGGAAAGATACATGTTTCTGAGATTTTGCGTTGTGGGACATTTCATCATTAGATGGCGTAGAGTTTCCTGCTGATCGGTTTCCTGGCAGAGTCTACATACGCTCGTGACTGATTGGGATATGATTTTTAGGATTTCCCCCGTAGGTAAGAGGTTGAATCTTGCTCTGAGAAATGTTCCTCTCAAGGGTTTAGTGGGAATTGTTTTTATGTATAGCGCTACCTCTTTTCTTTTACGCACTATTGCAGGAAGATGAGTCAATAGTCTGTTAGATGAAGCCTGGTCTAAGGTCTTGATCCAGTCTAGATCTTCCATCTTAGTTTTTATCCTCAACGGGTTGACCATCAGATCCTCTTCTGTACAGGCTATTGCATTTAGCAGAGCTTTGTTCCTTTCACACCAGCCAGATAATTCAGCACAGGTCCCTTTGGCGACTTCCTCTTTGATCAGAACGTAGATGCTCAGACTGTCCGGAAGCAGGAGTTTTCCGAATAGTTGGATTCGACTGGTGTTTATCGCTGCCGATAAGGCAAGAAGGCCGAGTTCGCGTCTGATCGCTCCAATGGATGTCGACTTGGGGATTTGCAAGACTGAGCGCCACAAAAAGCCCTCCAGTTTTGGCCAGATCGACTCTGGCATTGTCAGACAGGCGTCCATGCCATATACCATTGACGGGATGACTTTGGTTTTATAAAATTGGACGGCTGGCAGCAGGGAAAACCTTCCGTACTTTTTGTCAAGCATTCTTGTTTGCACTGCAAGGTTGCGGATCTTGGACCAGAGCACTTGTTGCACATGGGCCTCGGTTTAAGAGCAATCAAAGGTAACGGCCAAGTATTTAAAGTGATCGACTGACTCTAGCTTTGTTCCTTCCAGGAACCACATTGATTTTATTTTTTTCGATGGCGCTTTTCCCATGGTCAAGATTTTAGTTTTGTTCTTATTGATCTCTAAGTTGTTAAGAGATAGATAGGACGCCAGATGGTGAAGCTTTCGTTGAAGCCCGATCGGGGTTTGATCGACCAAGATCATGTCATCAGCATACAATAAGTACGGAACCTCGGAGGAACCGATTTTTGGCGGGAAGGCCCAAACTTTAAGTGCAGAGTCTTTATAATCCCCAAGGAAGGCGATGAAAAGTGCGGGGGCCAAAGGGCAACCCTGTTTGACCACTCTAAAAGAGGGAATGTCTGCAGAAAGCAAGGAATTTTGACTTAGGCGAACTCGCATGCAAGTTCCCGTGTGGAGGGCTCTGATAGGCGCCAAGATGGAAGGGGGGCAATTCCAGGCTGCTAATTTCACCCAAAGCTTGTTCCTGTCCATACGGTCAAACGCTTGGGTTAAATCCACAAAGGCTAAGTACACTCGGGGAGCACCGGCTCAGACTTTACTTTTTAAGATGTTAAGAATCATGATGTTTGCGGATGTGTTGGCATTTTTCAAAAAGCCAGTTTGGAGCGGGTCCGCACAGGCCGAAGATTTCACCCAATGTTGGAATTTATCGAGCAATAGTGAAGCAAAGACCTTGCCGATGGTATCCAGTAGCACTATTGAACGCTTGTTAGACGGATCTTCTCTTGGACCTTTTTTAAAGATGGGGACCACCACTGCCTGAGTCCAGGATGAGGGGATGGTTTTGTACTCATTGCAGCGTGCGAAGATTAGACTGATCAAGGGCGCCCATTCTTCCGGATACTGCTTTAAGTCAAAAGTGGTGAGGCTGTCGGGGCCTGGTGTGCTGGAGACTTAACTTCTGGATCTTTCTGAGGATAACCTCCTTGTCTTTGATGTCTTCCCAAGGAACCAACGAGGTCTCTTTGTTCCATGTTGCGGCGTCTGCAGTTGGAGTGAAGAGTTTCTTAAAATGGTCTACCCATTTCTCTTTGCTTACAGAATTCGTTAGAATCGCGTTAGGTTGAAAATCCGAGGGTCTGATTAGCGACCAAAATTCCTTTGTTTGTTTTTGGGCCACTATCTGGAGCATTCGTGCGGCGTCTTGTTGGTATAAATCAATCTTGTAAGATCTGAGCCATGATCTGTAGTTCTTACGTTTAGTCTGAAACTGAGACCATGCTTCTGGAGTATTTAGTTTAGGAGTAAATCTTTTGAACTGCCTTAGCTTGCGGCGGCGTTCAACGAGGACTGTACTGTACACGTGGGGTCCTTTTGCTTGAATGGATTTTGTTGGTAAGCGATATTTCAAAAGTAGAGGTTGGTAATCCACTGTGGGGTCTTTCCCTTTGCCAATGTCAACTTCACTCTGCCACGTGTATTTTTTCGCAAGTTCAGTAATATTTGACGATGTTAACTTGAGCCTTGTTTGCTGCTGGTTTAATTCAATGGTAGCATTCCATAAAGATTTTTGGAAGCAGCTGGTGGACCAGCTTATGGTCACAAGATTGTGGTCACTTTCGTAGGTCCTCAGGACTTTAAACGAGTCGAGTTGTGCCAATAAAGTGGTAGAGACGAAAATGTAGTCCAAGGTTGTAAAAGATGAAGCTCTTTCCCATGTAGGAATCAGTTGGTCGGCTAAGCCAATGAATAAGGCATTATGTAGAGATCTAGAGCGGACCTTGGTGGTTTTGATGTTGGTCTATTGGTAGAGTTAGGGCAGGTGGCATTCAGGTCACCGCAGATGAGAATGTTGGACAGTAGGTGGTCTGCCAAGAATTCATCAAACACTTCACCTACGGTTGCGCAGAACGCTTCGGTTGTTGTTCTCTGAGGGTTCCAGTAGAGAGTGATTATCCCCATTTTTTTTTTCTAGGTGTCGATTTCAGGTTATCACAAACATCCCAGGTTAGAAGGGCGGCTAGGTGGCCATAAGATTCAGAAGTTTTCTTTATGAGGTTTACTCCCGAATCATTGCGAACTGCCAAAAGTAGACCAGATTAAGGTCTGTCGAGAGGGCCTCTGCTGGCGGTGCGTCGAGAAGGGGGATCTCCTCCAAACAAGTTTCTTGGAGGCAAAGTATATTGAAAGCACCTAGATCAATTCCTTCAGGTTTTGTAAGGTGCTGGTGCCCTCTCGTGTTCCACGATCCCAACTTTAACCTTGACTGTGTAGGTTGATCGTTTGCGTTGTCTGAGTTTTTGGAAAGTATTTGTTTGCGCTGCAGTGGCTGCTATCTCTTGCTCGTTGGATCAAATGATTTTGGCAGCCATGCATATATTCCTTTCTTGGGACTTACATCTCAACGATTTTTTGATAATTTAGGTTCGGAAGTTTTCTGGTCCGGTGTCCCGTCAGATCTTCTGCGGAAGTGCAGGCTCCTGTTCCGACGTGTTGGTCTATGCCTTGAGGCTTGATCCAGTTCCTCGGGTTTTCTATGAGAAGGAGAGCCGCGCAATCCTCTGTGATCTCTGTCGCCATGGAAGAGCTCTGCAGAGTTTAGGATGTGTCGCTGGTTACTGAAAGTCACGGATTCCTTTGTAGTTCTGGACGGCCCTCTTGGATATCTTCCCCATCTTAAGTTTTTGTACAGTTCTTCCGTCTTTGAGACGCATCGGTTGCATGTTCCTCTCTTACTGATAACATCCCTACGGATTGTATTATTGGATCTGTGGGTTTGTAGTTCAGTCAATCGGAAGCCTCGGCTTTCGAGGTCATGATAGACGTCAGACTGTATGTTCTCGAGAGATGGAGCTTTAATGTGCAAATATGCTTTAGCCAGTCCTTCTCTATGGTATGGTTCAATAAGGAGGAAATCCTCAGTTTTCAGAGTCTTCATCTTGGTTGTTTTAGAGAGCAGGTGTAGGATAGTCTGGTTATTAAGAAACAGATCCTCCTTTTTCTCTGGAGTTTGTTCAAGCTTGAAGAGCCGAGTCTCTGATTTCGACGTTAGACTTCGATTAGGATCCTTTTGTAAAATGGTTCTCCCAGGAGCTTTTGTAGAACAGTGATCGTAGATTGGGCTACCATCTTTCGAGGGTTCCAAGAGCGGTCTTTTTTTCTCCATTTCGGTCTCTCGCAGGAGATCTCTGTCTTTCCGCCTTGGAAGAGCTCTCTGAAGTGTGAAGGCAGGGCCCTCGATGGGAGGCAGGAATGCGATTGCGAGATCTGAAAGAAGTTTGGCCGCTATCCTTATCAGAGCGTGCCAAGGTTGTACCTTTGAGGTTTATTGCAGGGGTAGTTGGTGCTGCTTGCTGCTCGGGTTCTTGCCCCTGAGGTTTTTGTTGTCGAAAATACCAATGACAACTTCATTGCTGTTTGCAGACTTTCGTCAGGATCTAAATGGATGGTTAAGTCCATTGAGTCTTTATCCTGTAAGAAGTTGTTTATGGTAATGGGTGAAGGTGGCGGGGAGCCCGTACTGGGGCCAGAGACTGTGGGCTTTAGGTGGTGTTGTCGTGTGTTGGTAGTAAAGTCCTGATTCAGTGTTAAGTGCCCTTGGCCGCTTGAGGCCCTTTCCAGGACTGCCGAAAGCTTTGTTGGAAGTTGCAAGACCACTTGTCTCGTATTCGCAGTTGGCTTTTTCAAGTTGGTTTTCAAGTTTTCGAAGATGGGATATCCTGCAGATAGACCAATGGATGGCACCAAGCCAGAGAGCTGAGGCCTAGTGGATCCGTCGTCAGAAGATGCAGTTGACGGTAAGGTACTGGTTGGTATGTTAGTTAAGTCGATTGTCATGGTGGACTGATGCTGGATATCAAAAGACTTGGGTAGTGTGTGTCCGAAACCCGCTTTCTCCGCTGGGCGCAGATCACATTGCGTGCCTTTGGTTGCCTAGTTTATAGGACAAAGGACAACCTTGTCTTTGTGGAACACCAGGAAAGGTTCCCTTGTGGACAGAGTCTGCAGCTCGCAAACTCTTCTGGCTGAGGTGATAGTGACCAAGACCGCAACTTTTCAGGGGATGCGCTCAATATCCATCATGTACATGGGCTGGACGGGCTTGCCCATCCATCTAGTGAGGACTGTATTGCACTCCCATAAAGGAGTGACTTTGGGCTATTGGCAAAAAATGTACAGAATAGGCCTCCCATGAAATCGGTACTAATCTTGTAAGGAACCTGGAGTTCATGTGTACCATGAGATAAACAATAAATGGGCCCCACTAGATGAATGGGCTAATCCACCTTCGGCCACATGGAGTAAGGCATCTTTACACGTGATGGGATTGATTTGCTGGTTGGCACACCAGACCGTGAAACTATTCAATTTCTTGCCATAGCACCGGATTGTGGAAGGAGTTCTGGTTGAGGAGACAATTGTCTGTATGCCGGCACCCTGTTTATTCGACAAAACTCCATGTTTTCAGGTGCCTAGAATTTCCACTGAGGAATGGCTAGTTGTGGTTTAGCTCCCGGCCCATTTCCTTTGGCAATATATCCTAGGTTATCTCCTGCACTTAGGACAGGAACAGCAGGTCTGAGCAGCAGTACTGGCTGGGACATGCAGGAACAAATTAAGATCTGTCTGTATGGCTGCCCCTTTGCGTTTTGTAGCATGTTTGGGGGCAGTAAAAAGGGCAGGAACGCATAAAAGAACTTGTTTCCCCATGAGATAATGAATGCTTTCCCTAGACTGCCTTACCGTGGGAAACAGTTGGTGAACAACTCGCACTTGGAGTTTTTTTGTTGTTTTGGTAAACAGGTCTATTGTCGGCCATCGCCAGGCTTGAAATATGTAGTCCACATGATACTGATTTAGCTCCCACTAGAGGCAGGATTTCCTCTCCTTGCTGGTAGAGTCAGCGTTGGAGTTGTGGATTTCTGGGTGATGGTAAAGGACTGGGAAGATCCCCTGTTGCAGTGCCCACTTCCATAGCATCTCCGATTCAGTGGAGAGAACCTCCAAATCATGTACCTCCTTGCTTTCTCGTGTAGAACAGTCATAGTGTTTTTTGTGAGAATCGTTACCTTCTTTTCCTTGACATGTGGTAGGAAGGACATCACAGCCCAGAAGACTGACATGAATTCCAGACCATTTATGAGCATCAACTTCACTGCGGGAGCCACAGCACCTTGGGGTGGAGGTTTTGCAAGTTGGCTCCCCATCCTTCCGATTGCCATTGACTTATGGTTGCCATTCCTTAAATGGGGTCCCATTTGTGAAGTTGTCTTCCACCTACCAGGTCATAAGGCTGCTGTAGGCTGGCGTCAAGAAACAAGTCCTCCTAAATTCCCAACACCTGGAGCCATCTGGCATCCAGAAAGTCATGCAGTGGGCATATGAAAAGCCTGCAGTTGGCGATTAGTGGAATGAATATTGAAAGCATACCCGGCAGAGACTTGAACTCTGACGGTAGTGACTTTTCTTGTTTTCAGTGCCTGTACACCTTGTGACTTAAGCTGCAAAGGTGTTTTAGAGGGCCTCACTAGAAAGGTTGTGGTGTTGAAGTACACTGCTAGCAATACTGTGGCTGTCGAAAGAATCTTGGATGACTTGCTGCAGTTTATGGAGAAGCCCAATGATGTTTGACATTCTTCCACCAGCCGAGTATGGAACACTCCCCGTTGCAAAGAAGGCACCCAGATTATCCATTCATCTGCTACGGATAGACATGAAGGCCTTTCTTCCGTAAATAGGCAGCTACGGGAGGCCAAGCACATGGTGAAAATTCTTGGCGCCGATTTCATGCCTAAGGAAAGCACCCTGAACTGATAATGGTGTCCCATGACCACAAAGCATAGGAACACTTGTTTATCTATATTTTTTTTGGGGGGGGGGGGGAGATTTTTCACAAAACAAACATTTACAAAAATTACAATTTTACAAGTCAAATTACAACTTTTAGGACATGTGAAGATTTAAAATATGTACATAATCTTCCATACCATTACATAAGAAAAGCAAAAGAAAAAGGAAAACAATATTTTTTCCATTTCATAAAAATCATTCAGTATCCATCAAACCATATACTATCGATAGGAATCTTACTACTGCCAATTTTAAGGAAACCGATTTTCCGTGAAGCATATTCCACCAAATTAACTATGGATACACTATCTCTGTGTTAGACACAAATTTACCAAAGTATTCAAGTCTATTTTCAGAGAGGGACTCACAATCTAGACGCAAGTGTCTAATGGTTTCCTTTACCGTTTAGCTCTTGCAAAAACAACAAGGCACATGCCCTCCCCAGTGCGATCTCTAATCTCAATAATTTCCCCTGTTATCAACACATTAAAGCGAAATAGCATAATCGCACTCTGTCAGGGAATCTAGTCAGCTATGGTTCCAGGGATCCCACAGACTTCCAGTTCGATATCAGATACCCATATAAAGATGTATTAATTACTTTCAACTTTGTTTTCCCCCAATCGGAGTATTGCAATAAGTGTTTCACTTTCCTTGGGTTTGAGACCAGGAGTTCAATATCTACTCCAATTTTGTCTAGTGAGTTTCTACAGCATTCATTCATAGACAACAATCATTTTGAATTCAAATTCCCGGACCTAACTTTTAAACCCAAAATTGAATATAAGCTGGTACCAGTTTCCTAATTCAGCTTTCTGAATAGTGCGATTTTCTTCCATTCAACAATACTTGTCAGAGACTGTAGCCCCAACTCGTACCTGAGAGCAGAAAGCAGGATCCATTTAGGGAGACAATATAACAGACTCCTCCAGATTTTTGACTCCATCCTGCACAACTCATGTTGCATGTTTACTGGAAAGAATTCAAGACCATAGGTTATTTTAGGGATCGTCTTTAAATTGTATAACTGAATCAACGGCTGCATGGAACATCTGCAGAACTTTGTGTCAACCCTTCTCATTTGCACGATCAAATGGCCAGTACGTTCTTTCAGAATATTCAAATAGGCACTTTTTAAAAAAATGTGTAAAGAGGGGGTAACCCAAATACTTAAGTGAATTCCTACTCACCAGTTTATGATTATTTAGATACCAAATGAACAATGGTAGTTTTTTCTGATTCCCTAGACTAAGAATCATAGATTTCTTCTCATTTATATTGAGCCCATTAGAGTCAATTATTTTTTTAAGGCATTTATTAGTCACTGCAAAATGATTGGAGTGCCGTCAATCAGTAAGAAATCGTCCACGTAGGCGCACCAATTTAGTTTCACCCCTTCAATTTTTGGAGAGATAAAAGATCCGGGATCTAGGGATTTCCCTCCGGCAGATACAAATAGGTTGAATAGGGTAGGGCCAAAAATACACCTTTGCATAAGCCATTCATAGTACTGATAGGGACTGAGAGTTTGCGCTCCCCATTCAAACGTACCTGAATCGTGGATCCTTCGTGTAAATGAATTACGATTGATAAGATGTCCCGGGGCATCCCCAATAGGAGCCGTTTAGACCATAACAAAACCCGGTCGACCTGGTCAAATGTCTCCGACAAGTCTATTGCTGCAACATAAATGGGG
This sequence comes from Ambystoma mexicanum, assembly GCF_040938575.1. Taxonomy (NCBI): domain Eukaryota; kingdom Metazoa; phylum Chordata; class Amphibia; order Caudata; family Ambystomatidae; genus Ambystoma; species Ambystoma mexicanum. The sequence goes on from NC_090927.1 coordinate 133,212,786, forward strand.
GAGGTCCCTTTTTTCCATGCCTTTTCTTGAAGTAAAGAAAACAACAAACCACCTAGTTCAGTGCCCATTCGCTTTCTAAAACCAAATTGCTTATATCAAAATATAGAATGTTCTGCTGACCAATCATCTATATGCTTTAGGACCAGGACAGCGAAAATCTTTGAGTCTGCGCCCATAATCACAATGGGTCAATAGTTTTTTGGGTCACACCTCTCCCCTTTATTATACACAGGAATTATGTAAGAGACTCTTCAAGAGTTACGGATGTGCTTGTTTATGATGATATCAGAGAACATAAAGAAGGCCTTTGCCCCCATCTCAGGGTTTGCTTTCAGGATAACGTTGGCTAAGCCGTTTGGACCTGAAGCTCTAGAAGGATTTGATTTTTGAATTTGAGTGACTATCTCCACAACTGAGAAGTGGCATTTCCATAATTGTGTGTTCAAAGCTATAATTGTTGCTGGGGGTGAATGTTTGACTGTATATATGTTCCCAAAATGGCCCGGCCATACCTCCTCTGACACACAATTCGATTGAGTCAACTATTGGGGTGAGTATGTCGTTTATCAACTTCCAGAATTGTCGTGCTGATCCGTCTTTAAGGGCGAGTAACATGGCTTTGTTATGCGCTTGTAGCATTGCACACCAGTGGGCTTTAATCCAGTTTTTCAACTTTAGTTTTTCCCCCACGAATTCTTATTGATTTCTCCACCCAACCCATGAGAAGATTTGTAAGTCTTCGAATCTCTTTATTACACATATTTTTGTGCAAGTTGACTAAAGGATCAAATTACTGCTTTATTTTTCGCCACTATTTGTGCAGTGAATCCATCTCCATGTGCAACACTGCACTGTGCAATCTGCCCTAATCTTCACTACAAACTCTATTAAATACAGTAGCTTGCCCACGAGGTCCGACTTTCAAAGATGGCCGCTCAACCACAGTAGTGTGCCTGTAACTACTGCTGCCCTGCATGGCCCCATAGGATTGGCTGGAGCCTCCTATTTACCTTCACCCCATTCGCCGGCAGGCGAGAATCTGGCACGCCTTCTAAGGCAGGTCATCAAAGGCTCCTTTCTTCCTGTCCTGAGCCTGTCACGAGCCGGACAGAGCCCAGGGCAATACTCCATGATGCTAGACTTACACCCACCAGGAACCACATTCCCTCCTTCTACTGACCAGTTTGTGACCTGGTAAGACTTCCAGACTCCGTGCTCTTGAACTCTAAATACGGCGCTTGCATCACCCCCAGCTCATTGTAACCTGTAATTAATATCAAAGTGCACGTTGTATTCCAATATTCACTTACCTAAAATATTTCATTTGCAGTTCGTTTATGACCACTCTGACAACCCTACGATTCCTTGCCTCAGCACCTGCGTCCACACTGCTGTGTAATTACGCCTCATTTAACCTGAAGCCCTCGATATATTATGCTTATCTACAGCTCTGCAGGCAGCCGTAGACCACGTTGTTCTGCCTTTCTACGCAGTTAGCCTGTTTCCCCAGTGCCACGCTCTGCTATTTCTATCTCGTATCTTGTCTGTGCCCGACTTGTAACGGCATCAAACTTCCTGATCTGACTCCGCCACACTTTTGCCCACACTGTATCGCATATCTGTATCGTGTATCATATATCCAGCCTGCCTGGGCACTGTTTGCTACGTTGCCTTGGACACTGCCATACTGTAAATTCATACTCCTTTCACCACGGACCCATTGCCACACTAATCTCACCACTGTATAGCTAGTTTACAGTCCAGACGCTAATGTCATCTTTGTCTATTATATGCTATTAGTGCATATTTAGTTTGCAGCCCCGACGCCATGTTTAACCATGCCCATCTCGAATTCTGCCCTTTCTAAATTCTGCGCGCAGCCCTTGAAGCGTGTTGACATGGGAATATACTGAATTTCCTGATCCTACTCATCTAACCAGACCTACATTTCTCCTGGCCCGCACCCCTGTGCCATGTTAACTCGTGACTTTCTGCATTCCGCCCACAGTGTCTATGCCACAATGATTACCACTGTGCATCTAACTCACACCCTGGTGTCATGCTGTAGCATTCCCATCTCAAATCTTTGACTAGTTGATTTGTGAACTTATTGTATTTTGACATCAGCTCTGCCCTGCGCCCATATTGAATTGTGTTTACCTCACATCTAGCCTGTCCGAAGTGCTTCCTGTTTTTTTCCACGAAATGACATTTGGGTGCCTGCATATGAGACCCAAAGGTATTGCACCTACCTGTTTGCACATTGCATTCATAGCCTATACTGTGACCTTTGAATTTAGGTGAACCCCTACCGTTGAAATTGCACCTACCTGTTTGCACATTTCATTCTTAGCCTATACTGTGACTTTTGAATTTAGGTGAACCCCCACTGTTGAAATTGCACCTACCTGTTTGCACATTGCATTCTTAGCCTATACCGTGACTTTGAATTTAGGTGAATCCCCACTGTTGAAATTGCACCTACCTGTTTGCACACTGCAGCTTTAGCCTATATATACTGTGACTATTGAATTTAGGTGAACCCCCACCGCTGAAATTGCAACTACCTGTTTGCACATTGCACTTTTAGCCCATACTGTGATGTTTGATTTTAGGTGAACCCCTACAGTTGAAGTTGCACCTACTTGTTTGCACACTGCAGCTTTAGTCACGAATAGGATTGTTAAATCTAGATGTCCTGCTGTAGCATGTATCCATTTTAGTCCTGAATAGGATTGTCAAATCTAGATGCCTTGCTGTAGTATGTATGCATTTTAGTCCTGAATAGGATTGTCAAATCTAGTTGCCCCTGCGATAGCATATTTGCATTTTAGTCCTGAATAGGATTGTCAAATCTAGGTGCCTTGCTGTGGCACGTATGCATTTTAGTCCTGAAAAGGATTGTCAAATCTAGGTGCCACCCTGCTATTTTCGCCCAACATGCGCATTACCAAGACTTGCCTCTTATACACATTCTGGTCCCTAGCCTTGACCAGTCTAACTATCACCATAATAATGGCCCTCACCAACTCTACACCTTTCAACCTGCAAGAGAGAAACTCGCGACTCAGAGCAAGGTTGCCTCGAGTCTATGACCTCAAAAACAAAAGAACTAGTCTATCAGGCCTTACATCCATTCCAACTGCCACTAACCCTAACCCTCTTGCCATAGCGGCTGTAAAGTGTCCTAAATCACAAATCGGCTCGCACCACAAACAGAAGAGACCAAACCACCCCAGTCCTAGACTCCTCCAAGACACAATCACAACTCCTACCTAATCAGGAGCCCTTATCAATGCAAGGTCCCTCATAGCTCACAACACGGAAAATGCTGACATTCTTTCTATGGATAACTTAGATCTTCTTGCTGTCTCTGAGACCTGGCTCCACGATGCCGCAGGTCCCACACTCATGATTGCCATACCAGACAACTACAATATACTAAGAGTTGATCGGCCTAACTCCAGAGGAAATACCCATCTCTAATAATAGTACACTAACTATTCTCCTAGTGTACAGACCACCAGGCCCACTAGGTAACTTTGAGGAAGACCTATCCAGCCTCCTCACTAATAGCATCAAAGATTCCACCCAGCTCCTATTACTAGGTGACTTTAACTTGAGATTCAATGATGTTGAGGATAAATAGGCCCATTCTATCCAATGAATCGTAGTCGATCATGGTCTTAGCCAAAAAGTCTTAGCCCCCACACATATAAAAGGACGTACCTTAGACTGGATAGCCAACCGTAACTGCGACACCTCCATTTCTAATATTTTACCACAAACCTGGACCAACCACCACCTCATATGTTTCACAGCCACCATAGAGCCTCCTAAACTAAATACTACTGCAATAGTACCTCCTATGCCAACGAGAAGTAAAAAAGAAATCACTGTTGAAAAACTACTCCCACTACTCCTCCCAGCTCTCACTGCTAGCACTATTAACTCTGACCCAAACACACTAGTTGAGACATTCAACAATTCTATGACCAAAGCTCTGGACATGATAGCCCCTATTAAACTTCGTAAAAGTAAACGAGAATCTCATCTCAACTCAACTCATGGTTCACCCCCCCACCTCAAAGAACTACGTATCCAAAAACGCAAACTCCAAGCTATCTGGAGGCACACACCTTCAGCTGAGAATAAAACCTTACTTACCAACTTTGCCAAAAAATACAAGAAGGAAATCATCCAAACTAAAAAAGACATTTTTAATGAGAGAATTAGTAAAGCTAAATCTAATTCCAAAGAACTCTTCTCCATTCTCCGAGAAATGGAAAACCTAATTGCTCCCACAGACAATGTCCCTAAGGACAAACTATGGTGCACTAGCATCCAAAATACCTTAGCAAATAAAATCACAACCCTACAATCCAACATTGCAAAGAAAAAAAGCCTCCTTGAGCTCTACTGTAACACATACCACCCTCTTGACAGATACACCAAGTACAACTACACAAAGCAATTGCAAACCATTCAGGTTTTCCAACATATCCATATTGGAGACTGAAAAGGTTATATTATCCCTGAAACCATCGAACTACCAAGGCGACAGCTGCCCTGCACAAGTTATTAAGGACGCAGCCAGAGATTTAGCATCCTTCATCTCTAAATTAATCAACGCCTCCTTTAATTCTAGTACTGTACCCACAAACTTCAAAGAATCTTGGGTACTGCCTCTCCTTAAAAAACAGACTCTTGACCCAGCCATCCCCACTAATTATAGGCCTATTACCACGGTCCCATTTCCCCTTAAAGTTATTGACAGAGTAGCCTACCTCCAGATTCAGAACTATCTGGAGTCAAACCAACTACTAGGATCGCGACAATGGTACTGAAACGGCCTTAATTGACCTGAAGACACAAATCGACGAGTTGAAGGATAAAGGTAAAACAGCTAAGCTCCTCCTCCTTGACCTATCGGCGGCTTTTGACCTGGTGGATCATGCAGTGTTATGCAACCATCTAGCGTCTGCCGCCCATTTCTCAAGTGAAGCTATAGCCTGGGTACAATCCTTCCTAGCCAACCGTACGATGAGAGTGTTCTCCCCCTTAGCTTCAGCGGACCCAATACATATCACCTGTGGTATCCCACAAGGTTCATGTGTCTCCCCCACAATGTACAATATCTTCACTAAGCCATTCTTCGACAAACTTGACAGACTGGGGGTAACTTATACTAATACTAATTACGCGTATGATACGCAGATCCTCATACCACTATCTGGCAACTTTGTCGAAGACACAGCTACAGTAAACAAGATTTACCTCCTCATTCAGGCATGGATGGCCTCCCACAGCCTCTGCCTAAATGACGACAAAACAGAGACACTGATCCTGGGTTCCGACTCTAACCTTAAAAAACTCAGCCCCAACTATCTCGCCTTCAATATAGATGGCAATATAATTAAGGTGGCAACTAAGGTAAAAACACTAGGTTTCTACCTTGATTCCACTTTATCTCTCAAAAAACAAGTTAACACCTTGGCTTCCTCTACAGCGTACAACTGCAAATTAATTAGGACCTGCAGACCCTACCTCTCTAAAACCAATTTCATCACACTAGCTAATGCATTAGTAATGTCTAAGCTGGACTACTGTAACGCCCTTTACATGGGCGCCAATAAAACTGTCATAAACAAAATGCAAATATTGCAAAATAATGCTCTTAGAGCAGCCTTGGACATACCCCGCAGAGCGCACATCTCTAATATTAGGAAAGACCACCATTGGTTAAAAATCAGTAACAGAGTTCTTCTCAAGACGCTATCTCTCACCCATAAAGGACTGAACAATACTGCACCTCCTTACATCTCGGCCAGACTGACCAGAAAATCTTCCAGTCACCACACCACAGCCTCTAACCATTTCCTACTAGAAACTCCTAGATTTAGGCGAACAAAAGCGGGTGGAGCTAGCTTCCCTGTTAGAGCCACCCAAGCTTGGAATGCACTTCCTATTGCATTGAGGGCTAATCTACCCTACTCCAGATTTAGATGTAAGGTGAAAAGTTGGATCTGGACCAACAACAACTAACAAACTGAACCCTTGCACTAGGCCCTGGATCACTGCATACAACTGCCTTGATACTTCTGAAACTTGGACTACAGACCATTTCACTGCCCTCTGTAGGTTGTGAGGTACCCTTATGTTGTACCTTTGTATATATGTACTGTAAATATGGTAACATGACATGTATTGCATCAGCTGTTTGTATCCTCTGTATGTAACCTAAGCTTAAGTAATCTTGTACCTTCTGCTCCCGGCTACCCCTGGGTTTGGAGCGCATTATCAAATAATAAACATAAATGTGTATGCGTAGTTCTAGGTTTTCCCACCCTCTTTACTTTAATTGATCCCATAATCATGCTCTCAACATATCCTGTATATTTTCCACAATTAAATAACGAGCTTCGCTCCTCAAGCCTCAGGTGGTGGCAATCAGCTACGAAAACCGCATTCACCTTTCCCACATTTCCTTCATGCCATGTTATTCTGTTTTTATTAACATTCACACTCAGGTTATCGTGCGAATAGTCTCTATCGGGTATGTTGCACCTTATGTTTATGACTGCTTCCAATAGTCTATGGTCACTAAGGTTCGTGTCAATCAGCTTAAAGGAGTTGCATGATTTTTCGGACAAAAAGATGTGATCAAGGGTTGATCGTTTTATCCTATTTGACCACGTGTAAGGGTCTGCTTCTTGCTTTAAGATGGAGTTTACATGGGATAGAACCCAATTCATAAAGAGAGAATACCAGATATGTCCCTGAAGACATTTCCTAGTTGAACCGTTTGGTCCCCCTACAATGTTTTATTTCCCTTCGCCATTTAGCATTGTTAGAATACCCAAATTGGAATCCAAATTGCTGTTCAGAGAGTCACCTATGGGGATCTGAGCACTGAAATCGCCAGTGACTATGAAACGAAGGCCTTTATATTTTAAAGTCATATCAAAGAGGAGAGTGTTTATCTTCTTGATGGTATCTGATAAGTCATATAACGGGTTCCAGTAAATATTTACAACTAACATGTGGATTTTTTCCTGCCCAATTTTTTGTTCCACCATGACGGCCAACACTCCAATAACCAGAGAGATAACGAGAGAGAGATATAATGAGAGAGAGAGAGAGAGACTAACATTTTTAACCCCTCACCGGTCCTTAGTGCGAATCTTGAGTCATAGCCATCAAGATGATATTCATTTAGCATCCAAGATTCCTGGATGCATATAATGTCGTTTTTTGTTAATTTAAGACAAGTCCTTTGAGGAGGATAAATGGGATATATGCCTAGAATTCCAAGAAACCAACAGAATGTCATTTTTGGTCTTAAAGATTTGCCTTTAAAGGATTTAAGCTGGGCGATCGATTCCCTTAAAGATAGAGCTAGCCATGTCCAAGACTGCACATCATCTTGTTTTGGGCGTTCCAGTGGTTATGGATTGCTTCTCTCTCATTCAAATCATCTCTCATTGACAAATTGAGCATCATCTTGTTTCTGGAGATTCAGCCGATTATTCATTACCCCTCTAACATTCCAGTCATATCTTTTGATCTCATGCAATACAGTTCCCCAATTGTGTGTTTTTAGGGTGAGGTAAAAGTCTTTAACATCGTAGCTCAACCTGTTAAACTCCGAAATGTCTTTAAGAACCAGACGGGAATGGAAAACAATACGAACAAAGTCATATCGTTCAGGGTGTATGAAATCGACTAATTTTATATATGCCGAAGTCATCTCATTTAAAAGTGATAGCACCCAACCCCTGTATAAAGAGGAAGGGCTCCCATAATGAAACAGAAAGAACAGGAAGATACTCGGATCATCAGGAAAATTTGTCTTACGCCACTGATTATTATTCAGGTCTTCCTGTATTGACTTACATATCAATTTCCCTGTAGAATCACCAGAAACGGTCTGTTCCGTACAGTCTTCTGGTGAATTTTTTTTAATTTCCTTCGGGGTACCCTTCACCGATTTTTGAGATTCCATCGTTCCAAGCAGAGGAGCAGTTTGATTGACTGAACTAACAGACTCTGTAGGCATTTCTGTCAGAATCAGGGCTGGATCAGGCGACACTGTGGATATGGGATGGAGACTTAATGTTTGTTCTGTGGTTCGTTTGATAATAGACACCAGTGTGGGGTGATCAATAATAGATTTATTATCGGTCGTGACTCCCCCGTTGGTGTTATTTTGACTTAATTGGGGTCTTGTTTCTTGGTCTTGCTTTTTTCCCTCCCGGATTTTTGTGGAAGACAAATAGTGCTACCCATCTGCTCGTGGAATACCTCTAGGAAGGTGTTTGATCCTATTTGTTGCTCTTTTTGTGGACCTTCTAATCGTTGAATGTTTGCAGCTGTTATGTGTAAACCACTACCTTGTGACTGGTTTTCTGAGGTACCACCAGAAGGATCCGGAACTGACCCAGATTTGTTCGTAGGTATCCCCGAAAGGGATGGAGTTACATTCGGTCTAGTAGTAGAGTTACTGGCAGAAACCAGATTTTTTACTAGGACCTTTATTAGGGAGAGGCAGAATGATTGCGAGATTTTTTTTTTAATCAGCTGGTAAGACTCTTTACTTCCGACCCCTTTGTTGTCCTTTGTACCTTTGTGTTGCATTTCTTCACACAGAGTATTAGCAGCCAATTTGGTCCCTGCCTGTTCCACAAGCAGTTCGACACCTGACTTAATGTCTAACCCAACTCCAAAGCAGACAGTACCAACTCCTTTAGTGTTTATTTTTTGGAGTTTTGGGGGTGTCGATTAGTAAATCTGTTAAAGTCCTTGTTTTTATGTTTTTTTTAAAATTTGGAATATTTTAAGGGACTTCGTGACTCCTGTCCATTTGTCATCTTTCCTTATCTCCAGTAAAGATTTAGATCCCTCATCTAATTGTTGAAGATCTTTCAGTACATCTTCACTGGATTTATTTTTCTGTTTTGTTCCCAAACTTGTCTGGGTTTTTCTTTGATGTGCTCTTTGTTTTTCTGCTCTTAGGGCCAGGCGTTTTTTTTTTTTTATGGGTGAGCACAACCACAGATGTTACATATCGGGCAGACTCTCCCCTCCCCGTCCTCAATTACAGTTTGACCCATATGTCCATCAAATTTGGACTCCAAGTCAATTAGATCGGTCAATGCCGATGGACTATTTGGACCCTCAGCGTCAACCTGTAAATGGGACGTGGTGGGCTGGCCCTCATTTGTTAAGATTAATTGTAGCTTAAAAGCCTCCGTCAAACTTTTTACCGCCAGCATAAGCTCTTCAATTTTTTGAAGGCAACTGCTTGGGATAATATTCCCTCCAGTGCCACTTCAGACGCTTCCCTACCAGAATTACTATTGGATATTACATATGCGTACATCTGAACATGTTCGGTGGACGCGGGATATCAAGAGTTTGGGAGGATTTCTCTACTCCGCTTCCACCCATCTTAATTGCAGATGACAATGTTGAAATGGCATCACGGGTAAATAGGCCCTCTAGCTTGTCTAATTCGCCCACAATCTCAGCCAATACCGACTTGGTTGTTCTTAACTCCCAGTGCATTTGCTCGTGTCCCTTGTCAAGCAGGTTTAATATGTGTGTAATTACAGGGAAAGACTGATTGTCATTGATACTGCTATCCACCAAGTTGGGGGAGAGATCTTGTCCCCCAGCAAAATAATTGCCCGTCTCCAAATCCTGAACTCCAAGTTTTTTCTCATATTCTAAACCCCTTCGGCAATCCGGCTCAGAATAGGAAGATTTAGGCTTTGAGTCAGATGCAGGCGAACTTGACTTAGGCATATTTGTGCCAGTTGAGTGCTGATGGTCAAATGGTTTGGATATTATATTCATCCCGCTTGGTGGAATTTCTTTAGGTGATATGCATATAGAATTTGCGTTACCAAGTTTATTTTTAAACATAAATACATTTTCAACTCCCGTCCTCCTTTGGGTCACAGGAGTCGAAGGGCCCAAGGAAAGTCTCATACGGCTGCCTAATTCTGCTTCTATAGCCGGGGCAATAATAGAACAGTCGGAAATGTTGTTATTGAAGTGTTCATTTAAATCGCCACTTAAGGAGGGATTTTGTGGAATTGCATCCTCATTCACTGAAAAGGCAATCGCAGATACATTGTAATCCACATCATTTATTTCTTTGAGAGTAAATGTTAAGGGAGGGATAGAAGCAGGGCTTTATGGGAGCTCTGTTTCAGATGTAATCTTTGTGTCTGTGTCACCGGTGCTGACCTGTGGCACAGAAGTGCAAAGTTGGTGTGTTTTCTCCTCTAAACCCAAATGCAAACTTCCCTTAATTTTGTCATCTGCTAAGGGATGCAACCCTGAATCTGCAAGATCTTGGGATTCAGAGGCCATGATAGGAGTGGTCCTGTGAATCTTTCTGCCACTTCTTAGCCCAATGACCATGGTGGTCACACAATTTCACTCTAAATTGTGTGTATATTCTGTATTCCAAAGGGAATATCAGCGTGCTTCAAATTTACCCCTTGAATCCACCGGCAAGAAAGGAGTACAAAATTCAATTCTCTCAGTGAGAGGATATAGTACCCAATTCAGGCTATTTGACATAACAAGGCATACGTTTCGTTGCAACTTGGTTAAGCACATTTTTCAAATACTCAATTCCAGTAAAAGTAATTTGTCATACCCGTGTTCCAATGAATTTAGTACACATTTCTATATTAGGTGCTCCTAGATCCCTTCTATAATTAGTAACCAAACACGTATGTTTTCAAATGGAAACCATGTTAGACTTTTTCCCCACCCTCCTCACCGCCTCACTGCCAAACAGCACAACAGGCCACTTCCAGGTGCGCGCATGCGTGCGCGTACCCCTGCTGTTATGTAGGCTGGCTGGGGAGAGATGGGGACGGGGTCAAAGCATTGATGGAACTTTAGAGAAATAGAGAAGGTACGCTGTGACAAAGAATACGAAGGCAGAGACCCAACGCTAGTCCCCGCATATGAATGTAAACACTAGTCCCAGCTACTAGTTACTTGCAAATATTCTCGTGTTCACGCGTTTCAGATACGCTGAGATCAGGCGCTTCCTCTTGCAGATGGGACACAATTCCAAATATAGAAAGCAGCAAAATAAGTCCCGAGCAGCACAATAGCCCACTTGCAGGCCACTTCCGGGTGCGCGCCTATCTATGTCTAGGGACAAGAGGCAGTGTCTGGTCATAAGAACTTGTTGAGCAAGCGGAGGTCGATGATGGGCCACCAATCCCCTATCTTTTGGGGGGGGATCAAGAAATAACAAGAGTATAGACCCCTTGATTTTGTTGGCCTTTGGTTCCCAGTCTTTGTGGGATCCGGGGAAGATGGCCGCTTTCGAGTAAGCTCACGCTCTGCCCTCGACCATCCTGACATTATCTGTCACGACCCTCACCCAAAACCCTCTCTGGCAAACCCATTGGCCAGGTGGAGTCAGGACTCTGGCCTCTAGAGCCTGGCATCCTCTTCAAAAGCCCTCATGGGGCCAGTCCTGGCACCTATGGCGCCAGGCTCATACACCATGAACAACAATGTGCTTGGGAACTACTTTCCCTGGTACTACTTTACCTGGGCTATATAAACTACATCCCGACTGCAGAACATGCTTCGTGTTACTTTGCAGCTTGCAACGTGACGCTCACCGTGTCCAGCTATTCCCTCGAACCTCGGAGAAGCAGAACCTGCAAGGAAACAAAAGGAACATCAGCATCTTACCTGCAGTCTTCATCTTTAAACACTCACAGCTACTGAGAACAGCTTCCTCGAATCTGCATGCCTCCCGGACAGAACGACCTGAAAGAGGAAGATAGAGGCAACATTAAAGAAAGCTGTAGAGACATTTACAAATTATGAACTGCTCAAAAGGCTTACCTGGCTGGTCGCCTCTCGGCTGGCACCACTCCGGACATTCCACTTGCGCTGAGGAACACCGCGACCTACAAGGAAGGAAAACACAGGTTAGCAAAGGCAAGACTTCGCAGCGCTGCGTATATCGCTTACTTACCGCATCATAGCGCTCTTAATACGCCATCATTTACCAGTGGGGCTCAACCAAGCCAGTTCGCCGCGCTGACGCTCCGCATACCTAAGGGAGAAAAAAGAGACATTTTAAACAAAGAAAGGCATGCAGGATTGCAACAAAACTAAAGAACAGCAATAAGACCTACCTGAACAATATCAAACGGGCCGGCGTTAGTGAAGTAACTGGACCGCACTCGCCCATGAAAGACAACGCGCCCCTGCAAAGAAGGCAGGACGGAGAGCATGCCTAATTCTACCACAAGGGAGAACCTTCCCTGCAGACCACATCAGGGCAAAGCTGAGAAGCATACCAGCGAGTATCCCAGCTGGGTGGCGTCCCTGTGGATACCAGGTGAGCATAACAGAACACGACGCCTACCATAACAAATCCACCTGGGCGCCATGGAGACATCAGAAATTGACCAATTGGCCAAATTACTAGGAGAGCTTCGTGCTGAGGTTCATTCTGCCCGACAAGAGACTAATGCCCTCCGGAGAGACCTAATAGTGACCAAAGAACGCACTGAAGGGATTAGCAGGCAATACTTGCAATCACAGGCAGGACAGACGCCTCTACCTGGAAGCAATCCAACGATGCAAAACCCCACCATACCACCCACTCCGGTACAGATCACGTTACCTGGAACAGTGCCCCTGGCACCACCAGAAAGGTATCAGGCGACCCACGGAAGTATGCGGCATTCATCAATCAGTGCCGCCTTCATTTTCTTCGTAGGCCTTGAGCATTTCCAAACGACCAAGCTCGGGTAGCTTTTGTCTTATCATACCTGAGGGGTAGTGCAGCAGATTGGTCGGTGCTGTTGGTAACCCATGACTATCCTCTATTACATGACTTTGGGGGGGTTCCAGAGAGAAATGGAAAAGCTTTTTGCTCGCCATACCCAGGAACAAGCAGTAGACAATGAACTCTTTTCCCTCCGACAGGGGAATCAGGACTTGTTAACATACATTGCTACCTTCAACAGACTGGTTGCCGAAGCTAGGTGGCCAGAAAACAAAAGAACCACGTTATTCCATCGAGGCTTACAAGGCGAATTAAAGGACCTCTTAGCCCAGGTGGTTGATCCACCCAGAGACTGTGCAGAATTCATAAATCTGGTCATGCAGCTAGACGACCGGTTGCAGGACCGAAAGGCAGACTGGTCTAAGACAGACCCTCGGACCGTGTATGTTCGACCAAGGGAAAACACACCCGCGTACCTGAAAATGCTGTAGAACCCATGCAGATTGGAGGGATATGGCCTCCATTAACAAAACAAGAGCGGGACAAAAGAAGACAACAACAGCTTTGTTTGTATTGTGGGAAACCAGGACATTTCCTGAAGGACTGTCCAGTAAAACCCCCAAGAAGAACAGTCGGGCCACAGAGAAGGATGAAGCTAAGGAATCGGGAAACTACCAAGCTCGACAAACGTAGAGGTCAGTTTGTCGATTGAGAAGAAAGAGTTGCTGACGTCGCACTTTGCAATACCAGTGATCTTAATTAACCACCAACAGTCATCAAGAATGCATGCCGTTGAAGCATACATCGATAGCGGAGCAGTTGGAAATTACATTGATCAAGAACTGGCAGCAGAGATGGGGCTTCCTTTGTGTTCTAAGCCAACTATGGACAAGATAACCACCGTGGATGGGACAGAAATCGCTTCCGGACCAGTAACCCAGTCCACAGCCAGGGTAACCTTGCTGTGTCAGGACGGACTTCGGGAGTCTATTTCAGTCAATCTCATCAAGGCACCTCAGTTCAGGCTAATACTAGGGATGCCATGGTTGGTTGCTCACAACCCTTTGATAGACTGGCGGGCACGAAAATTAACCTTTCCTGGTGACTGCTCCCCTGCCTGCTATTACCAAGAGCAGAAACCCGACGTCTGTATCCCCATGACTCCCGGAGCGACAGTATCAACCCTGGGAGCAACTAATACCTTGCCAAGTGAATACCATGATTTCCAGGATGTTTTCCGAAAGGACCAAGCCAATACATTGCCGCCGCACAGGCCCTATGACTGTCAGATCGACCTTGTTCCTGGTGCACAAATCCTTTGCGGCAGGATCTACGCTCTCACAGAACCAGAAAACCTTCATTTGAAATCCTATTTAGACCAGTACCTTGCAAACGGATTTATCCGTCCTTCGAAGTCCCCCGCAGCGAGTCCTTTGTTCTTCATACCGAAAAAGGAAGGAGACTTGAGAACCTGTATTTACTACTGCGCATTAAACCAGATCACCGTGAAGAACCGCTACCCCTTGCCACTTATCCCTAAGATGCTAGACCAAGTTAAAGATGCCCAGATTCATACCAAATTGGACCTTCGAGGAGCGTACCACCTCATCCGAGTCAGAAAAGGAGATGAATGGAAAACCGCCTTCCGTACTAAGTACGGCTTGTTTGAATATCAAGTCATGCCCTTCGGGTAATGCAGCGCTCCTGCGGCATTACAATATTTCATGAATGTCGTCTTAAGGGAGTTAATTGATGTGTGCGCCTTAGTGTACATAGATGACATTTTAGTATACTCAGCCTCGGAACAAGATCATGTCAGGCACGTTCGTTCAGTCCTCACCAAGCTCCGTCAACATCGCATTGTTTGCAAAGCTTGAAAAATGCTTTTTTCACGTCACCAAAGTAGAATTTCTTGTTTTTACCTTTACTCCAGGAGGCATCAGAATGGACGTGCACAAGGTAGATGCCATTCTGAAATGGCCTTCACCAACATCTCTGAAAGGGGTACAAAGCATGCTGGGCTTTGCGAACTTCTACGGCCAGTTCATCCCAGACTTCTCTCAGGTTGTGCACCCAATCACAGTACTATTACGAAAAAACAATAAAAAGTTTGCTTGGACCGAAGAAGCAGAAGAAGCCTTTCAGGAACTTAAACAAAGGTTTACCTCTGCTCCAATCCTGCGACATCCTCGTCCAGACCTCCCTTATGTCATTGAAACTGATGCGTCCAGTCTCGCAATGGGGGCTGTCCTTTCACAGAGAGACCCGGAAACCGACCAGCTACATCCTGTGGCCTTCCGATCGAAAAAGTGCGCACCTCCAGAGATTAATTATGCAATCACGGACAAGGAAGTCCTGGCTATCAAATCCGCCTTTAAAGCCTGGAGGCACTACCTTCTGGGGGCCAGACACACCATTACAGTCATCACAGACCACCGAAACCTGCAATATCTCAAAAGAGCCAAGGCCCAGTCCTCGCGCTAATTACGGTGGGCCCTTTTCTTCACTGAATATGATATGTAATCACATTTCGACCAGGAGTCAGAAACGGGAAGGCAGATGCCTTATCTCGCATGGGCATTGATGAAATAGTATATACAACTCCAGACCCAGTACCTATTATACCTGTAGACAAACTCTTGGGTATCACGACAGCCTTAACACAAGCAGAACTACGAAAAGAAATCAACGGACAATGAATCCTGATGCCTACCTCGCATGGCAAACTCAAGGAGAACAATATACCATCAAGGACCACCTACCCTTTTTTAGGGATCGCCTATATGTACCCAAGAAGGAATTACAACAGCATATTATTTCAAACTATTACGATTCACTGATCGAAGGCCAAAACCCTAGCTAAGGTGAAAGAGAACTTTTGGTGGCCTACCTGGCGTAAGGACATCATTTAGTATATTCAGTCCTGCGGTGTCTGCGCACAAAATAAATCACAGAAACAAAAAACATCTGGTCTCCTACAACCATTGGACATTCCTCCAGTTCCATGGCACACTCTTTCCCTTGACTTCATCACTGATCTACCTCCAAGCCAAGGATTCAACACTATCCTTGTAGTTGTGGACTTATTCTCGAAGTTGGCCCATTTTATTCCTCTCAAAGGCCTCCCAGACGCAGCCACTTTAGCAAAAATGTTCCTGGAGGGCGTGATTAAGCTACATGGCTTCCCTTCGGTTCTGGTCTCAGATCGAGGTAGCCAGTTTGTTTCAAACTTCTGGAAAAAATGCTATGCAATGGCGCAGATCGATGTTCGGCTATCCACCAGTCACCATCCCCAAATGGACGGCCAAACCGAAAAAACTAATCAGACACTCGAGCGATATTTACGGTGCATGTTGCACCATGAACAAAGGAATTGGAAAGACCTACTATGGATAGCCGAATATGCATATAACAATTCTTTGCATTCAAGCACGGGACAAATGCCCTTCTATACCCTTCATGGCAGACATCCACGTACCTCTGAACTAGACCTTCCAGCCAGCTTGGAAATGCCAGCGGTAAAGACTCTACACACAACCATTACACAGGCTTTCAAAAGGGCAAAGGAACACCTTATCCATGCCAAAGAAAAATAAAAGAGATTCGCCGACCAACACCGGAAAAAGGCCCCTGATTATCAAGTAGGAGACAAAGTTTGGTTAGCCGCTAAATTCGTACCCATCAAGGGAACCCGGACCTTTCATCCCAGATTCTTAGGACCCTATACCATTAAGGCAATTATCAACCCAGCAGCCGTGAAACTGGATTTACCACCTAATCTACACATCCACCCGGTATTCCATGTGTTCCTCCTGAAACCAATGCAACCTGGCACACGAATTGGGACACCACCTAAGCCCATACTTGTTGACGGAGAACCAGAATTCGAAGTCAAAGATAACTTGGACTCTAAATACCCAAGGACCAAGCTATATTATCTCGTCGATTGGAAAGGATTTGGACCACAAGATCCTGGGAGCCCAGTGAGAATATCCACGCACCACGTCTAATCAGGAAATTCCATCGGAACTTCCCAACCAAACCTGGGCCAGACAGAAGGAACACCATGGGAGGAGCCTTAGGGGGTGGGGGAGTGCTGTCACGACCTTCGCCCAAAACCCCCTCTGGCAAACCCATTGGCCAGGTGGAGCCAGGACTCAGGCCTCTAGAGCCTGGCATTCTCTTCAAAAGCCATCATGGGGCCAGTCCTGGCGCCTGTGGCACCAGGCTCATACACCATGAACAACAATGTGCTTGGGAACTACTTTATTGCCAACATGGAGGCATCCACATAGCTTGGTTCCTAAGAACCAAGCTATGCGGTCTAGTGTTTTGGGTGTGGCAGGCCTGGAAGTACTTTCCCTGGTACTACTTTACCTGGGCTATATAAACCACACCCTGACTGCAGAACATGCTTCGTGTTACTTTGCAGCTTGCAACGTGACGCTCACCGTGTCCAGCTATTCCCTCAAACCTCGGAGACCCAGAGACAGCACCTCCCTGTTGCTAAGAATTTGTGAATCTCGACCACAGAAATCACTTTATCCAAAACAGGAGTCTGAGTGCTGGGACACCGAGCTGGTGCTAGTGGGAGGAGGTGATCCCGGCTTCCAGGGACACCCTCGCCTCGCATGGCGCCCTTTGTGCCGTTACTGAGCACTCTCCTCCTGGCCAAGGCAATGAGCCGATCCTGGGTGCAGCGGGCTATTGTGAGCTCCCACCCTCCCCTGGAGCCGCGCCATCCATCACAGTGAGCAACACAGTCTCTCCTTGCATGGAACCAAAACCTCTGAAACTGCTCCCCATTGGAACCAGTGGAACCTTTCCCTGTGCGAACATGTGGCAAGAACTGGGACCATCCACACCAGTGGTAGTGTTCTTTCTCCCTTTCACCAGTGGGTGCTTTGCCCACAACTGCCACCTTCTCTTCGAGTGGAGCCCCCTCCACTAGTGAGACCTTTCCCTGGAACCGGTTACCTGTCCAACCTTCACCCTTTCGGATCGTCTCCTCCGGTCTGTGGACTCTTTCTCTCCTCCTCCCAGAGTGGCTTCCTCCCACCCCCGTCCTGACTGACTGACGTGTGTCTGGAGGTCTGATCGTTGGCTGGAAGGAAGGCTGCTGTGGTTTTGCTACCACAATCTATGCAATGGATGCGGGGGACACCCCGGCAACCCCTGGACCATTTAAGGAGAGCAGAGGGCACCCCTGCAACTCCCCTCCCATTAAATGGTATAATGGGTACACTGTTACCGGGTCAAACCATGTCATTTTTTTCCCGCGATTATTTTTACAGACTACTTTTTGCTGCAATTTAATTATTGCACACCTCTTTGAAGGGGCGTTCTTTCGGACACAATTTTACAATATCTACAGAACTCAGCAAGCCTCGGATGCCAGCTCGGCGAGACTGCTTAACAGCACTACAAATAAATGTATGACCACAACAGTATTATTTTTCATTCGTCTCTTCAATGTCCGGAAACGGCATTATTGGATATTGGATAACAGATAACCGCGTGACGACGCTGCTGCTTTTGACCCTGGCATCACATGTCTCCCCTACCTTTTTTGTATTTGTATCGCGCGCCTAACCCTGGGGTAACTGGGAGCTTGAAACACTTAATGATACAGACATAGATGGGCATACAGATTAAAGACAACAGGAATAAAAGAACAGAAGGACCCTGGTTACATATGGGTCAAAAACTGGGATACAGGCAAGGGAGTACAATAGTAGGCTTTCAGACATCAGATGCTGTGGATCACTCCACCTAATGTTTGTTCCTTGGGGCAGCCCCCCCTCCCGCTGCTGGAGCTGTGCAATACCCTTCTTCGGCAACCTATGTGAGTCCTGGTGCAACTGATTGGCCACCGTATCACCTAGCAAAGGATCAAGTCTCTTAGCATCCTCGCCCAGCTCGACCTATGACTGCCAATGCACTCTCTTCACTGGTCTGGACTTCCCTCTGGTGCACCAGATTCATCTGCGCCCGTCTTGCTGCTAGGCCACATGGTGAGTTTGTCCCACCTTTCTGCTCTCTCCCTTAATGGTGCTTTCCATCTACCCTATCTACTCTAACTGCTACTCTATCACCTATCCCATTTCTATTTCTAAGTCTGGAAGGAAAAAAGTTCAAGAAAGATATCCTGGTCTCCAATCCAGGCCTGCCCATAGCTGACCCCTATGTCAACGCTTCTTTCAGACAGACTGTCATTAACATCCCCTTTGTCGTAACCTCTCCGGATCTTTGGATTCCCCACATGGTCTCTATCCTCTCCACTTTCTCTTCTTCACCCATTAAAGGTGAAACCCGATGAAAAGTACTCTTGGCATACTTCCCATCCTCTAGGGGCATCATTAATGTCTACCAGAATGGCACTGTCATGGCCCAGGACTCTCAGCCCAACCTCCTCCTCCTTGATAAGCATCTTCCATCTCTCATTAGCTCCCTCCCTTCTGCCACTCCTCCTTCTGCCTCCCCCTCTGGCCTCTTCGCCACCACTGACAGGCATACCACATTCCTGTACACCTCCTCGGAAGACCTTCAAAGGTCACTTAGCTACCCTCAACGCTTGCTCTGCCGTTAAACACTCCTCTGACGTCAGTGACCTCCTTGAAGACTTGGACCTTGATGTCCTTGCTCTCACCGATACGTGGTTCACTGCCAGCTCTGTCACTGTTTTTGACACACTCCTCCCAGAGTGCAACAAGATCCTCTCTAAGCCCAGGCCTAACTGGGCTGGGGGAAGAGTAGCCCTGATCTTCCCTGAATGGGTCCCTGCTACTATTATACCCACTCAGACCTACTCTTCCTTCGAGTGCCTCATCTGCAGGCTTGACAACACTCTAACCCTCTTGCTGACTCTTGCCACCATCTATATGTCCCCTGGTCCGTTCTCCCACTTCCTTTTGGAGTGGTCTGACCTCACCTCTACTCTTCTGGCCTTCACCTCCAAGCTTTTCTTCCTCTAAGAATTCAATATTCACCTGGACTCTCCTGATGCGGCCTCTGTGTCTCTTCCGTAGGTCAGACATACAGCCAGTCTCCTTCTCCAACTTTCAACCAATAAAGCAAGTGTCAGTTGCTGCCTTTGCCGCCACTTGCATTCCCCCTCCCACTCCAGCCACTGACTCTCACACAGCCCTTGGGAAGGTTCTCCTCTGCATCTGTCACGAGGATCTGCATGAAGCTTGCCTCCAAGCACAACACCTGGTATGACTCCGACCTAGCCTCTCTAAAACGTTAGTGCAGAGCTGCTGAGCGGAAGGGGCAGGCTTCGAGCAAACCCTCTGACAGACTGGCCCGCCGTCTGCTCCAAAGGCAATACAGACTCTCCATCTGATCGAAAAAGAATGCCTATATCCAAGCCCGCATCTCTGGGGCCACTGAAGGCACGCCCCTAAATGCTCACACCAGACAAAAATACAACCTGCTAGGGGAAAAGGCCCATGAAACTCTTGCAAGGAAAACCAGTTTTATTTCTGCAAAAATAGGTGCGCCAGCAAAGAACTCTGCTGTCATGAAACGTTCTGTGCAAAAAGGGTGCAAGAAGAAGCTTAAAAGAGAACAGAGTCATTTGTATACAGTAAAGACCTGCACAGCTGGTTGATGCAACCCTAAACATTGTCGGCCTAATCCATAGGGAATGCCAGGCCACTGGTCCCAGCCACGTCTGTTTGCCTTCCATCACTTGGGGTCTGCTGGGTTCATCACCTCCAGGGAACCAAGGTCAAAGAACTAATTAGATACAATTGCTAACAGTGCTCCTCTATCATTATACAGGGCACCTACCAGAGGAGTCTCGAGGTCACTCTGACCCACAGACATTTCACTCATTCCAATTGCGCCTTTTAGGTTCCAAGGCTTGCACCCTCGCTTTTGAACTACAATGTATCCCTCCATGTACCGCGCATTACAAATCATGCAGTTAGAAGATAAAGGTAGGATGACCATTCTCTTAAATCTTTTATGGCCGATTGGATTATGGTCGGTGGTCTGGGGTCAGTTGGTATCTCGGAATTCAGGGGTCTTGGGGCTAGGATAGTTGTAGGGGCCACAACTATTAGTTGGCTGAGTGGGGGTCGGAGGCCTACTCTGGCCAGTTTGTGGTAACACGTGCACCATGGCGCCAAACACTGTCTCGTGGCCTTGCAGGGCACATTCTTCCTTAGAACGAACATATTGGCAACAAGAGTTTCTGTGGAAGTTAGCAGCGTGGGCCCCTCATCAGCGCTTGGGCCTGTTCAGATTTCCCCTTCAGACTCATGGCCTGTGTCTAACGCACTAAATACCGCATGGCCGTGCAAGCCCCATGCTTCGAGTATGGCTACTTCATACATGAAAAATGGCATCTGCTTGTATATGCGCACATGTCAAAATTGGATACAATATTATAATTGCGTGGGGAGCTTTAGAGTGCCTCTCTAACCCCTGGAATGTCACAGTTCTTCTAATGGGACTTGTCTCACCCTAAAGCACCCAATGGTGGTGGGATGGATTTTCTCCATTCCCAACACCACTAACGCAGCTTAACTGTTCAAAATCTGAAAGGAACTTGCCAATTCTACGGAAGTCTCCACTTCTCCTCTGCCATCCCTGACCCTCTGCACTGCACTGGCCTCTCACTTCATAACCAAAACTCAGGACATCCTGTCCAACTCTCCTCTACACCACTCGCTTCTCCCTCACCCACTCTCAGGCCTCCTTCTGGCCCCCCCTGCCTCCTCCTCTCCCCTTTCTCACTCATAGCACCGAATGAGATCACTAGACAAGTCCTCTCTATGAAAGTCTCCCCCAAAGAGGTGTTGACCTGCACCTCTAGAACAATCAAGGACAACATTGCCTCCCTCCTTCCAGTCTTGGCTGATTTCTGCAATCACTCCCTTGCCACAGGCTCCTTCCCGCTGTCCCTCAAGCACTCCCTTGTGCACCCTCTCCTCAAAATGCCTTCTGGCTAACTACCGCCCTATCTCCATTACCCTCTTCTTGGGCAAACCCTTGGAGAAGCTGGTCATCTTACAGCTGACCCACCACACTGAATCTATTGGTTGTCGCCATGACCACCACCAGTTTGGCTTCAGAGCACCCAGAGACACGGAAACTGCACTCCTGAACATTCGTGAAGTCTTGCTCTCTAATCTCAATTCCAAATCTACTTCAGTTCTCATCCTTCTTGATCTTTCCTCTGCCTTTGACACAGTCAATCATGCTACCCTTATAAATAGGCTTTGTGATACAACTGTGGCATCAAGGACCTGGCACTGGATTGATTGACCTCCTTCCGCTCTGACCGACCATCCGAGGTTCACGTAGGCCATTTTCTCTCACTATCTACCTGCGGCATCCCTCAGTGCTCTATCCTCTCGCTGTGGCTCTACAACATCTACCTTGCCCTTCTGACCCATTTGATCTCCGCCTTCTCTCCTCACTTGCACTGTTATGCGGACGACACGCAGATGTCCTTCAAGCTTCCCTCCACTGCCTCCTCTTCTTCCTCTCTCATTCCTGACTGTCTGCTCTTCAGACATGGTGCGCTGCTACCGATCTTTGCCTTAATGCAAGTAAAATGGAGATCCTTCTCATTGGAACGCCAGCTCTCTCCTTCACTCCTACTCTCTGGCTGCGCTCCATGGGTCCCCTTCCCTCACCCTCTTGTGAGGCAAAAAACCTTGTTGTCATTTCCGACTCCTCTCTCTCTCTCTCCTCTCATCACAGACCTTGCCAAAAAAGCCCATTTTCGCTGCACCTCCTCAAAGGCATTTTCCCTTTCCTCACCTTCTCCTAGAAACTCATTGTTTCCAGAGCTGGACTACATCATCAGCCTCTTCCTTAATTTGCTTGAATCATCCCTTCGCCCCCTTCAACTAATCCAGAATTGGACTGCGGGACCTATCCTTGGATCCAAGTCCAGGAACTGCATTCCTCCAGCATTAAAATCTCCCCACTGGCTCCCGGTTGTTGCAAGGATCAAGTTGAAGACACTCTCATTCACAAGGCTTTCTGGGGCCTGGGACCTGCCATATCCAACTCGCTCTCCTAAAATAACCCCCTGCTAGAGCCCTTCAGTATTCTAGTTCCAACTCTCTGCAGATCAAACGCTTTTCCAAGCCAAGTGGGAGGCGGATCTCTCTCTCTCTTCCGCTGGAGCCTCCGTCTGGAAGGGCCCATCTCCGGCTTGGATCGGATGTTCCCGAAGCTTCACAAGACCCTCCTTTTCTCTTCTTGCCTTCCCTCTCCCCCTCCCTGCTAATGTACCCCTCTGACACATTTAACTGGATGC
Source organism: Ambystoma mexicanum (assembly GCF_040938575.1). NCBI lineage: Eukaryota > Metazoa > Chordata > Amphibia > Caudata > Ambystomatidae > Ambystoma > Ambystoma mexicanum. Next base: position 133,235,855 of record NC_090927.1, read on the forward strand.
CTGTTTTTTTCTGAGTCATACAGGGGACCAGGCCCTCCTCGCCCAGTCTACCCCATCACCTCTGTCTCCCCCCCCACAGCCCCTCCATTCCTGCACTTGCCCTTCTGGTCACCCTCCCCCTGGTACTAGCTTGGCAGGGCTTGCACCTCTATTGAGCCCGGTCCAGCCCCGTCCTCACACTTAGCATGTGGACCTTCTTTCCTTGCAGTCCCTGCAATCCCCTAGCACTTGTCCTCCCCTCCCCCAGCACTCACGTGCTCTCCACTCCGACCTGCACTTCCCTTCTCACCTTAGCAACCTTAGCATTTCCGCAATCCACTATGACCGGCGTGCTCACCTGCACTTCCTGTTACTGCACATGCATGAGTCGAATGACAAGGCCTAATAAGACTGTTATTCTCCTCCCTGTGCCACCACCCCCGCCTTTTTGTCTTGTGGTGCCTTGAAATACTATTTGCTGTATAGGCGTATTATAAATACCCAATAAATAAAAGAAATAAAATATGGCATGCAGGCCCTTTGACTTCTTTTAACAATGTCTAGATGGCTTTGCAGTTTGTGAGACAGTGGGGTGGAGGTGGTTTGCAAATACATTACAGTGTGTGGCCGTACAACAGTACAGAAAGCACCCTTGATCCGTAGTAACCTGTTCACATTGGTGCAGGTATGCAGAGAGCCACCGAAGTTAGCCCTACTTGGACCAATTTCTTGGATAAGTGCTGTGCCTATTGCAAAAATAGGACTGTGGCCGTGCCTTGTACATTTCGCCTGTGAAATAGGAGGTGCCCTTGTAGGAATGGGAGTGGTATGAAGTATGGGAATCTCTGCTGGATCTTAAGAATCGCAGCTTGGAACAAATGGACCTGTAAAATGTGTGATACTGGAAGGTACTGTGAGGAGTCAGAAATGCGAGACTGACACAAAAGTATCATTTTCTGAAGAGTTGCCATTTTACTAAAAAGAAAAGGGTGGGATAAACGCCTCTCTTTCCCTAACCTAACAAAGAGGTCCCTGCCGGGAAAACTAGAATGAAAGAAAAATGACCTAGTGTCTAAAAAGTATCAGACCCTCACACTAATATACACAACAAAATTATACAAGTGATATTTAGCTTTTCTCAGCTCAACAAAACCACATACCAGTTTCAACATAAAAGGTTTCAAAAAGTACTCCTTGTGACCAGGGCTGGACTACATTAAAAGTCTTTTCCATCTATTACATCCTTCCACTTTGTAAAGCAAATGTCTCTTTCCCCAATGTTCGTTCACAAATCCAAAACAACTGATGGTTTCCATTGTATCCTTCTTAGTGAGGCAAATGCCTCTTTCACCAAACACAAGTACATAAACCAAAATGAATGTTCTCTTCAAAATGCCAAACAATCAGCATTTCACACCTTCTTCAAAAAAAACACTTTGGTCAGGATAGCACAGCAACTACTTTTGATGAGGCAACTGTTTGACAAAAAGTCTATTAGCATTAGTAAAATCTTTCAGCACACCTTTTTGCTGCAGACACACTCCTTCAAATGATCTTGTTTCCTGGTGTACTCGCCTGCCAGGAAGAAAACACCTACAACTACAAAACCCTTGGCGGCAATGCTTGTTCCAAGATTTCCCATACAAGTATTTCTTGCGAGGAAGACTGAACAAGGTCTGCCTCTTCTTATAGTCTCTTGACCCTTTTCAATGTGGGTTCCCGTTTTCCCCAAACTGGAAACTCAAGATAAGGGATTGGTTTACAGATTGCCATCTACTTCTTGGTAGCTTTTTGGCTGTTGGCAATGCTGGTTATAGGTTCCCCCCGTTGGTATCCCACGTAGGGAGAATAATTCTTTAACTGTTCGATATTCAAAAATGTCATTGGTTAACAGTTTTCCCTTTCAGAGTGCCCTGTGGTCAGTGTTAGCGTTCAGCCAACTCACCGGCTCTCTGCTGCGTCTCGATGCGTACAGTTGCAGCAGTGGACCTCCTACTTCTTGCCTGTGCTGTCTCCAGCTCCTGTGTACCCTTCAGTGGGCAACGCAACTCTTCTGTGGAGCTCTAATGTTCTTCTGCAGCTCGTCGCACACCGGAACGCCATGTGCCGAGTTGGGAGCACTTCTCCCTCTCAGCTATGCTTCTCCACAAGCAGCTTCTCGCTGCCCATCCTCTGCACTGCCTCACTCCTCGAGTCAGGATCAGCTGGCGTGCTTCCTTCGCTTCATCTGCTTCTTCCACTTCTCCTTCCATCAGGTGAAACTCATTCCTCAGTTTAAATGTCCCACTCAGGTGCCTTGTCTTGTCGTCCTCTATCCCTCTCCCTTGCTAACCTCCTTTCCTTTCCCTACCGCCCTCAACTCTGTTCAGTTTTTGCTGACTTGTTCACCTCCAGAGCCTAATAAGTCCCACGCTCTCCCGCCAGTCTTTTGCACTTGCCTCCAGCCTGCTGCACTTAACTATAAATTGGCCTGCGGCAACTAGACATCGCATTCTGCATAACAGTGCTGTTAATCATTTGAGCCCCTCTTCCTCGTCCCAGTACTATAGGTATAATGGTTACTGAAGTCCATAGTGGATTGTACATCAGCAACATTAGTTTCTTCTATTTTACAATAAGCGAGCAATGCTTTAGGAAGTATAGGGTACCAGGAGGTAGAGAGGTCACCAATTTCCCCTGATATGAGTCACCTCCCATGTGATCCTCCCACATAATACCATCCCCAGGGTCAGGATCAGGTAGCGGCTGCCTTCCCCTGGCCACATGCTGGGGTTTTAGTGATCTCACTAGATTCATCACAGTACTCAGGGATCGTGCTGTCTGTGTGTGTCCATTTTGCTTCCTACCGTCATAGAGCATATCCACTACTTAGGTTTGTATGTCAGGTAGCTGGGGAGCAGGTGTAAGTGGATCTAGGTCACCTGGCCTAAGCCCTGCCCACCTGGTGCCTTCCTGCTTGGCACTCTTTTCCATACTTAAGGAATCCTCCAGCCTCTTTTCCTTTGCAGCTGGGGAGCAGGTGTAAGTGGATCTAGCTCACCTGGCCTAAGCCCCGCCCACCTGGTGCCTTCCTGGTTGCTGCTCTTTTTCACCACTTAGCAAGCCCTGCCCACCTGGTGCCTTCCTGCTTGCCGCTCTTTTCCCTACTTGAGGAGCCTTCCAGCCTCTTTTCCTTTGCAGCTGGGGAGCAGGTGTAAGTGGATCTAGCTCACCTGGCCTAAGCCCCGCCCACCTGGTGCCTTCCTGGTTGCTGCTCTTTTTCACCACTTAGCAAGCCCTGCCCACCTGGTGCCTTCCTGCTTGCCGCTCTTTTCCCTACTTGAGGAGCCTTCCAGCCTCTTTTCCTTTGCTGCTCGGGAGCAGGTGTAAGTGGATCTAGGTCACCTGGCCTAAGCCCCGCCCACCTGGTGCCTTCCTGGTTGCTGCTCTTTTTTACCACTTAGCAAGCCCTGCCCACCTGGTGCCTTCCTGCTTGCCGCTCTTTTCCCTACTTGAGGAGCCTTCCAGCCTCTTTTCCTTTGCTGCTGGGGAGCAGGTGTAAGTGGATCTAGGTCACCTGGCCTAAGCCCCGCCCACCTGGTGCCTTCCTGGTTGCTGCTCTTTTTCACCACTTAGCAAGCTCGCCCACCTGGTGCCTTCCTGCTTGCCGCTCTTTTCCCTACTTGAGGAGCCTTCCAGCCTCTTTTCCTTTGCAGCTGGGGAGCAGGTATAAGTGTGTTACCACTGACTCCTGCAATTGTATTCGCTCTCCCCTCTTGCTTCTCCACTCTTTTTGACTGCTTACTCTGTTCTCTCCTCCCCCATCTCCTCCCCTTACTTTCTTCTATGCACTTACTCTATCAGAATTGTCCCTGGACCTAGTATGATAGCAACCTCGTCTGTCGCTCCCCCATCCCTTTACTGTCCCCTCCCCCTCCAGCACTATCTGAAATGCTGTCAGGCCTAGTACGATAGTCGCTTGTTTTGTTCCTCCCCTCCCTTTCTCCACCCCTCTCCCTCACCTTTTGTTTTTCTCCGGCTCTACCAGAAATGTCATCAGGCCTAGTACGATAGTTAATTTCACATCCTTACTGTTCATGGCCTGTAAGAATGTCGTCATATTTTCCCTTGTTCCCGCCCTTGCCTTGAAGCGCTTTGAAACACATTGTGTATAGGCGCTATATAAGTAAACTATCATATCAGGTCTGAAGTTAGTGGCTTTGAGCTAGGCTTGATGGCAAAGCACTGCTCTGTTACCCATTTGCCTGAAAACTGTCGGCAATGTCTACCGCCACTGAGATTATGGGGGCAGGCGCAGTTTCCCCCTCGGTGAGGTGCAATAGGGCCTCCCGTTTCTGGTCATTGGGCAAGTATTCTAAGAGTGGACAAAACTTGTACCACAGGTCTCTGTCATAGTGTATAAGAATAGCTATAGAATTTGCTGCCTTAATTGTGGTCACTGCTGTGGTAATTGTTTGCAGAATTCATCAATCAATTTAACCCTGTCAACAGAGCTCTCAACTGAGTGGATCTTGCAGACCGCTTGATAGTCAATGAGCTAGTAGCGGTCATTGGGGTAGCAGTCCATGAGGTAGTGTTGGACGAAATGGTTGTAGCAGTTGTCAGCTGAGCCGTTGATTAAAGTGTTGTTGACAGTGGTTTGGAAGATTTATAAGCAGTTGATGAATACTTCATTGATGTCACCGCAGGTACATGCACTGGAGTGTGACTTGTAGATGGTAGGTTTCCCGTCGACTGGTGGACAGACCTTTAGGTGACAGTTCGAGTCTTATGATCCTTTACTCCAGTGGAAGATGAGTCAGCTGGAAGGGAGGGCTTATGAGTGCCCTTAAAGCCCTTCAAATCTTCCATCCTTGTCGGTTTTTCCTTGAAAGTCTTCTTGTGATCTTGCCCTTTTTGAGGAAGTGGCTTTTTCCATGGCTTTGCTTGAGAGGGCAGAAGACGAGCTCCTGATGGAGGCAATGTCTGAAGCAATTGTCCCCATATCAAGCCAAGCAACCAGTCTCCTATGGTGATTTCTGAGGGTCTTGGTATAGAACAACTGGCAAATATGACAGGAGGCCATGTCATGGTCAGGGTATAAGCAGTAAAAGTACTCCTCATGCTTATCCCCAACATTGTTGTTCTTTAGGTTGCAGGTGGAATAATTCCTCAGAAGGCTTTCCTTTGACTTTATATCAGCTGTGGTGGTTAAGGGTTAACACTTCGAAGAGATCCACCCTGAGGGGTATAGGATGATCTAATCCCGTATCCTGGGGAGCGAGTGCAACAGTTCCCCAAACACCTAAAATATCAAAGTACTTACCTGAAACTTCAAAAAGAGATGCAATACAAAGTTGGAGATTGAAAGAGGTTACATAAATCGTTGAAAGCAGTAAGTCAATAGAGGACTCCCAACTCTGAGTGCTGTGAGAAATCTGAAAATGGCCTCCAGGTGAGTAGTTCAAGGGGTGCCTTTTGGATGCAAAAAAATGAAACCAGAAGATTCACAGATCATTAAAGTGAATGCAGTTGATTGTTCTGCAATACACATTGCCATTTACATATAGAGGGTTCCCAACCGGAGGACAGGAATGTGAATCTATGAAAGATCCAATACTGGAGCACAGGATATAAGATTGCATGATAAGGTTTATGATTATGATGAGAAAGGACCTAAGAGTTAAGATTGAATAATGCCAGGTGCACGTGCCACTTATCTGAGGCACAGCATAAACCAGGACGGAATCTGGCCTAGGAGGGGATTGCAGACACCATAGCTGCGATTATTGTAACATTTTTCAAAGTTCATTCACAATTTGTTGCAGGACATAAACCCTTCTTTAGAAGCACTCTTTAATATGTATATGGGCATGCTGTGTCAAAATAGTTTGAAGAAAGGGGGGGGGAATAATAACACTGTTACAGATGTTTGATGTACAGCGTAAGACATATGTTACATTGGATGCAATAAACCATGCACTAATAACCAACTTAAATCATTTCCAGAAGAGGAAGGCAGCGACCACTGTCTTTGCAGGAAGGCCTCTTGGGTCCTGAGCTGAACTACACCACCAGAGGGAAGATATGAGTGCCAATTGGCCCAACATACCCGTTTACATTTCTGATTTAGGGCTCACCCGCAGTGCTGAAGACCAATCAAACTAAGAATACACAGGTCCACTTTTAAGGGCGTCTTGGCAGCGTTGCCTCGCCAGTCGGGGGGATGCTAGAAATAATCTAACACATTAGGATACATCTTAGTTGACAAGAATGTGGTGTTACGCTTACCTGATATCCACAGGGACACCACCCAGCCGGGTTACTCGCTGGTATGCTTCACAGCTTTGCCCTGATGTGGTCTGCGGGGGAAGGTTCTGCCTGAAAATACAGGAGGACTGCGTTCAAGACTAACCGACTGGGGTAAGTATCCTCCCTCCACCCCTGTATGATTTCAGTCCCTCTGGCGCCCTCTCCTCACCTTGTGGTAGAATTAGGCGTGCTCTGCGTCCTGCCTTCTTTGCAGGGGCGCGTTGTCTTTCATGGGCGAGTGCGGTCCAGTTACTTCACTGATGCCGGCCCGTTTGATATTGTTCGGGTAGGCCTTATTGCTGTTCTTTAGTTTTGTTGCTATCCTGCATGCCTTTCTTTGTTTAAAATGTTTCTTTTTTCTCTCTTAGGTATGCGGAGCTTCAGCGCGGCGCACTGGCTTGGTTGAGCCCCGCTGGTAAATGATGGCGCATTAAGAGCACTATGATGCGGTAAGTAAGCGCTATGCGCAGCGCTGCGAAGTCTTGCCTTTGCTAACCTATGTTTTCCTTCCTTGTAGGTCACGGTGTTCTTCAGCGCAAGTGGAATATCCAGAGTGGTGCCAGCCGAGAGGCGACCAGCCAGGTAAGCCTTTTGAGCAGTTCGTAATTTGTAAATGTCTCTACTGCTTTCTTTAATGTTGCCTCTATCTTCCTATTTCAGGTCGTTCTGTCCGGGAGGCGTGCAGATTCGAGGAAGCTGTTCTCAGTAGCTGCGAGTGTTTAAAGATGAAGACTGCAGGTAAGATGCTGCTGCTAATGATGTTCCTTTTGTCTCCTTGCAGGTTCTGCTTCTCCGAGGTTCGAGGGAATAGCTGGACACGGTGAGCGTCATGTTGCAAGCTGCAAAGTAAAGCGAAGCGTGTTGTCTTGCTCGGGTGTGGTTTAAATAGTCCCAACAAAATAGTCCAGGTAAAGTAGTCCCTAGGCTACCACACCCAAAACACTAGACCGCATAAGCTTGGTTCTTAGGAACCAAGCTATGTGGATGCCTCCATGTTGGCTGACAATACAATAAAGTAGTTCCCAAGCACATTGTTTTTCATGGTGTATGAGCCTGGCGCCGTAGGCGCCAGGACTGGCCCCATAAGGGCTTTTGAAGAGGATGCCAGGCTCTAGAGGCCCGAGTCCTGACTCCACCTGGCCAATGGGTTTGCCAGAGGGGGTTTTGGGCGGGGGTCGTGACATGCGGTGGCAGACTGCTTCTCCACATTCATAGGACAGAGGAAGATGTGATGACTGCAGATGAAAGTCAGAAGGAAGATAGCCTTGCATCTAGTTATCAGTAAGGAAGATTGGATGGCAGAGTGAATAATGAGGACACCAAGTGGCTTTACAATGGTTTGAAGATGGCTGGAATGCACCCGTAAAGGAGTTTCCAGGACAGCCAAGTATTCCAGGAGTTGGTATACAAAAGACAGGGAATTGTTCAAAGCTTCCGGATAGCTCATAGGTCAACTTGAGAAATAAGCCCAATGATAAAGCTCACGAAGTATGACCATGGGAAGATTGCGGGAAAGATACCAGTGACCTAGAAGAGATGCCTAGAGGATGTTGTGAGGAACATCCCTCAATGTTAGTTCAAAGACAAAACAAATAAACTGGAGTGCAATCCACTCAGATAAAGGCATTCCAAAAGGCAGCTATGGGCATCATGGATCCCTTTGAGACAGTGGGTGGCATACATTTCCAAGTGGGTAGAATGGGAGTCAATTCCCCACTAAAATGGTTAAATGTATGAGGATTTTTCATAATCGAGGTATTCCTGAAAACCGTAGGTACGGACGCAAAAGTTAAATTTATTTCCTGGGAGACCAGAGATTTTTGGAGGAAGTGTACATTAGTCACCTATGGTGAGGCCTTACAGTGTACATTGTGAGCTCCCCACCTGTGTTCTGTGAAGGCATCATGAAGCAAGACACAAACAAAAAATTCAAATTTTATAACAAAATGGTTTATTAACTCAAATGTCAGGATGGTAGAAGGCCTAACTTGCCCTATGCTAGGGTAGGATTTCCCTACCTGAACGAAACTAAGGAAAGACTGTGTCAAAGAGTTCAACAAAAAAGTCTGTCTGTGTCCAAAACCTATCCTTGCCCTCACAACTGTAGGAGTAGGGGCTCTGAATTTTAACAGTTAGATTCATCATTTCAGCATGCACATGTTAGCGTGGGTTTGAACTGCAACTGAACCCACGGTGTGAAACTCATTACTGGACTCAAAAGTGTGAGTCTCAGGCAGAAGTAAATAGATGCCAATGCACAGAGCACGTGATTGAAGCTGTACTTTGCTTCAGGATATTTTAATGAACTGAGCTGCAGTAAACATAACACTAATATAATGTAACATACTAATGAACCCAACCCCAGTTAACATGTAACTGAATCCCTTAATAACATTTAGTGCAAATGAGTCCATGATGAAATAAGCTGAATGCAGATTGGGAAAATGCACGATGCTCTGGAAATGGGAATTTAAACGTGCAGGCTGAATCTGCGCTGGGTGATCAACTAAATAAACATGAAGATCTGTTCTACTGAAAACAGGGTAGTGTATTAGAGCAGGTAGCGCAAGAGAGATGTATGTTTTGCTCTCCAGCAATGAAATCACATGCCATTTCAGTGGAATTATCTGCTCAAGGGGACAAGGGGGTTTGACAAAAAGGGTTTTGAGACAGACTAGCATTCATTCCTCTTCGGGTGCTGCAAGACGAAGGAGCGAGGGCTGGCTAGGCAGACAGAGTTCAGTGCTGGCAAGTTGTCGGATACTGACGCTGTCCTTATCTGGGTTGACCTTGTGCAAGGCAGGCGGAAAGATTGGGGAAGATTTCCATGCCAAAATGAATCAGAAATAACTTCTTATTTACCTAGATTTGTTGACGGTAAGTGTGGGGCTGCTATTGTGAATGAGACCAGGTAGTCTAGGTTAAGCAGTTCACTTCATTTTAGGTGCTGTCTATTTGTCATGTGCATGTAATAGTGTGTTTATATTTCTCAAAGTCTTACTGTGTTTGTTTTTTCAAAGTGTATTTCTCTTGCCAACTTCCGCAATGCCAAGGACAGTTGGCAGGGCTTTGCACAGATAAAGCGATGAAAGCTATTGCAAGAGGAAATGTACTTGCACTATGTACTACAATGTGTCTGTGTAATTTGCATATTTCTATTTTACAATAAAAAAACAGATTCAAAAGTAACTTAGTCTCATGATATGTATTCCGCATTTTATTTGACATAAATAAGGAGACAGAAGTGTGGTAAGAAATATCTCAAAGTAAAGTAGCCGCTCTGAGCAGTTTATCTAGAGAGAGTGAGGGAATGTGCAGTATTTCGACTGCATGCTTTACAATTGTTGAAACTCAGCCAAAAGGGCGTAGTGTGGTATTGTACATTAGGTACCACAGTAGGGCACGAGCCATCTATCCAGAGTGCATCAAGTCCAGTATTTTGTTTGTTGTTAGTGACCATAGTAAAAAAAGAACAAGTTACTCTCTTACCTGGTAACGTTCTTTCGATGGGATGGTCCGACGACGTATTCCATATCTATGACAGTAATCACCACAGCTGTGCTGCTTCGGAAAAAATCTTTCGGCGTCTGCGTCCTGCGTTGATGACATCGATACGCCGCCCTCGAGGAACTCCTGCGACAGCCGACATCACTGGATGTTATAAGTAGGACGCACGATGCCCATAGCCTCAGTTGTAGTTTTTTCCCCAGAACGTGTGGCACCAGTCTTCTGCCAGTCTGACCACACAAAACCTTGCGGAAACGTAAGCTGCAATCGCATAAGAAATTCTGTAGCTGGTAAGGCAGGGAGGGAGCTATATGGAATACGTCGTCGGACCATCCCATCGAAAGAACGTTACCAGGTAAGAGAGTAACTTGTTCTTCGAGGGGATTGGCTCCTCTGACGTATTCCATATCTATGACAGACTACCAAAGTAAGGAGGTGGGAAAAAGAATTTAGAAAATAGAAATTTAGAATGCCCAATCAAATTGCAGAGTAAAGGACCGCCTAGCCAAAGGCCAGATCCTGCCCACGTATACAATCGAGGGAGTAGTGACGTACAAAAGTATGGACCAAAGCCCAGGTGGCTGCCTCACAGATGTTACTAATAGGAACACCCCTCTGCAGGGCAGTAGAGGCAGCCATACCCCTGGTAGAATGGGCCCGCAAGCCTATCGGAGGGTCCTTACCAGCCAAGCGGTAACATTCAGAAATTGCCAGGATAATCCATCGAGACAAAGTCTGCTTAGTAACAGCTTGTCCCAAACGCCTTCCAGCGTAACCAATAAAGAGTTGATCGTCCACTCTGACCCGGGACATGCGTGAAATATAAAAGCTCAAAGCTCTCCTAGGATCCAGCCTATGGAGCCTCTCCTCTTCCTTAACAGGATGCCGAGGAGGATAAAATGCCGGAATAACAACCTTCTGGCTTAAATTAAATTCCGTAACCACCTTCAAAAGAAAGGAAGGACGAACTCTAAGGACAACCCTGTCCTTGTGAAACACAGTGAAGGGTGGCTTAACTGAAAGTGCCTGTAACTCACTCACTCTGCGAGCGGAAGTGACCGCAACTAAAAATACAGTTTTAAGAGTTAACCGTCTCAAAGGGCAGGAATGCAAAGGCTCAAATGGAGCACCCATTAGAAACTTGAGAACAAAAAGGTGACGGAGGGAACACATTAGTTTTTAGAAACTGAGAAATTAAAGGAATTTAAAAATAAGAACACTTCAGATGAGCCCTTAAATATGGACAGCACCGCCAGGTAACCTTTAACAGTACCCACTTGCAGGCCCTTGTGGGCCAAAGAAAGCAAAAAAGACAGAACCACAGGTATGTCACATGAAAAAGGATCCACACTCTTAACCCTGCATCAGTCGCAGAACTTTCTCCAACGGCAACGGTATAGGGACTTTGTTGCCGGCCGTCTGGCCGAAAGCAGCACCTCCATCAAGTCTTCAGGGAGGTCCCAATCCTTATACCTCAACCTTTCAGAAGCCACGCGTGAAGGTTGAGGGATCTGACCTCTGGATGGAGAACCTGATCCCCCCCCTCCCGTGAGAGCAGATCGTCTCGGTAGGGAAGACGACATGGAGGACAGATGGACAAGTCGATAAGGTACCACGTACTCCTGGACCATGCCGGAGCAATGAGGATCATCCGGGAACCGAACCTCCATAACCTCCGCAGCACTTGCGGAATGACGGGGACTGGAGGAAATGCATACAGCAGTGGGAATGACCACTCCACCACGAACGCGTCTCCTAAGGCTCCTCATGGAGGAAATTCCCGCAAGCAGAACCTTTCGCACTTCCAGTTGACACTGGAGGCGAAGAGATCCACTTGAGGGGTCCCCCAAAGGGCGAAGATCTCCAGGAGAATCTCCTGAGCCAACTCCCACTCGTGAGAGATCGCGCTCTGCCTGCTCAGAGAATCCGCCGTCTCGTTTTCTTCTCCTGCCAGATGAACTGCCAAGACCGAAATGTCCTGCTGGATTGCCCAGAACCAGAGATGTATCCCCTCCCTGCACAGAGGAAGTGACCAAGCGCCCCCCCCTTTTTGTTGAGGTAGTGCATGGCCACTGTGTTGTCCGTCAGAATCAGGACATTCTTTCCTCGCACAGTCGGCAGAAAAGCCTTCAGGGCAAGGCTGACAGCCCTCAGCTCCAACAGATTGATATGGAGTCTGGACTCCGACGGAGACCAACGACCGTTGACTGTCAACTCGTTGGCATGAGCTCCCCATCCCGTGAGGGATGCGTCCGTCACGATCGTCACCTCCGGCCAGGGTAGCCAAAATGGTGCCCCCTTCATCAGATTGCCTTCGACGGCCCACCACAGAAGGTCCTGGGCGACCGAGGGCAGCACCTGAACGGGGTCCGACATCCTGCCACAGGACAGACCACTGGAGCTTGAGTGGCCACTGCAAAGATCTCATCCGCAACCTGGCCTCTGGCACCAGAAGAATGCATGAGGCCGAGCAATCTCAAGAACTCGAACGCAGGGAGACTCTGGGCATGTTGTAACTTTTGCACCATCTGCTGAATGTGACGAGCCCTCACCTGGGGAGGAAAACACTGCCCCAGGGACGTGTCGAGCACTGCTCCGATGTACTGGAGCCTCCGAGTTGGCGTCAAGTGGGACTTCTTTAAGTTGAGGGAGAAGCCCAGCTTGTGGAGGGAGTGGCAGGTGACGGACAGACGATCCAGGACTTGCTCAGGAGAGCGTGCCCTGATCAACCAATTGTTCAGGTAGGGGCAGACGTGAATCCCCCCTTTCCTGATATGCACTGCCACCACTACCATGAGCTTGGTGAAGACCCTCGGGGTGCTAGTCGCTAACCGCGAACCTCAGGTACGTCTTGTGCTTTGGATGGATCGGCACATGAAAATAAGCGTCCTTGAGGTCGAGAGACACCAACCAGTCCTGAAGTTGAAGGGCCTGGAGGACTTCAGAAAGAGAAACCATCTTGAACTTCTTGTTCCTGAGGCGTTTGTTCAAACCGCGCAAGTCCCTGATGGGTCTCAATCCCCCGTCTTTCTTTGAAATAAAAAAATAAGGGGAATACCATCCCTTGTTCCTCTCCGCTACAGGCACCAGTTCTATGGCGCCTTTCTCCAGCAGGGATTGAATTTCCAGCGCAAGAAGCGGATCCGGACTCTTCAAAGAGTGGTTCCCTGGTGGACTGTTGTGAGGCCTCTGCCGGAAAGGACGACAGTAGCCGTGGGCTATGATCTCCAGAACCCACACATCTGAAGTAATGGCACGCCATTCGACAAGATGCTGCGCCAGCCTTCCCCCAACCGGCGAACCATGGGACATGGCCTCATGACTGAGCTGAAGCAGCTGCGGCGTTGCCTGAGGGCAAAGAGGCAACAGCCCGAGCGGCCTTGGCACCTCGAGTACCTTGTTTTCCACCTCTGGCACTCCTACGGTGGCCCCTTTGACTAGCAGCTCCTTTCGCTTTACCAAAGGATGAGTAATAACTAAATGAACCTCCCGTTCATTGCTGTCCCCTAAGACGAAAAGGCGGAGGTTGGCAAACTGCAGCGCCCAACGACGTTGCTGCAGCTTTTGAGGTCTGCAACCTCTCAAGGCTCTCGTCAGCCTTGCTGCCAAAAAGATGGACACCATCAAAGGGCATGTTGAGGAGCCGGGCTTGCACATCAGGAGCAAACCCCGACTTCCGCAACCATGCAAACCTGTGTATTACAGTGCTCGCCGCCATTGACCGGCTGACGCAATCTGCCATGTCCAAACCTGACTGAACGGCCTCACACATGGCATCCTTGCCATCCTGGATCATAGCAAGAAAACCATCCCCTTTGTCGCCTTCAGGAATATGTTCAGCCGCTAAGGAGACACAGTTCCACAGAGTGCACGTGAAACGTGACAAGGCACATACGGAGTTGGCAGCCTGAAGAGCCATACCCCCTGAAGAAAACACTTTCTTCGCCCAACCATCAAAACGCTTGTCGTCCCTATTAGGAGGGATGCTAGGATACGACGCCTGCTTTGCTGGGGCCGTAGCCGCCTGCACCACCAAACTCTCTGGGGTGCGTGGTCAAGTAACAGGGGTTGCTACTGGCTGGGCGGTATTTTCACGGCAAAGACTTGCCCACTGCCGGGAGACTCTCCGGAGCAGTCCAAGCCGTCGCCACCCTCCTCTGTAGAGCCATATGGAACGTCAGTACCAAGTCAGTTGGTGGACCTTGGTCGAGGATATCCGTGAGGTCATCCTGAAGAAAATCCCCTGGGGGGAGCAGACCACCCCAAGTACTCGGTGACCCTTGACATATGGCGCCGGTACGAGGAGTCAGCATGGGTGCCAGGCTCAGGCCTACAAAACTCCACCTCCGGAGAGGTGTCCAGCCCACTGGCGTCGTGGAGTGACGGACGCAGATCCTCAATCTATGTCCCGAGATAATCTCATCTGGCACCGTATCAGGAACCATGATATCATCAGAGCCCTCATCCACCTCTGAAATGTAATCAAGATGGCGGAAAGTGGGCACAGAATGGGGAACAAAGCCATGTTTGGCCTTGGCCAGAGCCTTTCTAGGGGGTTCCACCGTACCCCGGGGTACCCCCCGTCAAAACAGCCTCTAAAGGCGTCGAGTGAATCAGCGTCGACGCCGAATGCGGCGCCGACAGCATCATCGGCGTCAACACGGGCCTCGAGGGCAGAGCCCTGAGCGTGTCCTTCAACAGCCTGGGTGCCGATGGCGTCGACGACTTCCTCGGAGGCGGAGCCTCGAGAGAGTCCCTCAATGACCTCGGCGCCACAGGCGTCAACGTCTTCTTCGAAGACGTCACAGGTGCACACAGTCTCGAGCGCGTCTAGAACGATTCCTCTTGTCCGAGCGAGACCTTTTCCGCGAATTGCGCCGACCACCTGAGCCCGAAGGCGTACGAGCGGTATCTCTAGTACGGTCACGCCAGACCCCACTCGGAGGCGCGGACAGACCGGTGCCCTGCGATTCAAGAATCGCCAGCATTTTCTTACCGAAGGAAGCCCATTCCTTCAGAGTCGCATGCTTGGTGGGATAAACTACCCGCCGACGGGCGGAGTCCTCGGACGAGGACGGGGAGGGCGACTGATGACGGCACTTCCGGGAGTGCCTCGAAGAGGCAGAGGCGTGGCGGGACCCACTCTGGGACCGAAACCCCCCAAGACTTACGACGACGATGCGGAGAGTCGCACATTGAATCGTCTGTCGAAAGCCTAGTGGACCTCGACTTCCGGGGTTTGGACACCTTACCGACGGACAGTTTCTTCTTGCGCTCACACAAGGCTTTGGACGTAAGCGACTGGCAGTCGACACAATCATCCGTGTCATGGGCCTCCCCGAGGCACCAGAGGTAGGCGTCGTGCAAGTCCGTCACTGACATCTTGGACCTGCAGTCCCCGCATTTCTTGAAGCCCGGATGCGGGGTGGAAGAAGAGGAAGACATCTCGAAAACGTCTTAAAACCGAACAGGTTCGAAGAACCGAAAGAACAGAAAATCCAAAGAGTCGAGGCGCGGCGAGATCTCCGAAGCGAACATGTTCGCGGAAAAAACGGTACTGAGGCTACGGGCGTCGTGCGTCCTACTTATAACATCCAGTGACGTCGGCCGAAAGATATTCTGAAGCAGCACAACTGTGGTGATTACTGTCATAGATATGGAATACGTTGGAGGACCCAATCCCCTCGAATAATTATTAGGCAGTATTCCGATCTCAGGCTCACCACTATAAAAATACCCCAACAGGTTACCACAATATATTGCCAAAGATTATAAAATACCACGAAGTAATAGATAGAATCCCAAAATATATCCAGCACAACTAAAGCTAAACAATGTGTAGGGATGGTAACAGAAATGGTGATCAACACAAAGTTCTGAACTTCTTCCAGATCGTTGCTTCCTCTTCAGGTCTGCCTCCTCAAGTTCCACAAAAGTCTTGAGGTTACCTTTCCCAAGTTAAAAAAATACAGTTACACACAACCCTTGGGGTTCCTTTCCCCCAGGTTCAAAGCAACACAGTTCAACCGAAAAGAGTCTTGAAGTCCCGTCCTCAACACAGCATTTGCAGAACAAGTCTCAGGGTTTCCTTCCCCAAGACTTCAAAGTAGCAACCTATGTTTGTTTCAGTCTTTCACAGTTCAACTTAACTCTAGGTCAGCCTGACCCTGCTCCTGGTTTGTGTCACCAGCTCACTTACAGTTCTCCTTTTTGTTTCACAATGTCTATGGCTTTCGCAATGCAGGTTTCACTGGTCTAGGTGCAGCTGCCAGACCACACGGTCCACCCAGCACAGGTCATGCAACCAGGGCCCATAGGCTCTTCAGCCCACACAGGTTCCTCTATATTTCCTCCCATGTACAGATTCACACTCTTGGCTTCTCCTTGTAGACCTCTTGACTTTGACACAGTGTTTCACATATCCTCTGTCAGTTTTTGAGCTTGCCGCACTGTATTCCTGCATAAGGTTCACTGTGTGGTGCTGTTATTTCTTCCCCCACTTTTCTCTGCACAATCTCTTGAGTATGCAAGCAACACTTCCTCAACAGTTCTTTAACCTGTTCCCAACACTCTCTTGGCTTTGGCAATGTGCAGGTGATGTTGGTTTCCTTATTTCAGGTCGTTTAGCTTTCAATATTTGGGGATAAAATGATTGTCATTCGATATTAGTAAAGCAGACTTGTGAGGAGCTCTCTTCTCACCGAAGGTCTTAATGAGTTTAACAATGGCTTGCTACTTTGCTGCTGCTCGCACAGAGTTTTCACACACAGATTGATTCAACAATGCTTTTGAGTCACTTTATACTATTTCATGGGATATTCACATTTGCATGCAGAGTGGGGCAGTGTTTCCTCATCCACAGAAACTCACCGGTATTGCATCTTGGCTCTGCTTCCATGGCGCACCTCTATGCTGTGAATTCCAATCAGGGTTCAACTCCATGCTGCTCCGGTTAATACAGAGTCTTCTCCTGCCCCTCAGACACTCCAGTGTTCAGTTATCCCCCGGAGGTAACTAGCATCTTCTTCCATCTTTTTGGGAACAGCCCCGCTCGGCACCAGTGCCCGCTGTGCGACAGCTGCAGAATGGAGTTCCTGATCTGGCGATAGCCACAGGACTCGATGCCAGCCTCACAAGGGTGTCAGTCCCAGCACACACTGCTTCCAACGATCTGCCAAAGCTCCTGCTACGCCTCGCCTGCCACGCAGCTTCACCTACTGTGAGTTTTACTGAAGCCCTCTCTGTTACACGGCACACCTTCTTATATGTGAGAAACTGATTAAGTGACCCCAGTTGTCCCAGTAGTAGAGTGGTGAAAGGAGTTATTGGTGTTCACTACTCGTAGTCGCCTCTTCCTCGCCTCAGTACTATCATGGACAATGTGTGGGAAAATGAGGGGAGATGTTTGACCATAGCCCACAAAAGCCAGGGGAGGGTTAGGTGGATCTTCAATAGGAAAACAGGGATACCATGTCTCACCTGGGGGGAACCTACTCCCAATCCCCAACGACCCTCCACCCAGGTGAGCCTCCATCGCTTCTCCACCTACAGGGTCAGGATCCAAAAGCGATGGTCCTTCCCAGGCCACATGAGAAGAGGATCCATGGGGAGAAGGAGTGAGAATACCTTCAGGTTTCACACTCTTCCCAAAAATTGAGAAGGACAACACATAGTTTAATGAGTTTATTTTGCTTTGCTAAAAAATAGTTGTCAGGCTGTTTTGTCGAACTAAACACTGAATGGTTAAGGATGATAATCATGGCCAAAGGGAAGGTGCTGGATAATGTCCCCAAAAGTGTGTCTAACTTAAGGATAGAGTGAAAGGGTTTATAACAAAAAAATCAAAAAGATAAGGATCTCCCCTTGTGCCAAAGCGTGTCCTCATGGCAATGTCAAATGCTCAATAATGCCAACACAAAGTTCTCAAAGGCTGTGGAAACAAACTTAACTGTGTCCAAACAAAAAGCATCATACGTGTCTCTTTCTGCACCCATGAGGTTAGTGGTTATCTCTGCAAGCTCTCTCCTTGTCCCACTGGTGGTCATCTGCCATGCTCCGATGCTCTTAGGTAGGCTGGTATTTCAGGGAACTGCCAGACCTTTCTCGCCACTGTTATACAGCTTGTCGCCCAGGGTTCTGTTTGCCATAATGTCTGGCTGGCCCTGGTGGGGTTTAGTTTTGAAGAGTGCCATTCTTCTAGCGATCCACTTTGTCCCTTGAGAGATTCTCCCAAACCCGTTTCCCCCTCCGTTTTCTTCCTATTCTTTTGCTTCCCGGTCCCTGGTCTATCACCACCATCTGAAACCTTCTCACACTTCTAGCTTTGCTTCTGGACTAATGTGGCCCTCCAGAACACCCCTGTTCTTAGACCTTCACTAATGCTTGTCACGTCCCTTGTCCTGAATTCCCTTTCTCTCGTGATGATCTCAGAGTCCTTCAATGCCCTCAGTTCTTTCCCTCTGTCTGGTTTCCCTCGCTACCGCTCTCCAGTAATCCTGTCCTCACCAGTGATTACTCTTTCTTCCTCCATTGCTGCCTCTTACTTCCTAGCTTGCACTCCTCACTTCCTTCGCTAAGGTGGTACCTTTTGCTATTCTTTCATGGTCTTGGCTTTCTCTCTAGTTTCTTTAAGCCTTCCTTCCGTTTTCCTTGCTCTTCCTGGGTGGTACCTACTGACTATCTCCCAGCTAGTACCCTTCTTCTCTAGTGATTCGCTCTCTTTCAGTTTATACAATTTCCCAAACTTCGACAATCTCAGCCCTCACTAATGCTTTCTTCCATGCAGCACTTCGCCATTGCTCTTTCTTCCTCCGATGGACCCTCTTTGGTCCAGGCCACACAGGGTCTGCGGGTTCCCCCTGGCCAGCTCTCTCCTGTTTAATCTTCTTTAGCCACGTCCCATCACTTGGGGTCCATTGAGATCTTCTCAGAACTGACAAATGCTGCTTGCCTTTTATCTGGCGACTGCTGCTTCCCTTGGGTGATCTCCAAGGTGATTGGCTGCATCTGCATGTTGTGGTATTCTCCCATTGCCCCATGTGACTGTGGCCAGGTGGTCTCTTGGGCTGGCATAAAGCTATACACAAGGTTCATCCAACATTTTGGATTTCCCCTTTGCTGCATGCATGCACTCATTCCCCTCCCAAGATCTCTTGCAAGGCTACCTGCTGCGCGGGGTGTGCCACTGCATGTCCAGTGCGTTTTCCTTCTACAGAAGACCCCCCAGAAAGCCTGGGTAAGTGTTGGTTGCATTTGTTTCTGCCAAGTGTTTAAAAGGGGCCCAATCTCATCTCTATACACAGAGTCTGGGTCCAAATACAGGGGGCCTTTATCCCTCTTTCATAAAATGGTTTTACTTCAGAGGTGTTTTCTCGTCCCTGGGCTCCCAAGTGGGGGTTTGTCATGGCACGCTGTGACAAGGACCTGCCCTCAGAGGGCTGCCTCATCATACACCATAGGACTCTACTATTTAATCGCTCATCCACTAGCCTAATTGAAAGTATATGAATAGCTCCATCAAAGATCAACACTTATTGGTTTACCCTCTCCATGCAGTGGCAGTCATGTAGCAATTCTTCCTCATGAGGGTGTCCAAACCTAGTCGCAAAGTATTTATGGTTACAGAACAAATCCATTCACTGTAGATATGTAAAAGGCATTGAGAAGGGAGAAGGAGAAATTACAGAAAAGCAAGGTGCATTTTGATCAGAGATGCATGGTGAGGTTGGCAGAATTCTCAGCAATGGACACGATGTAAAGGTTCCAAGGTAGAGTGCCAAAGGAAGACCTGGAGCAAAATCGTGGTAATCAAAGCAAAAAAAAGTTAGATCAGGGATCGAATGCCTATTGTGGGACCTGATGTATAGGTGTCTGCAATCCTGCTCATCACCACAAATCCCTTGCTGGTTTCCTAACTTACTGCTTCAACCTTACCTTCCACATTTAAACATGCTTCTATCCCTCCATTGACCCCTCTCTTCCCGGTAATCTTCAACCCATTTCTCTTCTTCCCTATCTCTCTAAGCATCTTCAGCGTCTTGTCTATTCCCAGGTTTCCACTTTTGTCACTGAAAGTTCTATTCTTCCTTGTTCAGTCCGTCTTTCGTCCTCTCCACTTCACTGAAACTGCTCTCCTTTCTATTTGTGATTCCCTGCTTTTTGCTTGTTACTCTAAACACGCTTCACTTTTGATTCTATTTGGTTTATCGGCAGCTTTTGACACAGTGGATCATACTGTTCTCCTATCCTTCAAATGTAACTTTCACTCTGGTCTTTAAATCGCTCTATGGCCTTGTGCCTTCTTATCTTTCCTCTCATCTCTTAATTCTCCTACACATCTTCTTCGTTCTCAGTCTCAATTTCTATAATCAGTTCCTCGTTCCCCCATGCCCAATCACGATTTTGCTAGCTCCTTCTCATTGGAATGATCTTCCCCATCTCTTTGTTCTATTATCTCTTACTCTCTATTTCATACTTCTCTTAAGACCTACCTTCTTCACTTAGAACGACAATCATAAGTGCCTTTTTGTAGTTTTTAATCCCGCATTTCATTGTACTGCTAGTTGTGTTCTCTGTTCAGCGCTTTGGTGTAAAGCACTATATAAGTCACAAATAAAGAGATCTGCTTTTAAGGTTCAAGGATTATGTCCATGTTCCTGTTTTCACACCCTGCCTCTCCATTTCACTTTCACTCTCCCTTTTCATGCCTTTTCTGCCATCTCAATCTTTCTAAGAGGCAAACATGTTATATATCAGGCCTCATCCCCCATTGCCGTTACCTGTTGGCAGGCACGTTTCATATTAAGGGTGCCAGTTTATTAAATTCTTCTCTGGCATTCTATGATCCAACAGTTGCATATCCTGTATGCAAGGGACATCCACAAAATAAATACTGTAACCATGGAGATTTACAGAACTCTCCCAGCCTGAGCGGGCAAAAATGGGAAACAGAAAAGGAGTTGAGCCGAAAACCTGGAAAACTGCTAAGGCTTAGACGTGAAGGGATAACCAACAGGCAACCAGAATGTTATCGCTTTGGCTTTATCAGAAATATTTGTACTTAGGGTGTAACCCTGAGCCAAAACCCTGCATGGTGGTTCTTTGTTTCTTTTGGCATTGAAAGCTACATGATCAATCCTGTTGTCATAACTTTGATCCTGTAATCCATGGAAACCTGACCAGAGTAGGCCTTTGTAAAATCTAGCCTGTGGTTGCGACTGAAAGGCATCAGGTTGGTGCCTAGTGAGGACCTCTAAAGCCTTTGCCATTTGGAAGGCCATGTTACGTTGTGTAGATTGTTTGCCTGTGGGCAGATTAGTGATACTGGAAGTCTTCGCGATTTTGTAGTCCTCATTCAAATCTGGGTCCAAATATCAATACATATGGTCATTCCCCTGACCACGGTGTCAAAAGTGGTGCATTACTCCTTTCAGAATGTTAGTAGTTACCCGTTATGTCTCCAACAAGCCAGATTTTAAAATAGCTTGCCTGACCCGTGATAAGTCACTTCTGTACTTGGCCAGGTGCTTTAGCAGCTTGACATTGGCAACCACCTACAACACGTAAGATTGTGTTGCCTGACATGCAGCACATCATTTTGGTACATAATTTGACAAGAGTCCAATAGTTTTGGCTCTTTGCTGTGAGGGTTTGTTGCAGAAGATCATGATGCTGTGGAGGCAGAAGGCGGTTTTCTCAAAAGCATGGCTGCCAATAGAAGACAAATGACAATCAGACAAGGAAAATGTTTACAGATGTTATTGGTGAGTACAGCCCTTCAGGAATATAGTATTGATCGCTTGAATGACTCCCAAACGATAGTTGGGTCAATCTACTGAACATTGTCAGTCTGATTGACCAGTTTATGATTGGGGGAAGGGAGATGGTGCGAGGAGCGAGTGCATTTCTACGGTTAGGATGAACAAAAGATTGGGTGAGGGAAAGGGGACCAGAAAGGTGAGGTGAGGGAAAGGGGGATGGAAATAGAAGTACAGGGGGGTTTTGGGGTGGTGGAAAGGTGCTGCTTTGTGGAGGGTCTCACTGCGAATGTAAATGAAAGAAAGATAGAATTAAGGAAAACAGAAAGAAGGAAAGACACAAAAGCAAGCAAGGACATGGAAAAGGAAGACGTGAAATAGAAAGCTTTAAACATTTAAATCTGAAGATGAACAGTACATTCCCCTGGACACCAGGGGACGATCAGTCACTACTTTTCCATTCAAAATCATAGTAGTGGTGCAGTAAAAAGTGACGATCACTTAGGGGCAAGCAATCTACACGTCGGTCCTTCTAGAATGAACAGATAAAGGAAAACGTATGGGACATTGCACCCTGTAACCAGTAGGATCTGAATGGAGCCTTGATCTTGCCATTCCAACCTAAAAAAATAAGATGGTTACGTTAGGGTGTCAGGAGTTAAAATAGTAAATTCAGGTGCTTTGGAGTCCCACAGAAAATGGTTCGCAACAACTTCCTTCTTTCCTATAGTTCAGCACCACCTGGCAGTAAGGTGTTAAGTTGGGAGAAGAGGTTTTGAATAGGGTTCTAAATAAAGACAGACATTGAGGTTTAAGAATGAAAAGGACCAGGAGTCCGCGATCCCAGATTAGAGACTAGCAACTGGGATTCAGAGCATCAGGCTCCTCAGTAGTCCAGCTGCCTCATTATGCGACTCTTTATTTTATTTAATTATTTGTACAATTGTAAAGCGCACGAAGCCCAAAGGCATCTAGGCACTAATCCTAAGAAGATGGTTACACGTTTTTGAAGCTTCAATAACATACATTTACACAATAGGTACACAGATAAATTACATTCAAGAATGAAATGCTGACTTAGCAACCCATGAGAACAATAGCTGCATAGCTAGGGCTAGGTATGCATAGTGTTAGTCCTGGTGTTGTTAGAGAAATCATCATAAAGGCTGTGAGATGAAAGGCAGGGTGTCTGTTGTGTCAGATCAAGCCTAAACAGTAGGAGTTTTTGATTTTTCCTGAATGACCAGAGGGAAGTGTTTCCTAGTTGTGTGGGTAGGGAGTTCCACAGTTTAGCTGCCATCACTGGAAAGCTTGAGCCTCCTGCTTTCTGTCTTCTATATCTAGGTGTGATGAGCAGGTTGGTGTATGATGAGCGAGTAGGTCTATTAGAATGGGTTTTGCTAATCTGGTTGCTAAGATACGCTGGCGCATTATTTGTCAGACATTTATGTGTGAGTGTAAGAATTTGACATTTTATCCTGTAATGGCCTGGGAGCCAGTGTATGTGGAAAGTATTAAGGCTCTTGCCAGAATGACAGAATTGTCTGTGGAAAGGAATGGTCTACTAGCTCATCAATTGAGCCGTGTGGGCAGCAGAGGAGACTATGGCATTGACCTGTCTATTTAAGGTGAGGGAAGAGTCAATGTAGACCCCAAGAGTTTTTATTTCATTGGCAACCGTGATAGTGTTACTGTCTATGTTGAACGACTTGTAGTCTTGTGGGAGATTATTTAGTTTAGATTTGTTTCCGATTAGAATTAACTCGGTCTTGTCATCATTGAGACAATTCATTGAGAGCCATCCAAGCCTGGCTTGCGAGATAGATTTTATTCAGGTTTTTGGAATCAGTGTCATAGCATCCAGTAATCGGTATGAGTATTTGAGTATCATCCGCATAGTTTGTATACGTGATACCCATTTTATCGAGCTTGTCGAATAAGCGCTTAGTAAATGCATTGTATAGGGTAGGCAACACAAAGATCCTTGCAGTACTTCATGGGTTATCAATGCGGGGGGGAGGGGGCTGCTGAGGTGTCTGAAAATACCCTCGTGGTCTAGGTAGAAAGAAAGCATTTGATCCCGTTAATGGCTTCGGGAGAGAAGTGGGCAGCTGTTTCGAGGTGTTGGCACAGATTATCATGATTGACCAAATGAAACGCTGCCAAGAGGTTTAGCAGGAGGAGGATGCACAAGTCACCTTTGTCTTTATATTGGTCCATTTGCGTTCTCAAATCTAGGAGGGCTGTTTCCGTTCCATGGCCAGATCTAAATCCTGCTGGTCTTAGACACAGGAGGTTATTACATTCCAGGAATTTCTGGATCTGCAGATAGGCTGCGCGGTCAAGGATCTTTAATAAAAATGGTACTGTGGTGATAGGACGGAAGTTGGTGGGGATGTTGAGGGGTCTAATGCGTTTTTTAGAAGGGGTAGAACCCAGGCTGATTTGAGGTCTTTTGGTACTATGTTAGTGGCAAACGGGCTGTTGGTGAGGTTCATTATGAAAGGTGCAAATTCAAACGCATTCTTTTACTAAGGTTGCCAGGCAGGTGTCACCCTTGCATCTTGAAGGTTTTAGGCCTCTAATAATATTGATGGTGTCTGAAGTGGACAATTTGCCCTCCTTGTATAATTCCTTTGATGGAGATGTAGATGGCATAGTGGGGTTGATGTAAAGTTTAGATTTTTTAGTACTATTTTATGTTGTAGTAGTGACTTTTTTTTCTGCTAAGGTTGTTTTGAATATTGGTACACCATTGTTCGTCTTTGTTGGTGTGGTCAGGGGTGGGTGCTGGTGATTCCAGTTCACGGAGGATGGTAAATTATTCTCCGGAGTTAGACAGGCCGTTCAGGATTTTTTGGTTATAGACTTCACCTTTTACTTTCATAATTTCTTATTTGTAGTTATTGGCTAGTGTCTGGAAGAGGATTTTTTCTCTGGTGTTGGTGACTTTAACCAATTGTTTTTGGCAGACCTTTTGGTTGCATGCATGGTATGTAGTACAGAGGTAAACCACAAGTTGATATGCACGATAGGTTTGGCTTTTTTAGTTTTCAGGGGGGCTACTTTCTCAATGGCTGCAAGCATAACTTTATTGTATTGGCTGACCAAGGTAGATAAGTTGCTGTCAGAATAAGTCAAGTCCAGTAACAGTTAGTAGTGGTAGCATGTTGTCTCATTCAATATTTTTCGTACTTCTAGATGGAGCCGTAGGTACTAGTGGAGGATGTTTTCGAGTTTTGGTGGTGAAAGTGGTAAAGAAGATTATGGTGTGATCTGACCAATGCATAGAGGTGTTGGAGAGGAGGTCAGCAACACAGTTAACGTCAGCTAACCAACCAAGAGTACGTCCTTTTTCATGGGTAGGAGAGCAGATTCTTTGTGTGAACCCTTGGGCTTTCAGAGAATTAGCCAGTAAGCTTGCATGAGTATCCTGTGGGTCCTTGAGGCCTAAGTTGAAATCGCCTAGAATGATGACTTTAGAGGGGGGTTTCACATTATGTGCCATGAGCGAGGTGATGTCGACTTCGAATGTGGAGCCTACATGTAGGGTGTGGGTGCAAGTATGGATAAGAGATTTTTAGAGTGATAACTTGACCTGCAGTGAATGGGGGTTCAATGGAGATTATGTTCAAGGCTTTTTTGGCTAATAAGGCTACTCCATCCCCTTTTGCTGTTATTCTATACATCCTAAAGATAGTGTACCCTTCTGGAATGGCTAGGGAAAGTTGGGGGCCTGAAGCAGTGTGGAGCCACGTTTCAGTGACTGCTATGAAGTCTAGGTCATTAGTTTTGATAACGTCTGCAATATCAAGGGTGTGAGCAGTGATTGATCTGGCATTGATGAGAGCATCTTTTAGATGTAAGGTCTCATTGCCGTTGGCTAGCATCTTTGTAAGTGGGTAAGCAATTTTGCAGCATTTAGTGGTAACATCTGGTATATGTGCCTTTAGTTGATTTGAGGTGGGGGGGGTGGACCTTATGTGGTACCTGGATAGTTATTCAGGTGAGGGGCTAGCGCTGCAGTTGGATTGTTGAGTCTTAGGTTTTTGTGAGTTAAGGATGTCTAGCTTGTTGTACCGTTGGGTAAGGCTATGGTGGGAGCGAGACGATAGTCAGTCTTCTAGAGAGACCAGCAATAGGCCGTGAAGGCAGTGATGAGGTAGGAGTTTGTAGATCAAGTAACAGAGGAGTCAGAGAAAAGAGGGCAGGCGGTGGAAGGGCAGTGGCGGGAAAAGTGTTTCTTGGCTTTCCGCGCAGATAAGCGGTGTGTTATTGTAGGTCCGTCCGGTGGAAGTGTGGTTGGAGAACAGGTATTGGAGTGGTGGTATGGCCTCACCTTGTACTGGGAAGGAGAGGAGTAATTATAGAATTATAATCTTGCAGTCGAGAAAGATTTTGCGGCGAGGCCCAGGTAAATAGTTTGCAAAATCATGGCGGGATGAAGCAATACAAATCTTTACCACCAACACAGGTAATCTACAACAAAAGTAAGCACTGTTTGGGTCTACTTGGATGGGAGTAAAACCAAGATTTTACTATCACCCAAACTGGGAGAACTAATCACAACACTAAGGTCCCACCTAGCGTATACGGTGGAAGGGGGTTGCAGGGGCCAAAGAAGTCTGGCAAAATATAGTTTCATGGATTAGGGGGAGCTTGATTGACAATACCTTGGCTTTGACTGGATGGACCTAAAGGGAATGGACAGGCATTCAGCTTTTAATTGATACACGCCCCACCCCCCTCATTTTCATTGACGGGAATTCAATGAAAAGGCGTTATTGGCATAGTTGACGAAATAAACTCTGGAGCAAACGTCCTAAGGGCTGCCCTGTTGTGAAATGCCGTACAAGGTTCAGTAATGCAAAGCGCCTGTATCTCACAAACCTCTTTTATGGCTATCTTCCAAGTAAAGTGTTGGAACTCAAAACGTGTGCGTGGGTTTATAGGGAGTACCCTTCAAACATGCCCTAATATTCATCGCCCATGCTCGAGAGCGATATCGAATTGAAGAATAGATCCTGAAGCCTTCTTAAAAAAACCCTAGATCACCAGAATGGCAAACAAGGTTTCTTGAGAATGAAGTTACCTGTAAGTTATAATAGGTGCACCTTTATGAAGGAAAACTACAAGCCCGATTTTGCCAAAGTACAGATGATAATAGATTTTTTCTTGCACATTTTGGGATTCATCGCTGTATCCACCACAACAGGAAGCGCTGATCTACTTGTAAGGAGGCAAAACTCTAGTGGGGGTCCACTCGCCTCTTTCAGGACATTGATACAGTGTTGTGGCAGTGTGGCATGAACGCGTGATTCCTGTAGTCCAGTTTAACATTAGAGTTGGGTGGAATCCATAGGAGCTCCAGGCCAACACGACAGCAGAAAAGCACAATGAAAGATTCCTAACCAGTTCAACAGAGCATCCCCTCTGAACTTCAGTTCCAGGTGCTCAACGCCTTGAGTGGGGAGGGAAGGAACTCTGTGTTGATGGTGGTCGTCCAATAAATCGTTGCATACCTTCTGTGCTGCATTTGATGGCAATAAAACGGAGCAAGGATACATTGAGTGGTAATCATGAATTACGATAAAAACGTCTTAGCCAAGTGTGCCTCCAGACGCTTCATTTGTTCATGAACAGTACGTGTCTCCTTGCGCTGAATTCCTACTAAAAATAAGCACTGGCAAATCCAACTCTTGCATAGGCATTTCCTAGGCACTGCCATGATACGCTTAGGTAGTACCAGAATGGCAGTGCCTGAAAAATGCTGATCCCATGTATACACAAAAGCCAAAACAGTCAGCTTAGCAGATGTTTGATAGAGTTGCGTTTCCTGGCGGGATGCTTCATGCAAAGTGCGCTGTAAATATATGGTTTCCAGTGAAGTAGCGTATGTCTAACATTGGGCCTTATTACGAGTTTGGTGGTATCTCCGTGGTAAATTTACAGAGATACCACCAAACTGTATTACCATCACCGCAACATGCTTCAGTGGTATTACCGCTGGATTACAAGTGGCAGTAGTTGGTGTCAGTGCCTATTAATTGGAGTCTAGAGGATGCCATAAGCGATTTTGAAGGTAATTACTGAAGTGTTCTCTAGCTAGATTTGAGGAAGAGAACTTGTTCATGATTTATAGGATTCTTTGAAACCTGTGGCGAAGTTGAAATATATCAGAAAAGTCAAAGCTATTGGAGCGGAGTTTGCTTTGATAGATCAATTCTTCAGAGAAGGCCAGAGGACCAGACTCTCAATCTTTCGGATATGTGCTGCAGCCGCAAAGTGCATTTTCTCGAACCCTCTTCTGGTCTGAAAGGAAGAACCATAGTTCATTACAAAACAGAAGGATTTTCATGGTTTCTTGGCAAAGGGGATTTGGCTATATGCATCCTGCAGGCAGGCAGGCAGGAACACTTCAGTTCATCAGCTTCAGACAGGCAACACTCGAGGTAATAAGAGCTTCTGAAATGTATTCCCTTTCACCCACTTGTTCATTGTTTCATATTTTGTTTTAACATCACAATATTGCTCTGGCTTACGTAATGCATTGAAAGAATGCAAAGCTTAGGTTTCTACCAAAGATTAATTAAAAATAGAATAAATAGAATATAGGAGGGGGCATGGCTTGGAGCCATGGCGGTTGGAGCGGCTCCGTAAGAGCTCCCGGCTGGTGCCACGCTGCTTAAGACCATGCACCGGTGAATTCCTACGTTCTACACCTAAAAGTGTTTGGAGGCGATTCCAGCGAGAAGCGGCATGCGTTGATCATACTCCGATCTCTCTACGACCCTGGGGAGGGTGATTTTGCCAACCTGAAGCTGCGGAGTACGAGGCGTACGAGAGCCGACAAAATGGCGGACGGCAGTGCGCTCAGAATTTGCTCTTGGCGAGGACGGCCCACATAGACTTGCAGGCAAGAGATAAGCACTCGCTGGACTCTGTTGGAGTGGGGGCTCAGGTTGCCCCACGCACTGCCCGCCTTCCGGCCATCACATCCCGAAAACTCCAGAGGGTTGAGCTGTGGCGTCTCCCATAACGTCAATCTTGTGAGCCGCTGAGAGCCACGCTAATCTCCCCTTGCTGGAAGCAAGACAAACTCTTCTACATGGCCTCCCCTCTGCAGTCCGATGATACAGCGGTTCCCCACGACAGAGAGCCCACTGTGCCGCCGCCCAGGAGAAGAGTCTTCAGCTCTCCCCTTCGCCTCCGTAACACAGGCTAGCGTACGGCCAGGCAGTGGAGGGCCTCGTTCCAAGCATCCGTGAAGCCGGGGGGGGCGCCAGCAGCGTGGCCTCCCGGTTGAGCTGGCACCGGGTCCACAGTGGGAGTTCCGACGCCCCACGAAGCAGCAAATGAGGCCCCTCACACTGCGGACGTAGCGGCTGGCCTGAGCTACCTCCGAGGCTCTTTACCCAGAGTGTCTTGGTGGAGTGGGTTGGCCCTTCTACTCCGGGACCCACAACGCGGCACACAGCAACACATCACTAGGGCTGCCAGAGATGCCCCGACCTGGGGCGGTCCTCTCTGTGCTAGGGGCGACATCCATCCACGGAGCACATAGACCCGGGGGCTGGGCAATCGGCTCCTCTGTCGGCCGAGGTTCGGAACTCCAGAGACTGTCTGGCATACGAGAGGGAGAAAAGTGACACAGGGCTACAGCTCGGTTGAGGCAGGGTGTCTGGGGTCTGTCTTCTGCGCCCCGAGCGGCTAATTTACCGGACCTGCAATTGTGCCCTGCAAGGTAAGGCGGCTCCTCCCGTTCTCATCAAGCGTCCTTAGTCGATCTACCTCCTGCAGCGCCTGCGTTCGGGTGCCAACGGGCTCCACTTGGTCTCAGTCCTGCACACCATCTTAGCAAACTGATCGCACTGGGGGCTATCACTGCTAACGGTTTCCTATACCTATACCTGCACCTCCGCCACCTCCACCACCCCAATCCGGCAGAGGATTCAGAGTGCTCCAAGGGGGAGTCAGAGCTACAAACAGCTGCTAGGGTACGAAGTATCATCAATCCCATCTGGGAGCCCTCGAATCTTGGAACACACCCACGGCAGCGGACAAAGCCCGTACATCCCTCAGGGAGCACAGGTCCTGTCTCACTCCCCAATCTGCCCATCAGGTTACCCAGCCTGTTGTCCCCGAATTGCCAGAGCATCAGATCAGCGCTGCAGTACTACCGAAATACTTCCTGCAGCTCGAGATACTTAGCTGGGTTTGCGCCTATACTACGGCTTATACCTCACTACATTCCCTCCAGCAAGCCGAGGATGACTACACTACTCATCTTTAGGTCCCACGAATTTGCAGAAAGTTAGCTACTCGTGGGGGCTGCGAGACTATCCGTCCCTAGCTTAAGCGTAACCTCACATCAGGCAAGCGTTAACCGGGGGAATCTTCTGCACCTCCCTCTCACTCCGAAAGTTAAAAGAGCAGATTGTAACATCATGGCGAAAGCCCTCAAATCCACCAAACAAACTGACATTGCAGCACTATTAACTACTCCCATGGGCGAAAAAGCCAAAAGAAGCAACCGCAGCGAGGTTGAGGCAGCAAGTACCCCTCCGGAGCCATCAGCAGAGATGGCAACTCAATCTGTCACAAAAGCAGACCTACAAGATCTCCTTTCGGCTCTTACTAAAGAATTCCAGAAGGGAACTGAAGAAGTTAAGAGCAAGATAACGGTCCTTGACAAGCGCATGGGGGAGGTTGAAGCGCGCACGGAAGAAATTGAAACCACACTGTGCGAACAAAATTTCGAGATCGGAGTTGGGGCAGACAGAACTAGCGCCTTTAAAGCCAGATGCACGGTGCTAGAAGCTAAGCAAGAAGACGCGGAAAATCAAGCTAGGGGCAACAATATCTATTTACGAGGAATCCCAATGTCGGTTCCAGATAAGGACCTTGGTGCCTATGTCAATGACCTACTCCGATTCATCATAATGCTCCCAGACGACTCGCCGTTAGAACTGGATAGTGTTCATAGGGCAAGGCCCAGACAAAACTCGGCCTCCACAGCAGACGTTATAGTGAGAGTCCACTTTCATAGGCTTAAAGAGGAGATAATGCGCGAAGCAAGAACTTCCGAGCAGATCCACTTACGAGATGCTTCAATATCCCTCTTCCAGGACCCATCAGCATCCACACTGGCCAAAAGAAAAGCCCTCAGGCCCATGACCGATTGGCTCAGAGAACGCAAAATCACCTATCGATGGAACTTCCATATGGCCCTCGCCTTCACCTGGGAGGGAAAACCTCGAAAGATCCTCTCTCCGAAAGAAGCCAAAGTCTTCATGAATCCGGAGGCAAACGATGACCCCCCCCGATAAGCCAGCCAGAAACCTAGAGGGGATGGAGAGGGAGCCCCTCCTTGCCTGGTCTAGGGCGGAGAGACGCCGCAGGGTGCGGGGTCCGCAAACTAAAGGGAAAATGCAGAAAAATCGCTGAGTCCTACCCAGGAGTAATCCAAATTATCCCAGAAAGTTTTATTGGTGGAACACGGATGCCTAAAACCCCTCATCTTGGTGCCCTCCTGACTCCAGATGACTCCGCACAGGAACACAACGCGAAACAGCAAAGAGCCTACCGGGAATGTCGGGGTCTCAACCACCTACTTCAAGAATGAGCCATAGACGGTCCTGTGCAACACAAGCCTCAAGATTGCAAACTTACCGGTCTAACCAGAGGTCTCATGACCTCCTACTGAAGATGCAGCGATGGCCCAGCTGAATACCCCGTTGGTAGAAGGCTGGTCCGCAATACCTGTTGCAGTTTTTGTTCTTGGTTTTTCTGTTCCTGTCTTTTTTTTGTTGAGATGACGGAGGAGGAGAGGGGGGAGAGAGGTTCCGGTACCAAAAATAGAATATTGCAACTAGACAGGTTCATGACATATGGCAAGTTCAAATTTAGACACGTTTGGGTGAAACGTATGCCACAGGAATTAACATTAGCTTATAGAGACTAGAAAAACACAGAGGCATTCACTTCCCTATTTTTTATTTGACCTTTGAGGTAACATGTTAAATGACAGCACACATTCACAATCCAACAAGATTGTCCAATGGGTTAATCTGCAATCAGAGCCATACTGTGTGCCGTGATAAACAGGTACTTGCAAAACGCTTTAATGCTCTTTACTTATACAAGAATCATAGAAGGAAAACAACCTGGTGAAGAAAATGAATTTATATACAATAACATTTTTAAAATGCTTAAAAATCTTTTTATGCAAAATATGATTTTCTATATTATCTGTGAAAATATATGACTATTTTAAAATGCCGTCAACCTGAACTTTTCTGTACATACCCACAGTTCTGGTTTTAACAGTCCCTTTTATAAAGACGATTTCGGAAACAAATTCTAAACTATTCTACAAACCCCTGGGATAGAAAAGAATCAACATTTAGTAAACAATTTAGAACATTTCTGTTTAACATTTTAAAATGTTTCTGTTTAAGAAAACTTTATTTCAATGCATGTATGAAAAAACATGTGTTTGAAGTTCCATTCAAATTCAGAAAATATTGCATTTAACATTCAACATGCGCCTGTACAAGTCCATGGACATATTACCCTGTAAATATTTTAAAGGTTTTAGTTTCTTTCGACACATATACATATATTACAAAAAGCTCTTTTGCAATGAATTTACAAAGTCTCACAGATGAACAGTTAAAATAAGGAATTTGCACTGTATATATCCAAATGATTTATTTTATGCATTATTCATATTTTTATTTTCATGTCAGCATAACAAAGAGCTGGTACTCAATCCAAAACTGGTTCACACATCATACGCTCACAGACATTATGTTAGCTTTCGCTACACCATAGGAATATTTATTAGTGTAGATCAGGAATGATTCCCGGTATAAAGCGGTGATTGAAAGCCCACATCATTTTAAGGTCCTTGGGTGTGACTTGTATATGCATATAAGCTCTACACTTGTTTCACTAGGTGAAAAACCAAATCTCAAGGAAATAAACTGAACAAAGAGGAAAAACAGCAACTCTCTGCTCACAAAAGGGCACAATAAGGTTATTAAAACAAAATTTCCCAGCCAGCCATCCATCTTAACTTGTTACAAAATAACAAATCTGCTAGTGACTCCATGACCTCAAGAAATGAAGAAACACCTCAGTGCCGTTTGCCATTAAGGGAGATGTGATAGGAATGGGTTTGATGATATTGAACAGAGTATTGCCTTTGACTTGTGGTAAGAGGAAATGGATAAGGATAGTGAATGACGATGCCCAATTCCAGAAATGCTTTAGAATATCAAGCCCACGGAAA
This sequence comes from Ambystoma mexicanum, assembly GCF_040938575.1. Classification (NCBI taxonomy): domain Eukaryota; kingdom Metazoa; phylum Chordata; class Amphibia; order Caudata; family Ambystomatidae; genus Ambystoma; species Ambystoma mexicanum. The sequence goes on from NC_090927.1 coordinate 133,268,684, forward strand.
GGAATAAAAAAGCAGTTTGAAGAACGGGGAAGAGTCATCGGGCAGTAAACTGGGTTACAATACTCTTAAATAGCAGGAAAATTAGTTCAATCAAGAGATAAGTTACCGAACATAGGCATGTCAAACTTTGCCATCTGACGTAACTGTGCAGTTGAGCTGTCAGGGAATTAACTCTACAATAAATTAACGACATCAAACAAACCATTTCAAATTGGAAAGCTTTTGCAAAAAGAAAAGAGCAGAAAAACAAATTTATCGCATAGTACTGACAAGATGTGACTGGCTGGATGCAACTGCCCTCTTAGGTCTTCCTTTTTGGATGAGATGCTTGGGGATAGGTGACCCATCACCAAGGCAATACAGACTCTTGATGAGGCAAGAATTGTTCTAGATGAGGGCAAAGGACAGGCCACCCTTAAAAAAGAAAACCCTAAAACAACTCTTGGTAATACAAGGCTGTGGATACAGAGAGAATTCCGCTGGGGAGAGGACTGCAACTAGTAGGTAACAATGACATCTCAGAACTGCAGCTTGATAGGAGACGGCCTATGGAAGAGCATGCTGCCGTTCATAGTAAGGTGAATACGACAGAAAAAGGAAAACATAGTAATTCAAAAATCACAGGAAATGCATAGAAAAAGAATTGCAATGTATGAAAACACAGGGCTTGGCACAATGGTTCAGTGAGAGCACCCGATTGCTTCAGTGATCAGTTTTGTTTACCGATTTATGAAGGATAAAACCTTGGAACATAATTTCTGGGAAAGCCAATGCCATTTTGGGATGGGAATACAGAACATATCAAGGGAACTGCCGCCATATTGACTCGGAACCCAGCAGTGCTACCCAAAGCTTCTCATCAAGCACACGGAACAGCCGCTGCTTTACACAAGCACAATGTGCCAGCTGAGAGGCAACTGCTCTAAACATATGCTACCCTGTATAGTCCCACTGACCTCTCGAAAAGCCCAAAAGAAACAAAAAGGAGAGGGATGCCTCCGGCAAAAGGAAATACCTGGTAGGACCTGTAAGCATGCCACATGACACAATCACAAAACAAGACAGGCATAAGGAAATTTGTGCTTCCGATGCACCATCAGAGTGGCACAAGTAGTTTAGCATCTAGTTTTGCATTTACGCGGACTTCAAGGCAACCAGTGTGAGAAAACAGTAGGGAATGCATCACAAAGCCTTGAAATAGGTACACCTGCAATATCAAATTCAATCACGACATACGACCATTACAGGACAGGGAGCTATACTGAACTGAGTGTATAAAAATAGCTTTTCTTGCAACCCCCTTCTTGTAGGACTACTTATACAGTAGAACTGCAGAGGTGGGAAGAAGCTCTGAAATCCCCATAAAATCAATGTATAAAAAACATAAATGGGGTGCCAGGTAGTATAACGTTATTTGATGCGCTAGCATTGGTGTCGGTAAGTACTGAATGGCTAGGCTACCAGAATCACAGTGTATGCAGACGAAAGCTGCACAGGGAACTTGGGGCAAATAGGCGAGAACCAATAAGATCTAGGATATTTAGATATGTGAAAATAGCAATGAAAAATAGCACACTCAAGAGGTCAGGTAGGGCTTAACATAAGAATAACAGCAGCACCCTGGATATGTTCCACTATGTGACATGATAACCTTGTGTTTTCTCCGTGTTCTCCGTGAGGGGTAATCAATGGAATTATTTCTATATTAGCAGCTAATTAATGGACAAACAGTTCCGTTAACATATTCCTTCCCTTCAATGCAATGATCTTGTAGGTATATCTACTGATCACTCATTATTTGACAGGGACCTTAGGACGACATGTCCGCTGTATATACGACTTCCCAGTGCTCCAGGCACAATCATATGTTGACAGTTCAGACCCAGGTCAATGAAATCGTCCATGGAATCCATTAGCACAAGAAAAATGGCTCCACACTTGGGGGTAAAGATAAAAATATACTATAGAGCATAGTTAATAATTAGTGATCATAGTGCATAGCTATATCCATAAACCACCAGCCCATCCACAGAGTCCTTTTGACACACCTATTTAGGCTTTGTCAACATAGCCCTTACAAGAATCAATCTGATAACAAGGAGAACTAAAAAGTGAATTTAAGATGTCTTGTTGAGGGTACTTCCATTGCAAAGGGTAAAAGACAGGCACACTGAGTGCCGACTTGCCAAATACATTCAAAACGATGAAAAAAGCCAAGAAAAATTGTTCGTCAGTTGAAAGATTAAATCCATGCTTTTTTGTTTGCATGCTTGTACATACAGTGCAATAAACCATCACTCGGGTTAGAGGTGCAACATTTAATTTTGCACACTTGGCCAATTTGTTAATCTAAGTGTAGTTTGGCTGAATATATCTACCGCATTATGTGCACACTGTACAGTTACGCTTGGCAAGAAACTTAAAGAGGAACACCCAAGCAAGACAGGAATTTTCCACCACAAAGAAGACATGAGCAACCTGATAGCCATCCCATCACAGCTCCTTCGGCCCCATCACCCAGGTGAACAATAAAGAAGCTTCCCCCGAGTCTAGCAACTAAGAGACCAACAGGACCCGCCAAAAACATTACTCAATGTGGTTAATTATTGCTTGATTCACAAAGGACAGTTTGTCCAAGATGGCTTCAGACGTTAATTTGAAAGCACTCTTCTTTGCATGTACTCTTTGTAAAAAATTGAGCGGAGCATGATGGCATGGTCCTCTCTCCATGAAACACAACTCATTTGGTAAGAGGCAGCGTGAGCCACTCTCAACGGTACCAGAAATCCAAAGTCTACCGAAGCAAAAGCACAGGTGGACCTTATATAGGTCTAGCGGGAGGCACTGGGTAAAGAGGAAATCAGAGGGTCCGCTGTCATAATGATCATGAACATTTGGAAAAACTATGCGCTTTAGGGCACTATTGCTTAAAACAGGGGAGTACTGAAAAAGTTCACGAAAGGGTGCACCTAGAGCAGGAATGCTGCAGCTATTAATAATGTGGCAATGTCCCATCTCCCAGGACACCTCTCTTATTATACATGGTTTTAAGCCACGACACTCAAGTGGGGTCCACACAGACGTACCCTGAGAAATCCCGTAAATGGCTCAGACACAGCTGGCCTGAAGAACAATATTATAATTCTAAGTTAGTTAAATGAATGAAATTGGTGATTCTTTGAGAAGCTCAATCGAGAACAAAAACTGAGCTAACAAAACAGGCATTCTTTTACCAGTGTGCATAATTTTGATGTTATTTAGATGCATTGCGTGGAGACTGTAGATCATTAAATGTCTCTTCGGTAATCTGTAGAATACATGTGATCTGTATTGAAAACAATATTTTCTAATATATTATATATATACATACACACACACACATTTCTGCACATATATATGCAACATACACACAACGTTTTTATATGGTAGGAGTTTTAGATTAGGATATTGGTGAAATTTGTTCCCCATCAGGCTTTGATATTCTGAATTTAGAGGACACTAGTACTACCTATTGATTATAAAGCTAGCCTCTTCTCCACTGTCCAAGGCGACATTTCTTTGGTTTAAAATCACGTCATTAAGTGGTGACAGCAAAACAATACAAGGAAGACATAAAAGTGGTGTTTCCATGACAAATATGATGCATACTTATGGACGTGAATACAGGCCCTGACATAAAACCTAGGCTTTGCAGATGGAGAGGAAGCTAGCTGTTTTCCACACCCCTAACAAAGGTTGCTCCTGGAGAACAAGGCATGCTCAGATAGCTAGTCTGTAATTCTAGGCAAACAATGCACTTCTGAATTTAACTGAACTTGGGAAGTCGACCTTGAGTAACAGCATAACACACAGTGATACGTATTGCATAATTCTACATTTCCAGTTTGTACATATGGTATTCAAATGAAGACATCCTAACAACACACCCTCTAAGGGGTAAGGAAAAAAAAGCCCGAAGTCCCCTTGTGGCCACATCATCACACCTACAAATCCATATGACGATATTCCAAGCCACATTGGCGTACTATGCCCTAACAAAGGACATGTAACTTGCTGTCCTTTGCCGTGTATGGTCGAAAAGTCTTGGATGACTTGCAACATCCTTAATTATACACAGCTATGGAATTTCATCCCAGGCAAACGGCTGTTAATTGAACGCCGTTGGCTGTTTATTGAGGGATCCCCAGTGTCTGCGCAGAATATTGCTCAGATAACTTTAATATAGTTGAACGATGCAGGACTTTAACATGCTTCCAACTGAATAATAACCTAAGATTTCATAATACATTTGGTTCGAATTCAATGAGACAGATATCACGTTAATATCCTGTTAATTGGGGCCTTAGATTTAGCCATACTTTACCATATCTACTAGATAACTGAGCAAGAACGGGTGTTAGACCCATTAGCTAGATTGTCTACACAATACAAGGGGCCAATGAGGTGGTGGTCATCTTCAGGAAACCTGTTACACCATGCAGCCAACAAGCACACAGAACGCCTAATGCGCCTGCAGTTAATGTGAATGGAGTATTTTTAGTATAAAATGCAATGTTCATTCAAAGCAAACAAATATCTGGGAGGGTCTTCTTGTTTGGAGGAAAAAGGGATTGGCTTTTTTGGGGGAGGTGAAGATAATTTTTGAAATAAAACCGTGTTGTTACTTTACATTCACATCATTAGCGATGTGGTCTATTTAGGAAAAAAGTAATTGAGCAAGAAGCGTGGTCATCTATTAGCTTTCATACCACCGCCATGACAAGTAATGAATATGCAAAGTACATGGGTACCGCAATTCTCTCCAATTGGTAAACTGATGTTTACGGGGCTCTAGCCACTCCCCTAATGAACTGGGTACACCAGGGGACTTCTTTCCAATAAAGGACTCAAAAGCCATGATGGCTCTTCCAAAACATAGAACAAATTGGTCCCTGCGAACCGAAAAGTAGTCCAGATGTCTGATCGATATAAATAAGGCAACAATGTTCTGCAGCAAGAGTTCACAAATCAGGACTCAATTAAAATGCCCACATGAGATTACATGCATCACTTGGACTTCCTCCTGTCCCTAACGTTCGCCATCTAAAGAACGAACCAGTGCGTACAGTCTTACCAAGCTAATCTGTTTTGCAAAGAAATGTGCACGCTTTCTCAGTGGTCACTTGTCTGCTTTCCACTAAATTTCCTGCCAATAAACACTTGAAGAAAATAGAGTTCTCATATCATATTTATACCAGACTGCATACATCCCATGTTACACTCGTACCACTTTGACATGGGTGACTACCCAAAGTGTTTGTTTCATCATCGCAGTGAAAACTATGAACCAACGCTAGAGAGTTAGACACAATAGAGAGGTGACATGGTAAATCAGACAATATCACACAACCTGGGCCAGTCCCCGCCACAGTATTGTTGAAAATACTGAATGGGAATGAACACGGTGACAAAATAGGCACAGTTGTTTAAGGACAACTAGGAGTACAGAATATGCACAAATAACGTAGAGCGTGTTTACTTCGCCAAGAAATAGTTTTAAAAAGTTAATATTGAATTCAAAAGAGTTTCCAAGCAAGATATCTGTTGGGGATTGTTAATGCTTGGTACCAAGAGAGGGGGCTGATGGAACATAACAGCAAGTCAATAGGTTTCTCCTAAAAATCTGTAAAAAATATATATATATATAATTTGTAAGAAATTTTGTGGCGTATTTACACGATTCCTCAAGTGCAAAGTCTTGTCATAATTCACTAAGTCTACAGTGACTCGGCCAACAGAAAGGTGCTCTTTTTTCAAAGCTAATGCAAAACTGTGCTTCAGACTTATACAGTTCTCTTGTACAAGGAAATAGCTCATTTTCATCTTTCTGCAAATGAGCACCACACCCTGCAAGAACAGGCATGCTACTAGCGCACAACAAGACACGAGACACACAGTTTAGACGGCCCAATGCAGTCATCGTGGCAGAAGGCACCACAGCCCTTGCACACGATCATGGCTTTCAACCTACAGTAACATTTGGAAGGAGAATCAATCCCGCCGTCTCCAGTGAAGGCTTTAACGGAAATGGGCTGCCCGTGGTTGGCAGGGTTCAGGGCATGGCCAGCAGGGATGGTTGTGACAGTCACAGAAAAGGACATGACATTGCTGGTGCTATTTGAGTCTTGGTTGCCACCTAGTTGCAAGACAGGGCTATTGTTTACATTCGGAGAAGTGGAAACATTTATCACCCCCCCATAACTAGATCCACCTAAAAGCGAAGCATTGCCGTACAACCTCGGTGTTTGTAAGTGCGAAATAAGCGGAGTTGGATGCACCTGATAGTCAACAGGTGGAGCAGAGAGCTGGTAGAGCTCTGGAGTGCTGTGTATCAATTTCCCACCTAGAACATTCACCATTCTGGCTTGAGCAGCCTGGATGAAACCTCGTGCTAAGGCAGCTTCATCATATGACTGTTGCCCTTGTAACAGATTCAATCTCTGTTTAGGAGTGGCCTCCTGTTCCAAATGGGCTGGGTCTAGTTTTACAGTTTTGCTAGACGCCTGCAAATTATTGTCCACTCTGTTGGGCTTTGGGCTTGTTTCACGGTGATCAACAAACCGAGTGGCATTGACCATAGTGCTTTCAGGCCCATCTTCAATGTCTTCACCATCTGTACATGATGCACCATCATCGTCAATGTCACTTTCCTCAGCAACTTCACTTTCATACTCTCTAGAGTCTGCATTGGGTCCATGCTCAGCACTATTTAAAAACAGTTGGCTTTCGGTATTGGGAGCATGAGCCCTCCTGAAGCTCTCTGAACCTCTGCCGTATGTTGAAATGTTGAGGAGATAATGGCCAGACATTGCAGGTTTACATGTCCTCCTTCCAGTAAAACCCAACATAAACCGATGACTAGCAGATACATTTTCTGGTGGATAGCTTGCAGGAGCATGGTATATGGGAGCTGGCTGCAGGACCGACACAGAACTTGGTATCTGTTGTATGTTTCCCTGCGACACCTTGTACAATGTCCCTTGGCTTTGTGGTTGGTTGATGTTTGTGTCCCTCTCATCCTTTCCTGAGAACAAGGGCTTTTGCACCTGTGGAAAGTATCTGCTGTGGTGGATGATCCTGTCCATGTGCTCCATTGCTATGTTTGGCTGTCTCTCATGACTTTCTGCACTTGCAATACTGCTTCCCATTGACCATGGAGCAACCGAGGGATGGAGGGTCTTCCTCTTTTCAACCAGAGTTAGGGGAACATTTTGAATTTCTGCTTTTAGAGGTTTGGACAGGACTTTCTCCAGTGGCATAGCTTTCCCTTGCAGCAGCCGAGTAACCAGAGGGTTAGTCGAAGGGATGCTCATGCTTGCCTTCATACCTGAGGTTTCTCCTTGAGATTTAAGGCAGGAAGCCATTGGCAAAGTGCTGCAGAGTGGAGTTGAAACAGAAGATGAAACAGAGACAGTGGCCTGAGAAACTGTCGGTGTAACCGAAGCACGTGAAATTACGGTGACATTATCCATTGATGAACATGAGGATGCCACTAACACATTACCCTTGTTACCAGAGCATGGCAGTGTTGTGTTAGGCTGGGGTGTGCTTTCTACATTCTTCCTCAGAGCAACAACTTCACTGGGTTTGTTACTTAGAGCTGGATGTCCAACAACTGCAGGGGAGAGCACAGAGGATGGAGTTTGTGGTGAGGTTAAACCTGATGAAAACGAACGTGCTTTTTCCTGCCTGGCACTATTAGCAGCTTGAAGTGGGCTGGAGCTAGTGGAATTTTGTGTTTGTAGGTTGTTTGTCCTATCTCCATGGTTCCTATCCGCACATTGTGGTGTGCCTGCATTTATCTTTTCTAGTGCAGAAGGGTTTCCGGTGTCAGATGTGGAAGGTAAACCTGCGGCACCGGCTGGAGCTCTGGATTGTACATTGAGGGTTTGCTGTAATTGTGTTCTTGACCCACTGTGAGCTGGTGATGCGAGCGTGGTCGCCGCTTCTGCACTGGATTGGATGTCCAGATGAGGTTGCACAGGTCCCCCCTCACCTCCCCTGCTTCCAGTTCTTCCCAGTTCCATGGTGACAACCTGGCTTCCAGTTTCATTGGCTTTACTTCCACATCGATTGTCCCCTCCTCCTGGACCTCCGCCTCCTGGGCCAGGACCTGGGACAGAATCTCCGACTGAAGCAGCTGCGGCTGCTGCAGCTGCAGCAGCTGCTCGTTGTGCTCTGGCCAGGTTAGCCTTTGCCTTGATATCTGCCAGGGTTCGGGCTCCTGTTCTCCCAGGACTGGTAACGGGGGTTGGAAAAGCAGCCCTGGGAGAGACCTGGCAGGCAGCAAATGGCATTGCAGTAAACCTCGAGAATGGTATCTGAAGAGGAAAACAAAAGTGGAGTTAATAAAACAGAGAAAAGAAAGTTTGTACAACAAAGACATGAGACTTTAAAGAGAAACCTATTAGAAATATTTAAACACAACTTGAATGCGTTCTAAAAGCAACACAAACTAGCAAGCTCCAAAGTTTGGGGCAGAGCTCTCCGCCAGATCGCAAAATCCAAAAGGGTTTCCACAGAACAAAGAAGATATTCAATTAAGCTAGCCTGAAAAAAAGTATACATTACATTTTCCTTAAGTGTGCATCGTGGAACCTACTGGATTTTGGAGCCCGTGAATCACAGAGACCTGCCCCACTCACTCACAGATTTAAGCCTACATTCCAGAATACCTAACCAGAAACATTGAATCACGGATCGCATCATGTAGGGTGACCAAGGTATACATTGATTTGCAATGTAGATATTTTATTGGCTAGCAGATGCAATCTGAAATTCAACTTTTGCCCTCACAAGCTTTCAGTGATTTATTTTCCACAGTGAGATTGCACCCTTCTCACAGATACACTACCAACCCTAATGCACAAGGTTAGTCGAGGACAGTGAGCTTAAATCTATGCTAAAACGACTAGTCTGTCATAAGCTTTTAGGTAGGCCTTCAAACAAAAAATCATTATATGAGATCGGTTCAGAGTAAAGTGTCACCTGAGCACTGCCCTACCCTTAACTTTTAAAGTTAGCATGTTAAGCAATACTCCAAGATTTAAGACTGTTATACTGCACTTTGAGGGAGGATGGCATTGATGAAACAAGGCAGCTCCTGTGTGTGCTAGTCCCCTTCACCCGCCCTACACACAATTCTGATTCCATTTTAGAAACAACCAGTTCTCCTTAGCCACGTGGTGGTTCATCATCTATGCTATTGCCCTAAAGAGTTTCATTGGTGCACGAAGACACTTGGTTCACAAGACTGATAGTCTTTTCAAAGTGCTTAGTGAAAGTTAGAGCATTCACTGTAACAAGTATACGTGGCTCTGTATTGCCCTTTTCCATAAACACCAGCCTCTCTAACATTTTAAGGCACAATAAGCAAGCTCCTACATTCTCTCAGTTTAATGCCAATGAACTGGGAAACACGCGATTTAAGGGATTTGCCCATCTGGCGGTTTGCTCTAGACAGTCCAAGATAATCAATTGTAGCTCAGTCCTTCCTAACTTTGAATCATGTCCCAGCTGCCTTAAAGTTACCTGTGGTTCGAAGGACTCTAATAACACAAGAGATTAAATAGGAAGAGCTTCTAAATTCTCATATTTACTTTGATCTACCACATCCCTTCTTGCTTTTGAGTAGCTGACCAAAAGAACGCAAGGCCCTCCGTATGCACTTTGATAAGCTCTGCTAACAACTACTCTTGGTTTGGGTATGCTAAAACCTCACTTTTTACTAGCAGCAACGTTACCAGTCACCACATCATCACATGAAAGCATTCATGGAGTACGCTCATTTCTTGCATGTATGTTCCTCTTACCCTCAAGTCCAAGACAGTTTGTATGAATCAAGAGTGGTACTACAAAACCAACTATGTTAACTGTTTTGCTGTTCAAGCTCATACCATATGGAACTCTTCACTGCTTCAGAGTTAGATAACTTCCAACATCCCGACCAGCGTTTAAACACTCATTTGTTTGTCTTAGAAATGGGATTTCACTGAACTCTGGCAGCATGATCATTATCTTTCTTCATCCAAATTCCAGGACCAATTTTGTGATGGTTATAATTTGTATCCACGATTAATATATCGCCAGATCATCAAGCTCTAAAGGAACTATCACGTGGCATGAACGTGTTACAATCATGCTGTATAAAACTTTGGAATCCCACCCAACTCAAGAAACCCCTATACAGAACATGTGCACAAATGAACAGAGCAAGACTGTTCTGCACTATAAACTAGACCACACTGTATATGTATCGACAGAGTGGCACAGGAGGGGAGAGCATAGTAAGAGGAGCAGCAGGACATGTTGGGGTGCACAAGTGGCCTGGCCAGTTTGGAAAGAGAAGGCAGACTTATGGGGTTCTCCAAATAAGACTCATGGAATCACTGATGACACACCAGATGTTCAGTGTAGCGGTTTGGCTGCATCACGAAAGACAATAGGGGTTTCCATGGAAAACACGTGCTGCCGTTTGAGGCATTGTGCCACACTGCTGCTGAATACCTTTTGGGGCTCCCTGGTACCTTGGCTTCTTGTTGCCATTATTATGTTTTGAGAAATACTAATCGACTCAGTGCAGTATAAACAGTGATATTTTAAAGCCAGCAGGAAATATCCACAAACAATTCATAGCGCACAAGAAGGTGAGCAAAATAAGCCTAGACTGTAGGACAGGGACCATGCCAAAGAGTAAAGATGGATTTATGAGACGAATGTAATAATGCAAAAAACATGGGCAGAATCGAAGTAGATGTGTACACAGTGCTCCAGATAGGACTTTCAAGGTGGTGTATTTTACTGCACATTTTTTAAAGTTGGGAGTAAAGAGTCCCATTCCCAATGGGAGTATTCAATAAGGGAGTACATGTTTTAACCATTAAACAAATGTTTTTGTCCTCATTTCTTTGCAGGTAGTTATTTGTACACATTGAAAGATATATTCTACTTCCGTGGCTCAGGCAGTAATAGTAGTTTCTTCCTGTGGCACTACATGCAATACTGATCCAGATATATCCATGAGTTGTGTGGGTGAAAGCAGAGGGAGGATCAAGCTCCTATGTAGCAGTTTCCCAATTTTATTGCTGAGAGTATTTGCCTATTTTTAGAGCGTAAAAGTGGCCGTTACAGCTGTGTATATAGTACAAGCCTTCCTAGATCATTTCAAACTAGTAATGAATTGTTATCCAACAGTCCGGTCTTTGCTGGTTGTATGTAAAAAGAGTCCCATCTTGTGAATCATTCAGTCCAGTACAGTTTTAAAATCAATTGCTCTGGATTGACCAGAGTATGCATCAATGATTCCTTTTCATCCATCAGTGGACTTGCGATTAATCAAGTAGGGATGGCATAATGGCCAGGCTAGTTAAATTAGAGAGACGCTCAAGAAAACGGAGAAAGGAAGGAAAGACAACATAAGCAGAAGGGATTATGAAGTGCAATTTAAGCAGGAAAAAAGAAAAGAAATATAGTGTAAATTAAAAGAAGCTGGGTGAGGAGTTAAAGAAAACAACTTTTCAGGTTTCATAGCAGAGGAGGAACAATCTGTTACAAATCAGCAGATGTGTTAAACTGGAGGTGGTATACACACTACAGTAGAGAGTCGTGAATGTTAGGTCTAAATTCTTAGCACTTATTACTTCCCTAAATCTGTATTTTGTTTTTTAAATTCTTTTGTGGCTGCATTTACTATCCTTTCTGTGATACAAAATGCCTTGCTGCTACTCCTCATCTACAAGGCTCTACTTCAGACAGTACTCTTCTGCTTTTAAGGTCGTTTCTTGTATAGTTGTACTCTATGTATCTCCTTAAGAACAACAGATGTACATCATGTATTCCATACCTCATCTCTATCAGTGTATACAAGTTTACATGTTTAAGACTTGGGAGGTGGATGTTACACAGGTACACTTGTGAAATCACAGCCAGCTCTTGACTGTCTCCAATCTGTGTTTACCCTTCTGGAGAGAACTATACCGAATGCCCCAGAGGAGAATGTGTGTGTTGTGTACAAGAAGACTTAACTCTCCCTTCCAGTGTCAACAAACCTCTTGTAATTTTGTTTAGCCAAAAGGGAAGGGAAATCAAGCATGTAAATTAAATAAATGATCATTACTTTGAGTGGGGGAACTTTTCGCTCTGGTGGCTGTTCTGTAGATTCTGGGAAGTGTGCTGGTATGATCCGAAATGACTGCTGGTCTTGCTGAGGCTCAGCCACACGCGTTCTTTTTTCTGGGCTTAATGAAGTTCCCACCTGATCAGCACATTTTCGTTTGTTGCGCTCTATGTTGCTGTCAATTTGCTCTGGTGATGGAATCTCCTTGACATCTACCTCCTGCTGAATGACCTCACTGGTGGAGGCCACTGTTGGGGTTTCCACCACTTCGGAGCTCTTTGGTTTGCACAGTTCCACAGCAGATGGTGCATTGTGCTCCTCTTCCTTGGCAGGCGTGGGTGATACTGACAGCTTTGGAGGTGCCTCATCTTCGCTGGGTGAATCTAATGCTTTCTTCGGAGTGGAGCCCTCACTTATCTTTGTAGACTCATCCACAGGGGTGCTATTTGGCTCGGCAGTGGTAATCTCTGCCTCTACACAAGAATCTAAAGCTTGCAATATTTTTGCTTCAATCTTTTCATCTACTTCGGTCCGAGATGCTTCTTCTGGGTCATGCTCCTCAGATTCCAGCTCAACTTTCACTTCAGTTTTGAGATCAAAGAGATGTGAATTAGTTGAAGGTGTACATTGGTCAGCTGGGGGCTTTGGCGTTGCTTCCTCACAAGTACTTTCTTCTGCTGTTATTTCATTGAACTCCTCCAGGCTTAGACCAGAGCTAAAGAATGAAAGTAAAATGAAAAGAAATTAGTATTTCACTGGAACCACAATTATATCTGCGCATCAATGCACAATGTAGTGCAAAGTAGCCTAGCAGAATGAGGACACACATTTCATATGGCACATGAATGAAGACACTTTGCATTACACTACTATCCAGAATACTTGCTGGATATGTACACATGGGATTGTACATATAGCCTGGGCAGAGTGCGGCTTTGCAAAGCTTGGGATGAATGTCCCTCGACACCAAGGGTGTTCTGCAGGATAATATTAAAAGGATATTGGATAAGGGCACATCTGATTGCAAAAGGCTGAATGAACTAACACTTAGGGATACAATACAGTATTTAAAGGCAAACCTATACACACACAATGCATGGACTGATGCTGCGTTAGCACTCATTTTTTATTAAGGTTCGGATCTTCGACCATGTTAAAATTGTGTGTGCCCCTCACATCGACCCCTGCCCCTTTAGCATAATCTCTGCCCCAGTTTAATCAGTCTACTATACAAAACATCCATACATTCACCACCTACATGACTTGGGGCATATACCATGCCTCAAAATCATTGATGTGCCTTCAAAGACAAAATGACCCTGGTTTTAGGCAATAAGTGGCCCAATAGAATACCTGTATTTTGGATACAATAGCTACCCTTTTAGACAGAGCCCTGAGATGCCCAGACAGAGTGGCAGCAGCTCAAGATATCAAAATTAAAATTCTTAAGAATATTTTCCCTTGAGGCAAAAACAAAAGAATCTGTCTTCTGCAGGAAGATCACATTGCGGCCCTGACGTATGATAAGTTTCAGAAAATCTCAGCAATCCATTGGGCTGTTCAGCCCTTTCAAGTTCAGTGATATTAGAGTTGTCCCTTTACCCAATATTCCAGTTTCAAAACTTGATTGGAGGGTCCTTCACCAGACGCTCGGCATGACCGAGTGAGACACGAAGGGCAGGATCCTCGGGGACCATTCTCAACAGTCTTGCGCAATAACCCCCACCTCAAGCCAACGAGACCAACCGAGTCAGGTCAACATTAAAACAAGTTGTCCTGCTAAAACGTTGACTAGACCCATGCAACAAATACCCAAAAGGGAGCCAATGGAATTCACAGCCCCCTGCCACAAATTATGCTAACCTGAAAGGTGAGGAAGGGGAGGGAATACGTAGACCATAAAAGGAAGGTAAGATGCACTCGATACATAATCCAACACAATGAAAATGCTCCAGGCAAGAGGAACCGTGTTACTATTCCACATGGATTCATATTTACAAAGAAAAACAGAGTAACAAAATCTGAAATGCATCCCTAGCAAGGCACCAGCAGAGCTAGCCCTCCCCAAACAGTGGTCAGGGTACGCAACAGAAAAAAGCATAATTACATAAATCTAAGAGGGCATTGGTTCCCTGAACCCTCAGGAGAACATCTATGTAACAAGGCCTGAAGCAGCAGACTCAGCAGAAATGGCAACACAATATCAAACCCATCAAACCAATTTCTGACATATGCAGTGAACTTCGGCTATGTTGCTTCTCTGACAGCCCCCTCTTTAAGCATTCTGGTTGTGCCCGATTATGTCCAAAGCCCTCCCACCAGTGACTTATGAATCTCCCTCACAGATGTCTGAAGTTACTGACAGAGAGGAAGAACAACAGACATCACAGTAGCCTAGTGACTATGCATCTGCAACCGTTGGATAACAGCCAATGAGGCAACCCTCAGACTCCGGTGTAGACAAAGAAGATAAGCCTCCAAAGCTCCTACGCAAAAGCTCCGCTGAAGTGGGAAAAGATCATTCTCTTAAGGAGAGGTCATAAAAACACCTCTGTGGAAGCAGGCACAGAGAAAGAAACAGTCTATTAAAATGGAAGATTCTTTCCTGAATGCAGAGATCTGAGCACCATAGAGGTAACATTTAGATTCCTACAGTTGTGACATTTTTTCACCAAAATCAAAACAGTCTTTTTTCATCTGCACAATTGAAGGTCTGAATCTTAAAAATGAAACATCTTACTTTTGCCCATAATAACTCTCGTAGAATTGCTCTTTCCAAGGCTCCACCTTCTTTTCCTTCTCAAGTTCTTGTCTTATCCTCAACTGCATCTCTGGGGTGAATTCACCTGCAAGATAGATCAGGAAACAGAGTGTACAGCCACATGTGGCAAATTTGCATAAAAAACAAAAACAGCTATGCCAGTATTTAGAGGTATAGAAATATGAGGCCATAGACAACAATTCTTTTTGCACTTGCATATTCGCAGGTGTACAGTCACAAATGCTTACATTTGACCCCGATTGAAAGAGAATCCCAATCAAAAAGTGATGCGCTTGGTCTGGAGCTCTACCCCTAGCACCAGGTCTTCAGCGTCAAGTAAAAAGAGTATTTGAGTGTCATGTAACGTGCATAAGAAGTACAGACTTTCAGGTAAACAGAAAAGCACTTTGTGACTGATGCCCTTGTAAAGAGAGGTAAGAAAAGTGAAGAAAAGAGCAAATGTATATGAACAGCTAATGCATATTTAAGCTGATGCATTAGCAGAATTAGTACGGTGGATCGCTTTGCATGAGAATCTTTAGGGAGTGCACTTTCTTTAGTACTACTGCTTTTGCGAACTGCCCCTGCCTCCTTAAATGCTCAATTATATGCTACATTAACTGAGTACGTCTCACCACAGCTGCAAGAACATCTGCCTACTAACAAAGCCCACAACCATGAGTGTCTAAGGTACAATGAAGCACAATAGACTCATTGAAACATTACACCTTCCCTGGCACTGCCTTGATGTCAAAGAACGTTCTAGTAGGTTCTTGTGTTAACCAATATACGATCTACACATAAACGAAGTGTTGAACCATGGGGGAGCGGGAGAGGGGAGACTTTCCTGAGGTTCTTGGGGGAAACAATCTATCCAGGTTTGGCCTTCCACAGCAAAGTGAAGGATTTCTAACATGACTAGGCCCAAACTGGAGAACTGCGTTTCTTTTTCCAAACACCCTGTTAGAAAACAGGCACTAGCGAAAGCTCATTTAGGTTTCTGGCCTTTTAGAGGCCCAAAAAGAAAAAACAAAGCTTGACATGACCACTTCTATTTCCTTTTTTACAATTCCACTTCGTAAATGCCGGTAAAAATAAAAAAAACTATTTGCAGCGATATTCCACATGGGTTGCGGGCTGCCACATCAGCTCTCCATCCATGTGGGCTCAGTTACCCAAATTCATGTTGGGGTGTCAGTCCATCAGATACTGTTGTGAATTTGGGAGGGCAGGATAGCAAGGGGCAGAGGGTCCTTGAATTCACAATTCATTATGAATTGGGCCCATGAGCTTGAGCAATTTAGGTCTTATAGCCACACACCTTAATATGTCTGGGATGGCTGAAACAAAAATCTTTTGTTGAGCTAACAATTGTATAATGCTCATCGAGAGCTTCTTAGAAACGTTGACATCAGTATAGTAGGAAGAAAAACCATCATAGTGACTGGTAATTGTAACCCTTGCTCTCCCTCCTTTCACAACTGGTAGGGTAAGGCTGTATCACAGTGCTGAACCTTTAAGATTATCTATAGTACACAGGCTTTAAAAGTGTTGAACAGAGGCTGTCCTATAAAAGAATCCCTCCAAAGTGCCAAGCTCTGCCCCCACCTATGTGTCACCAATGGTCACCTCGAAGTTTCAACATGTTTTTTTCGATGTGGCAGTTGTGTTACACTGTATTCTGGGAGATCATTGTGAAGGAGGGAGAGCAAGGACTACTCACCTTACACCGACTTCCTGGTCTCCCTCTTTCCCAACTGGTTGGGAATCAGATTAGGAATTGTCCATAATGCTGCGCATAGGAGACAGCATATGCGCGGCGAGGGTAGCATGAGAATAATTCTAACAAGAAGCATGATCAGTGGCCAAGTGGATCTGTAGACTTCTGCAATTGGAATGAGGTTTTGGAAGGCTTCCAATGCTGCACTAGCTATGGTGGAATGAGCAGGATGTCTGAATGCCACTGAAGAAATGGGTGGACGGCAAGACATTTCTTTCTGTTCAATGTCCAGATCATCTCTTCCACTGAAGATGAATGAGGTTTAGGCTGGTAGATTTGAAGGGCTACCTCCCGTCAAGTTCAAATTCCATCTACACCTTTGGGATAAATGATGTGAGACGAATCAAAGATATTAATCCCCTCTCCCCAAAGGGAGGGGAGGAACTCCCTAAGTCACACAGCCTAGTAGCATACATGGCGTTAATGGCTACAGAGACTACTATACCATTTACTTGCTTGGCTGATGGTAATGCTGGAACTTACCAGCACGCAGAAGGAAATAAGAATATCTCTCTAAGAGAATATGCATACTTAACTGGGACAAGTGGAGGAAGCTGGAGAGGCAGAGTATTCTACGCCGGGGAAGTCCCCTGACATGAGCACTCCTAAAGGTGGCAGACCTGAGAACCGTCACTGAGCCCGCAACTTTCGAAAGGGGAGCTAAACCTCAGACAGACGCTGGAGGCCCAGCGTATCCAACAACAGGAGAACCGTTGTACCGCAGTAAAGCAGAGTCCAGGTGATGGCGAGAGCATGTCTCTAGCGTGGTGGGCAGTGAGTCCAACCAAACATGCCAAGACCATTCGAGAAGGCAAAGGGAAGTGTGACCAGCTTCCAAGCGGTAAAACCCATAGACTGTGTAAGGTAAGCCGAGAACGGGAAACTTATGAGCACGAAGAACGAGAGAGTCATTGGAACGCAAGGAGCTTCCCACCCCCCCCGCTCTCTACAAGGCAGAAGGGCAGGCAACGACCAGGGTGCGACAAAGAGAAGTAAGGAGAATCCCAGTACTGGAGAAGAGAACCCGAGCGAACCCAAGAGCCTGTAATGTTCCCCAGCCTGCAGAGGGTAACTAGGAGAACGGTAGAGGCAGGAGGTCGCCGGGGCAATGGAAGACGAGAAGAGGAACTCATCCCAGAACTCAGGAGGAGTTACTGAATGTAAACGTATGTCATGGGAATTGTATAAAGCTGAGAAGGATGGGATTGAATAAACCTGACTGGGAAGTCTATGAAGGGTCCAAACCAGAACCTAATAACCAAGGGAAAATACTATATTAGCAACAAGCTGCAACGACAAGAAACTGATAACGTCTTATACGGGAGAAGGACAGAACTGTGTCAAGTACAAAAAGTGGCGACAAAAAGAGAATCCATGAAAGGAGAATTATCTAGTGGGCAAAAACCCCAGCTAAGCTGAGAAAGCCTGGATTTATAAATGGTGGGAGGTCTAAAACCTACAAACAACAAGTGAGGAAGTATCACGAGGGAGGTTGGCCTAAATACTTTGCTAAAGAGCAGATCAAACCGAAGAATGTTGCAGATGAATTACAAGAGCTACTACAAGAGGCTATTACTGAAGGTCCTGCTTAGCAACAAGATTAAAGACATTGTTACAAAGAGGCAGTCGGAAAAAACTGGTACATCAGGAGAACCAAACCAATCTCTTGGGATCGTTTAGATTTAGTGGTAGAGTCAGAGCAAAACTAGATTTGTATGGAGGACTTTTCTTTCTTTGGACTTCCTGATGACAGACAAGTACTTTTAGTTCCTTTAGATATGTAGGAAAACCCTTTAGAATAGGGAAAGCTTGCCCCGTCTCTTATTTAAATAAAAGAAGATTGGAACTGTCCATCAGAGCCCGACTCCTCCTGCCGACGCACCACATATGTCCAGGGCTTCTGCATAAAAGCGACTACAATGGCTCTGAGATTCCATTGGGGGACTGGGGTTTAAAGGGAAGGTATACATTGAGCAGAGCAGAAAAGTTTCTGGAGTGCTTCAATTCTTAACAACTATGTCTCATCTCATCTGGTGGTATTGAGATTGCAGTAAGGAAGCACTTGCAATAATGAATCAGAATAACTATACTAGCCAGTAGAGGCACTGTTGTGACTTATTTGGCATATACACTTTATTGTTATGTGCTGGTGTGCATATATGGGATACATTACTCACCATAATTGCATTTCTGATGCTTGCATCTGTTCAGATTCACATGGTAGTCATAGACAGACATCTAGTGGAAGCTGCAGAGTATTACAGTTTTTCGAAATGGGACGTCGACAGGGCGTGCCAGTAATACTATCCCTAGTGTGACGTCCACTGTACCCATGATCCCTCACGCTTCACGTCCCTAAGATTGTTTTGTTCTGACATGAGGTTGCATGAAGTTTCTGTGAGTACAGTTGTATCCAAGCAGATATATAAAGAAAGCTCATCTAACATCAATGCACCCTCTCTCAGGGGAGGAAGGGTGGGCGCATGTGAATCTAAGCAGATACAAGCATCAGAAATACGATTACGGTGAGTAATGTATCCTTTCTGAGGCTTGTGGAATCTGCTTAGATCACATGCTATGCATAGATTAGCGAGCAGTGTTATGAGAAGGTGGAGGGTCGTGAGAAGGAGCAGTGGCAAATAGATGTTTTAGAACTGCTTGTCCCACCTATGTATCGGTCTTGGAATGTATGTCAATGCAGTAGTGCTGAGTGAAGGTATGTACTGAGCTCCAAGTGCTTGCAAATGCTGTCTAGGGGGACATTTGCAATAAAGGCTAAAGTAGCCACAGTGCTCCGTGTGGAGTGGGCTCTGGGTGTAAAAGGCAGTGTCTTGTCTGATAACGAATAGCATAATTGTATACATTTGACTATACATCTGGAGATGGCGTTTTTTGAAATGCGTTCTTCTCTGCTGTAGCTATGGAGACAAACAGTTGATCAGTCTTCCTAAGCGGTTTGGTTTTATCTACGTAGTAGAGAACCGCCCTCACATCTAGTGTGTGGAGTTTAACCTCAGCTGAGCTAGTTGGTTTCTGGAAGAAGGCTGGAAGCTCAAGGGATTAGTTTACATGGAATTTGGAAATGAATTTAGGTGAAAACCTAGGATGAGTTCATAAAACCAATTTGTCTTTATGGATAATAAAGAAGGGGTCCTGCACTGACAATGCTTGGAGTTCGCTGACTCTTCTTATGGAAGTAATAGCCACTAAGAAGGCAGTCTTGTAGGCAATGTGTTTAAGACTAGTTTGGTGCAGAGGCTCAAAGGGGGGTCCCATGAGCTTCGCTAGTACTACATTGAGATCCCAGCCAGGCGGGGGGTTAGTAATTGGAGGGTGGAGTCTCTTTACTCCCTCCATAAATGCTTTAATGACTTGCACTTTCCAACACAAGACTTTACTTTGAGAGGTGGTGTAAGGTGATAAAGCTGCTAGGTGGACCTTTATAGAGTTAAAGACTAACCGTGAATCCAACATTTGGAGCATATAATTTAGAATGTGTGATGGGGTACATTCTATGGGGTTTATTTGTTTTGACTGGCACCAAAGTACAAATCTTCTCCACTTGTCGAAATAGTGTGTAGTGTTTGGTTTCCGTGCCTCCTTGAGGATATCCATACACCGCTGTGGAAGGTAACTCTATGACCTCAGGAGCCATGCTGCCAAGTTCATGGAGTGTGATTGTGGGTGTACCGTTGTCCCCCTGTGTTGGGTTAACAGGTTGACCTGGTACGGGAGCTTGATGGGATCGCACATAGCCAGTTTGCTAGATGTGGGTACCACGGTTGTCTCGCCCACATAGGAGCAACTAGGATGAGCGTCAACAGTTCTCTGTGTATTTTGTTCACTAGTCTGCCGATCAATGGTGTCGTGGGGGGGGGGAGCGTAAGCAAATTTCCCCGACCAGCTCATCCATAGGGCGTTCCCCTTGGATTCTGGTCGGGGAAACCTGGATGCAAAGTCTGGGCATTGCTTGTTTTCTTTTGTAGCAAACAAGTCTAGAGTAGGGTAACCCCATTGAGAGGAGACGTGGACTACAACATGTGGGAGTAGTTGCCACTCGTGTTCTTCTGGCAATGGATCTCTGCTGAGAGAGTCTGCTAGAGTGTTGAGTACCCCTGGAACATCCTGAGAGGACAGGGACATCCCTCGCCTGAGTGCCCACCTCCATATTTTCTGAGCTAACCTGCACAGATTTCGAGAGTGTGTACCCTCCTGTTTGTTGAAATAAAACATGGCAGTGGTGCTGTCTGTTAGGACTTGGACAGACTGGTTTGTCAGATGTCTTTCGAAAGCTTGTAGAGCCTTGAAGACTTCTAATAATTCCAGCAGGTTGATATGGTTCTGTGCTGTGACTTGTGTCCACAGACTGTGTGCAATGTGGTGAAGGTAATGGGCCCCCCATCTGGAAAGTGACGCATCTGTTGTGATGATTGCTAGCGCTTCAGGTTCATGGACGGGTTTCCCCTTCATTCAATTTTCTCTTGACCACCAGCGTAGGTTTTGGATTAGAGTAGGCGAAACGACCACTAGATCGTCCCACTGACCACTTGCCTAAGACCATTGTTTCGCCAACCACTCCTCTATTGGTCGCATGCGCAGGCGTGCGTGTGGGACAAGATAAATGCACAATGCCATCATGCATAGTAAGCGCATCGCTTTGCGTACGCTAATCTGGAGACCGGCTTGATATTGGGATATTTGCCGAAGCATGTTTTGTACCCTCTCCATGGATGGGAAGGCTAAACCTGTCCTTGTATCTAGAACAGCTCTGAGGAACTGTTTTGATGCATCTGGTACCAGACTTGACTTTTTCTCGTTTATCGAAGAAGCCCAATTGGAAAAGAAGGTTTATGGTTCTTTGCATGTTTATTCTGCAAGGCTGGTAAGTTTCTCTCGTGATCAGCCAGTCATCCAGATAGGTAATCGCCTCCCTGCGTAGGTGCGCTGCCACCACCGCCAGTACCTTGGTGAATACCCTTGGAGCTGAGGCTATTCTAAAGGGTAACACCTTGAATTGGTAATGCTGGTCTGCTACTTTGAAACGCAAGAACCTTCTGTGCACAGGCAACATTGAAATATGGAAATAAGCATCTTTCATGTCCAATGTTGCCATGTAATCCCCCCCCCTCCCTGTTTTAACAGTGGGATTACCTCTTGTAGCATTGTCATACAGAATTTTTGTGGCTTGACATATTTGTTTGCAGGGCGCAAGTCTAATGCTGGGCGCATGGTTCGATTTTTTTTTTTGAAACAAGGAAGTAAGTTGAATAGATACCCTTGTTTACTTCGTAGATCGGCACAACCTCGATGGCGTCTGAGGAGTAGTGCTGCGATTTCTTCCATCAAGATGAGCTGTTCTCTTGATGACCTTTTCGGCCGCGGGGGAAGATTTGATGGAGTCCCCAGGAGTTTGATGCAATAACCTCCCGCTACTGTAGATAACACCCACTTGTCCGTGGTTATCCCCTCCCATGCGTGGGTGAAGTTTGCAATCCGGCCCCCGACTGGGGAGGCATGGGAGGGGACCTGTAGCGTGGTGTCATTGTTTGGAGGGCGATCCCCCACCCCTGGAGGGGGGGCTTCTGCTCCTACCGCAGACTCTGTGTTGGCCTCTAGGATGACCTTGGGATACTTGTTGGTTGTTATTCCACGTGGCGCTCTGGTTTTGACTATACCCGGAGCCTCTGAGAATTTTGGCCTCCAAAACGGCAAAAATTGTTACCCCCCTCTTTGTCCCGTCTGCTTATTAGTAAGCTGGCCAAGGGATTTGAGTGTCTCGTAGTCTTTTTTGGCTGACTTCAGCGCATCTTCTACTGCTTTGCCAAATAAAACATTGGGCTCTATAGGCATACTGAGAAGGGTAGCCTGTGTTTCGAACATAAAACCAGGCATGGCGCTTTAGGATGGTGCCTTCCGCAATAATGCGTCCGGCGTTATCTGCAGCGTCAAAGTTGTTTCTAAGTAGATTGCTGGCAGTAGCTCTGCCTTCGGTCGCTACCAGGTCAAGTCTTGATTTAAGGGGTTCTGGAGCTGAATCCACCAGGGCTGTAACCTCGTCCCATTTTGTGCAATCGTAACTTGCCAACAGAGTCGAATTGTTAGCGATTCTGGCTTGATAAGCTGCAGAAGAAGCTATCTTCGTCCCCATTGTGTAGAGCTTTTTGCTCTCTTTGTCTGGGGGAGCTTCGGAAGAGGCCAATGGATTGCCTGCTCTCTTTCGGGTGGTAGTGACTACCAGTGAATCCGGTTTGAGCTGCCCCCTTTTGTATAAGAGGTTCACTGCCCTAGTTTGGTTGGGCAACTCTAGGGAAGGTTGAATCCTTCTTTGCACAGATTTTAGCATGTGTATAAACTGTGTGGCCATCCTTTTGTCCCCCAGGATGTTCTCTACGAATTCCTTGTCCTGTTGGGTTTCTTGAGTGTCAATGCCAAAATGTTCAGTAGCCGTGAGTAGGATGTCCTTAAACATGTGCTGGTTTTCCACTGGGGAATCAGGTAAGGGAGGGTCTTGTGGGACTGGACAGTCCATAGCAAAGACCACTGATTCGTTATCATTATAGTCAGGACCACCATCCTCATCCCCAAAGTCATCCTCATCATAGTATGTATCCTGGTCTAGATACTCATTTTCCTCTGCGTGTAGGTCATAAAGACCAGTGGAGATGCGTGTCCTTTTAGTTGATGGTGCATCATAAATCTCGGTAGGGCAGGGGGGGGGAAGAGATCTTTTCCCTGACGGTTGGGAAAACGTGCAAGGTTGAGAAGTTACAGGTAAGGCCTTGGAACTGGATGCCTGAGTGGTAGGAGGTGTATTCATTAAACTTTCAAAGAAGTTCGTAAAGAAAGACATACTGCTCATAACTCCGTCTATGTCATTGGCTGACCACTTGGCAGAGGTTGGGATGATCCCAGGGGAAGTAATGGTAGGAGTGGAGGGTGTAGGTAAGTTATCGCCCTCCTCTACTTCGATCAGGATATGATCTGGTTCTTGAGAAAGTCCTCAGCTGGGATCTCATCAAGCTCTTGTGGATCTTTACTAAGGTTTGTCTTTACTTCTGACCTGAAGGCTCTTATTGTTAACCTTCTGGGGAGAATCCCTGTCTTTATGTATATCCTTTTGATTAGGACTCTTTGAGGATGGCTTTTTAGAGGTAGAAACCTTTGTTAGACCCTTGGGGACATGTTTCTCTATTAAAACTGACAGTTTTGACTCTTTAGGCGTCTTCCCAGGTGTGGGTCGAGTTTTGGCACTGGGAAGGGCTTTACTGGTGTCTTTCGACGTCTTGCGGTCAATAGAAAGGGTCTTATGTTCGGCGTCCTTGGTCCTATGGGGCCTGTCATGAGGCAGTCGAGGCTCGGAGTGCCCAGAGGACAGCAAATCTGTAGCTTTGCCCCTAGACGTCGACTCTCGGCATGTGTGAGACACATTGGTGTGGGGTAAGTCTTTGGTGTGGGAAAGTGTAGTGCCTTTGCTGCCGGGTGTCCTCCCACAACAGAGCCGCCGGCCTGTCCACTACGGTTGGGGGTTAGCACTGGGGAACAAAGATGTTCCCTGCCACCCTCCGAAAGGACGGCGCTGCTGCCGGCATTGGAGTCTTCCTCTGTCCCCATGGCGGCCTCGGCCTGTATGGCGTGCCCAATGTTTTGTCCTGCATACTTTTAGGGCTTTTGGTCGAAGCAATTTACAGGCTCGACAGTGAGTCTCGTTGTGGTCTCGATTAAGGCAGAGATTGCACACTCTGTGCTTATCGATCCACGTATATTTTTTGTTGCAGGACGGGCAAAATTTTAACCGTTCTCTCCATGTTTGGGGTAGGCAGCAGGGAGACCAGGGAAAGGGGTGGATAATATACATCTAGTAATGACCGCCCCCCACTCTCCCTACTGTAAGGGCCTAGGCTCGGTGGGCCTTCCGAGGCCGATCAAAATCCGTTGAATATTTCGTCCGACGGTTTGCCCTCTCCTTGTAGAGTTCTTCACCGCGTCGAGACATGGCGGTCAAAAAAGGACAGAAAGAGTAACTATTATTAACACTTTAAAAGTCAATGGCATACACCAAAATTGCACTCCGCGATAAACAACCGCTCACAATGGCGGAAAAAAACAATCTGTGGGAACTTGTCACATGAGAGTTCATGGGTACAGTGGACGTCACACTAGGGATAATATTACTAGCACGCCCTGTCGACGTCCATTTTCAAATTTCGAAAACAACTGTAATACTCTGCAGCTTCCACTAGATGTCAGCCCATGCATAGCATGTGAAAAAAAGTTGCTAAACTCATAAGAGCAGCACTTTTTTGGCAGCTTATAACTTCGCTCCCCTTGGACGAATCCTCACCGAACTTTGCAGAAAAAGTATATTGCCGGCTCTGAATTTTTTTGCCAAGTTGGGTGAGGTTTTGTGCGGGTTGGGTGAAGATGCACTATGTTTGTGGCTTCTGCTAAGTGTGACATTTTCTTGAACGGGTGTTTTACGGTTCGGGGGAGATGGGTAGAACTGCCGCTAAGTATGTAATGTTTGTGCAAATTGTTAGTTGCCCACATGGTTGCTTGCTTGGATGTATAGTGTTGCAGTGGGTGTGGAAAGGTTTGCAATGTTGTGTGCATACCTAAAGGTGTGCTGGAGGCGTGTTCGGATGTATGGGGATGCTGCAATAGTGCCTTCTTTAGCAGAAATTTCTGGTGGAGGGGCTTTGCAATCAAACGGAACGTGTAATGAGAGTGTTTAACTGTAAATAAGGAGTGGTGTATAGAAATCACAGTGTGCAATGCAGAGGTTTTGTATGTGATTGGTGCATGCGTGTTTTGAAATGTGACAGCGCCCAATCACGGGAGTGCTGCAAAAAGTGACTATACAAAGGGAAGAAGTATTGTCAGAGCTTTACTGGGTCATGGCCCTCACTGTAGATGGGAAAGCGCACGTGCACATCCTGCCATTATGAGCAGGGTGAAAATGGAATTGTGGGAAATAGGCAATTAGGAGTTTAGAGCGTGGTTCATAGGAAAGGGCGGTATCATTTTGTCACACTGCTGTGTCGTGAGGGTGTTTGGAGACGCACAGTGCTTATCGTCGTTGATACCTTTGTGCGCCATCTGCACAGGTGTTGCGTGCAGAGAGGCGTTGCTGGTAATTTCGGGTTGGAAGGAGTGGACGCTTTCTGGGTCTGGCAGGGTGACTGCAGTTTCGGCAGGATGGTTCGCCTTTGCAGCTATGTGGCATCTGTCACAAACGTGAACTGTGTCATGGTGCACTTTGGAAGTGCACATTTGGGTTTCATGTTGTGCGGACGATTAATCTGTCTACTGATGAGGTTGCTGACCGCAGTAATGCGTATGTTTCCTACTGCCAAGGTGGTTTTCTCATGCATAACACCAAGAGCAGTGTGGGTCCATGACGGTGTAATTTGTCCCCAGCCAGCGGTTGGAAGGTGTGTTATCAACAGAATTGTGTCAGTTTATGCAGACTGCTGGCATGTTCTCCACCCACTATGAGATCATGAGGTCTCAAAATATGCAGTGGTTCCGTAGAAATGGTATTTATTTGAGCGCCATTGGCAATGCCGCTTTCTTTCACACTGTGCAAGAAGCATTGACCAGAATGTTGTAAATAATGCGACGACAGGCAAACAGACGCATATAAAGAGAAAATACCCAAAATAAATGACTCGCACGTACATAAAAAAATAAAAAACACGTTATACATATACGCTGGAAGACTGAATCCCCTGCTCAGTTTCATATGGTTTGCCTCCCCCAACCCCTCCTACCCCCGCACCCCTACCTTCACTGTCATGAAAAGGTAGTTGATTACGCAGTACTTTCAGGATGGCACATGCCACATCCTGGGTGGCTATGTGGATGTATACCAATGGTGAAATCGTGCATACTTTCATTGAACTTTGTAGTGGACCTGCTTTGGAATGGCACATTTGTACTGTAAATGTGTAATGGTACATTTCAAGTGTTCTACAGCAGTGACAGTGTTCGATGATGGCGTCTTTAATGCAATTGATGGATACTTGTGTGCCTATTTACCAGTAACCTAATGAAGTAGAGCTACAGAGAAGATAGTACAAAGGGAAGAAGGACTGTTCCAGTTTTACAGGGGTGCGGCCCACGCGCTACTTGGGAGGTGCACGTGGCAAAATCTGCCCTTTACACCACCTTGCCCAATTGCCATGGCAGTGTGGGGATTAGCCAATCAGGTAGTGTGGGTGTGGTTAACAGGAAGGGGAGGTGAAACGGTTGCACACTATACTCTGCGTACTGAGGGTGGCTGACATGGCGAAATGTATTGTGTTGCCTGTAGGGGATCCCTTTGTAATAGATGTGCACACCTAAGCTCTGCAAAGAAACTGACATCAATTTTGGTTTGGAAGGAGTGGACGCATTGTGCAACGCTGTGCACGAGTGCTATTTCTTCCATATGCATGAAGACC
The DNA here is from genome assembly GCF_040938575.1 of Ambystoma mexicanum. Classification (NCBI taxonomy): domain Eukaryota; kingdom Metazoa; phylum Chordata; class Amphibia; order Caudata; family Ambystomatidae; genus Ambystoma; species Ambystoma mexicanum. The sequence goes on from NC_090927.1 coordinate 133,295,821, forward strand.
TCGCCACGATTCCAGTAGTACATGTTAGCGTAATTCATTACGGCAGCGTGCATATGCGTTACCTGCCTTGCTTACATTTGTTCCGTAGACTGAGGAGGTAGCTGGATGTCGCGAGTATGCTTTTTCCCACCGCCAAGGTGCTTTTCTCATCTATAATATCGCAAAGAGTATGGCCTACTGCTCATGGATGTTCCAAGCCAGACAAAGGAAGGCGTCTCATCAACAGAAGCATGTACACTTTTTTGTCTGCTTGTGGAATTTTCTTCTGCAACAATGACCTTATTACCTGTGGAAATGCGGAGTGTTTCCAAGAAAATGGCATTTTGTTGTCATCCATTGGCAAAGCAGTTTTGTTTGCTCGTCTATAGGATGCGGTGAAGAGTTTTCTGAACTAATGTGCGTGGAAGAAAACACAAAAGCTACTGAAAACAGACAAAGAAGGTGTTTTTGTAGAATAATCTACACAAAAAAACAGACTCTTAAGAGTAGACCCTTACTATGAACTCCCCCTGCCCTGGTTGCAGGTTTTTCCGCACGCAGCACAAAAGTCACATGCAGGGATTTTACGGGTGGCGGCCACGAAAATGGAACTGGGGATTGTCCAATGAGTTGCTTAGGATGTTCGGCAATAGGAAGAGGGACTCCTACTGCACTGGGGACCGGCCCTCAACGTACTTGGGGACCCTCACGTGCCACATTTGATGCTCCTCACCATACTGGCCTATGGAAATGGGACTGTAGCGATTGCCCCATCATGCGCTGCTCAGGGTATGCGTCAGAGGAAAGTGCGCCAATAGGAAGGACTTCTCCGGCTTGACTGGGTCGCGGCCCTGGCGGTACTTGGAGAAAGGCATGTGCCACATTGAGTTTGTGAGCATGCTAGCCAATAGACATGGTATTATGCCCTTTGGTCAATCAGGTGGTCAGGGTGTACGTTACAGAAAAGGGCACCAATAGGGAGAAGGAGTTCTCCTGTTTCACCGGGTGCCTCCCTCACGGTGATTGGGGAAAGGCACGTGCCACATTTTGCCCTTCTCACCATGTTGACCAATGGAAAAGGGACTATGGCCTTTGGCCAATCAGGTGCTCTGGGTGTGCGTCACAGGAAAGGGACATTCACTTTTCCATAACTTTGTGTACTGCGGCTGGCAAACATGGCAAGACGCACAGTTTTCGTTGTGGGTTATTACTTTGTGGAAGATCCGTGCGTGTATGGCCTCCAAGAATACTTGTCTAGCAAGTTAGGTTTGGAGGGAGTGGACGTTTTGGGGAATGGTATGGAATTGTGCTGTTTCGGCAGACTGCTTCTAGTATGTCGGCGCGTGGCCACTTCGGCAACTGTACATGTTGTGATTGTGCACTTTGGAAGCTTCTTTTTGGGTAACATGCCTTGTTCCTGTGTGTTCAGTCAACTGAAGATTTTGCAGTGCAGATCATTTTTCCTACTGCCAAGGTGCTTTTCTTATGTATACTGCCGTGAATCGCGTGGCATTATTCCAATGCTTCCTGTCGCCAGCCAGAGGTCGGAAAGGGGTCTCATCAACAGAAGCATGTGTGACTTCTTGAGTGCTGCTGGGATGTTCTTCTGTGAGAATGAGAACATTGGTTCATGATACATACACCTTTTCAAGGGAAATGGCATGTCTTTATCAGCCAGTGGCAATGAAATGTTCAATTTACAATCTACAGACTGCAGTGAAGACCCTACTAAGAATGTGAGCTGAAGTTGAAACCACACATTCACGTATGAAAACCCCCAAAAAAGTGTTTATAGGGTAGCACCTTTAAAAAAAAAGAAAATCATCAAAAAAATAAATAAATAAAAAAGTTATTTTAAGAGCCATCACAACCAATGACGAGCGCTCCCCTGGTAGAAAGTAATTTCCTGACTCCCAAGCGCTGAACGAAAAGTACGCAAATATCGCGATAGCTGCAGAGCGGCACATATGCCCCTTTTGCAGATGACGCCCATAAAAATGGGTTTGTAGAGGCTACGGAATTGAGCAATAAAGTTGGTTGGTGTGTACGGACCGACGATGCGACATTGTGCATTTGTTCACAGAAATGCAGGTGCTGTTATGGCTTTGTGTTTTACGAGGCACAGCGTGCAGATTTTAGGGTATGCCGACATCCATTCGGTGAAAATGAATGCAAAACACTGTGCACTCGCTACTCATTTACTAATCTATGATGTGCATTTGTAGTGCTATGGACTAGGTACAATGAAGTGCCTGATTTTGGTTTGTGCGTGTGATACGCAATCATGACGATATTATTGTTGTTCATTGAGCAGGGAACATTGCACAGCACGTTACACGATTTTCAGTGCCGCTTGCGATGAAGGAGGCACTTGCCCAGTTCATGCGTTTCTATCCGATCTCTTAACTTTCTATCGCAGTATGCAGCTACCGATGTGGCAGCGTCATTTTCTATTTGGTCCGTCAATGGAGACAGCGCGGTACATTGCAAAGAAGTGTATTTGTGCATTTCTTTGTCATGTGCCAATGGGATACTTCGCCCATGGCATTATGACGTTTCACAGCACGAATAATTTTCCCTAGCAACAACGTTCAGCTTATTGTACAAGCTATTTCGAATTCTGCACACCCCATCTAAATTGCCTTGGTGCCTTTCTTGCGAGTAGTGATATTTTCCTCTAGTAAGTGTTGCCCTGTGACTCTTGAAAACGTTCTGCAACACGTAAAGACATCGCTTTGTACAGCGCACTCCTTTCTAACTGACTGAACTACAGTGTTCTCCACAATGTCACGCTTCCCGCCCTGCACGCGTGCATTGGCAATTCTGTTGTTCATCTTTGAAAGGTGCTTTCTTTTTTACTTTTTTTCGTTCCCCAGTGCATCATTATTTATTATCGTGTTCTCACACACACCACAGAAGGAAAGCCAGGAAAGGTCCGGTACAGAAGGGGCAGCACCTGCCTAGATCCTATAGGGTACCTGCCAGGAGACGGAATTACTGGGTGGCCCTCACCTATATAATAGGCGGTACTCATTGTAATTCTCCTGTAACGACCGTTGCAATGCACTTCCAAGTACCTTCCCTTTTTACAGTAGCGCATTGTGCGCCTCCAGATTTATACTGCGCCCATCACCACCGTAGTGGTCTTACGGCACTTAACCGTGTCTGAGAAGAAGCATATTATGACCCTGCCAAGGTAAAAGACAGGATTTTGAGGGCAGAGCAGTATGTGGTAAGCCAGAAGGAGGAGACAGACCAGTTAGTGGCATTCATGCAAGTTTTTTTATTCAAATAATAAAAAGGCATATCTATCCCCAGTAAAAAGGTGTTTGCCCTACCTAACAAAACTAACTAGGGTGGTCATAGTCATTGAGGTCGTGCAAATCAACAGTCCGTCCTCCATCCAAAACTATCCTATTCTGGCCATAACATGAATTAAGAAAACTCAAAGAAAAGAGGGGTACAGGAGAATGACTCCCTTCTCCTGGACATGCTTCTATTGACTTTAGCAAATAGTGAAATGTATTTTGTGACTATTCAGCTGGAAGGTGAAAATCCCAAAGACATAGAAGCAATGTTTTGGCCAAGCTACATATCCAAAACAAGGGGCTTTGGGAACTCCAGGATAGCCACTACTATATGCAAGACAAACGCCTAGCGGTGAAGATGTAATGATGGCTGCTTTTTCAACTGAAGTGAGTGAGGACATAGTACAAACAGGCAAAAGAGTGGGCAGCATTAAGCTATTTACAAATCATATGGGGAATGATCCGGAATGCACCAGGACATTATCCCTACGATTACACCACCACCAAAGGCAAAATTCCATTATGCCACAAGCAATAGCACACAGAAACCATAGTCGAACAATTGATGGACTAATGGGGTAATTATAAAGCAAGCACACCCACGTAATTACCTTGGACCTGGTTTGTTAGCCAGATGGTGCCTATTGATTAGTATTTCATTATAGAATATTAAATTCACATTCTAAGACAGAGGCAGTACATAGCATAGCATAGCCAACCTGCAGAGATGCAAATACAAAACAATCCTTATCTAGGTAAAGAATACTTCACACAATCGTTAAGTGAGGGAGGACAGAAATACACAGCCTCCACGTTTAAGGGAAAGCATTTTGTGTTCACTCACATAGGGCAGGGGTCTAGGAATTCACCCAGACCTTTTTCAAGCAGAATGCAGAGTCTTTTAGCAGGTTTCCCTAACTGCTAGCAATAGGTCGATGATATCTATGTCAATCATGAGGACTTATCTGCACACTTGCAGCATGTAGGTTTAATCATATGCATGTTGGCTTCCAAAGGATATTTTTCTTTATTCAATTAAGCTTTATTTTGGCTGATAGGAATAAAAGCACAAACGAGAAGAACAGACATAAATATAACAAACCAAAATTATTTTAAAACATTAAGAACTAAACACCAAAATCATTTTAGAGTCAAAGACACATACAATACATAGCAATAGATCTTTAATATTAAACATTAATTCAGCCCCAATCTCATAATATTGTTCCAGACTTCTCCATTATATGATATTTTAGTTAGCTGTGAATTCGTACTAAAATGTAATCCGCGTGTGCATGCTTTCTTATGAGAATTTTAAATTGCTTTAAGTGTATCTCTCAACACTTTGATCAAATAATGTGCATCATTTGTAGTTCTAGTCTTATGCAAATTGAACAAGGGCCTCAGGTATAACTTGCTAGAAGAGCTATATAGTCGACATGTATCTTCATTCCATATGCCATAGTATTCCCACAATACTGAATCCTCTTTATTCTACTAAATGGTGAGTTTACAAATTGCAATTTGGTAATTAGTATTTTGTTAATTTATAGCATGAATTCTCAAAGTACTTTTCAAAGCTAGGTCTAGGCTTAAACGTCAGGTACGCTGGAATTAAACTTTGACCATATGAGTCCCATAGTTCCCTAAAAAACAATCTTCAAATGCACAGTGAACCACAGATTTCTACTTTGTGCCGTATGTACAAGTTATCGCATGGACAGGATAGACCAATTTTTCCAAACATTTATTCTTCTACATATGAAAACCATTATATTTTTCAAGTTTCTTGTAATATCAGCCCCTCAAAACAGTGTTTCCAGATAGAGATTTAGTTCTGGAACATTCCCCAATGTCAACCAATAAAGAATGTATTCAGATCCACGGTAAATGATATACCATAGATATATAATTCAATTTTGTGTGGACAGAGAGCTACGAGGTGTACCAATTAAGCTTTTCAGGATTTTGTTCTCCTTTTCTAACACATCCATGTTACAATGACCCCAAAGTTCACTGCCATAGGTTGCAGAAGTAATAGCTTACATTTTGTATACCTACATCGCATGCAAGAAAGTACGCCCCAAATATGGTCTATTAAATATGATAACAATGGTTGCCCCTTCTGGCTAACGTAACCATACTTTTGTTAATTTGGCTGCAAGCTTTCATGTTTTATTAATACATACCACCAGGGAATTATAGGTGTCAACCTCCTCTATGATCTTCTCATTGATAGTTTATCCTGCTGGAATCCTCTGGAGAGAGCATTTTCAGATAGTGACATGAATTTTGTTTTTGAAATAGTTACTGTTAGCCCTTTTTCCTCATACTTTGTGCTACATCTACTGAATGTTTTTACAGCAGAGGGGGATGTAGATATTAAATTTGCATCATCTGTTAAAAGAAATATTGGCAATTTTTTGTTCCCACGTTTCAGGACATCTCCTTCCATATTGTTTATGTACAAGGAAAACAACAGAGTAGTCAGCACACATCCCCGTCTGCATCACCAGAAGCACTCCAGCGGACCACTGAAAAGGTTCCGAAGTATAACAGATGATTGCTTCAATTATCCATCCCAGGATAGCCAGCTCTGCTAGTGTAACGGCCCATTTCATTGTTACGTCCTACAGTTTGATTGTGGCCCTGGGGAGAAGCATCCAACTAGTGTATAATGCCAGATGTTGTGTCTTGGAGGCATCCGTCTGGAGGATAAAATATTCCTTGAAATCTGGCATTTTCAGGGTTCATTATACAATATATACACAATATATTTATTCAGCCCATCAAAACTTTCTTGAGCTCCGTTTCACTGAGGTTGGGCAATCTTCAGCTGGTCGGTGAGGTTAGCTGCTATGTTTGAATAATTGGGTATGAACCTCCAGTAGTAGCTGGTCAGCGCCAGAAAAGCGTGAAATTACCTCTTGGTCTTGGGTTAGGGTAGAGGGGCGGAGGGGAGGACAGGGAGTTCGCTTTGTGGCTGGATTGAGCTTGGTTCACATGCTCTGGCCAGCTATGACTGTTTATCCCAATGTCATCCAGGTACGCTCCAAGGAATGCCCCATTAGGCTTTAACATTCTATCCATAAGGTGTTAGAAGGTGGCAGGTGCTCCAAGAAGCCCAAAAGGTCAAACCTTGAACTGGAATAGGCCTTGACTTGTTGAAAATGCAGTTTTCTCTTTGTCAATCGGTCCAGTTTAGCAACCAACACAATGGGAGATGACCAGGGACTCTCAGATGGTTCAATGATGTCCGCTGCAAGCATTTCCTCAACCTCTCCTATTTTCTTCCTAGCCTGCGGGATTCGGTAAGGTTTCAAGTTAATAGTTTTTCCTGGTGGGGTTCTGATGTAATGAAAGAAATTTGAAACCCTACCTTGTTATTCTACAAATACTTCTGGGAATTGGGCCAACAAATTCCCAATATCGGCCTGTTAGGAAGGTGACAGGTCAGAGGAAACTAGGGAATTTTCTTTTTCTGACTCTGTAAGGGGAGCAGGCATGATAACGGTGGTGTCTTCCCTTGGATCAAGTTTCCACTATTTAAGGAGATTAATGTTGTAAACCCAAGTTTTTTGTTTACTATCAGGGGGGGCTTCAAAATAGTTGAAAGGACCTTTTCTTTCTAGCATCTTGTATGGTCCAAACCCTTTTGACACCATCTTTTTCTAGAAAGTTGGTAAAAGAACTAGTACAGATTATCCTACCGAGCATGTATGTGCGATGTCCTTCTCATAGTTAGCCCTCTGATGTTCCTTGGGTTGTCCCAGATGTTGCCGCACAATTTCTCAAACCGTCGCCATCTGGGATTTTAATTTCTGGGCAGTTTGAGAAATTGGTAGAAATATTCTAATGGGTTACTTATAACGCGCTTAATACCCAGCGATTTCTAAGCGCGGACCCGGGGATCGAACCTGTGTTGCTCCGTGTCGTCTTGCTTCCAAGACGAGCATGTTGCCCCTGAGCCATCTTCCCAAGACTGCCTCTTCTCCATTCTCTCTCTTCCCACGTTTCCCTCAACATATCCAACACATCTCGTGGCTCTCTCCCGTGCAGGAGTTAAAACAGTGAATATCCGAGAGGGGAATCTTTATTACTGCAAATAGGACCCATGGGCTCATCACATCCCAGTTTTGACCATCAGCTTCTACCAGCTTTTCGCAAAACATCCTTTTCAGGGTCCGATTGAAATGCTCAACTAAACCATTGGTTTGAGGATGGTATACTGAGGTCCTCAATGTTTGATGTTGAGCATTTCTTTGACCTGGGACATTAAACGAGACAAAGGTAGGTAGTCCCTTGGTCCATGAAGATTTCTTTGGGAATCCCCACCCTGGAGAGGAAGAGAGGAAGAGTAGTAAGTGTTTTAGGATATGTTGCTCGGGGTTATTCAGCAACAGGAAGGCCTATGGATAGCGTATGGCATAGTCCACTAGAACTACGATAAACTTGCTGCCTAGTACGGATGTTTCCAGTGGTCCTACTATATCTATGGCTATCCTTGAAAATGAGACATCAATAATAGGTAATGGTTGAAAGGGGGTTGAAATAACTGGGGCGCTAGCAGTTTTCTGACAGATCTTGCATGTTAGTACAAAGTGTTCTACATCCAAAAACAACCGTGGCCAATAATACCTTGGGATTATTTGGGAGTGGGCTAGTTCCAGTGCCATCCTTCTATGGCTCTGAGGAACTACCAGCTGAGCATGAGGCACTCCTTTCGAGGTTGTGTCCCCTCTATATAATAAGCCCTTTCTTAAGAAGAAGGGACCGCTTGATTTCTTCCCTCTTCTTCTGTAATTACCTTAGCAAAGGCCTCGGTTAGGATTGGGTCATTCCTCTAGCGAATGTCAAATCTGGAAGGAGGTCCACCTCTTCAGTGTCTTGGGAAGGTTTCTCCTTTCTGGAGAGGTCTGCCTCGCCAACCCCCACCCCTCCCCGAGAACCTCTTGGTCTCATTTTGCTCCTCTGTTTCTTTAGGTACTGGGAATAACGCTTTTTTGACTATCCCCTGGGCTGTCATTTCTCCCTCCTTGACTGTGTAAGGGTGATTGCTGTAACTGTGCAGGACTATCACCTCTATAATCGGGGTCAATAACTCCTGCCATGACGTCTAGCCCATAACGCCAGGCTAACCCAGGTTTCAAAACTAGTCGTATATAGGTGGCCCTTGCAGGGGTCCGCACAAGTCCAGTGGGCATTAAGCATTTTTCTCTGCGGGGCATAACTATTTCTGTGGTCCTCCAAGTCAATGGATTCTGCAGTTGCCACTGTAGGGGCTTTGGTTTTGGGACTTAACCTAGTAAAAAGGCACAGGTCCACAGGTTTTATCACTTGGTCCTGAACCCACCCCTGACACCATACGTTTTAGATGAAGGAGGACACAAACTCTGATTAGACATGTCACTGGTATTTTTATTAATGAAAAGTAATTAAGCCCGTCTTTTCCTATTGTACAGGCGCCCCTGCCTAACAAAACTAGCTAAGGTGCTTGTCAGTGAATGTCTATAAATGAAACCGTTCAATGTCCCAACTAACCTATCCAACCCTGCCACTATTTTTAACAACTTAAACGCAGGAGAATGTCTCTTCTTCTGAAAGGTGACTTACCTTTCAGCCCTGTTCCAATAGATGTTCTTCAGATAGTCTCTAGTAATTCCTTTTATTGGTTTGTACAATTCTTTTATTATGGTTTTGCACTTTTGATTCTTCTCTGGTTTTCTTCTATGAGGGGTGATCTTCTCCTCCCCTGGTAAACTTCAACAATGATCTTTTCCTTTTGGGCTGTTTATTATTTTCTTAAAAAATTCATAGTCTTTTATTTCCCGGTTTTCTTTATCTGCATTGCAAATTTTAGCTTGTTCTCAGGTTTACTTGTTATAACCAGTTCTTATATTTCACATAGGCATTCTTGGTATGATTTATCATGAATTGTGTCATTCCCAGAATATTTCTCTTTCACTTCTGTTTGTACTCACTGTACCACACTCCCTTCTAGACTAAGACGAGTAAGAGCAGTCCAACAATGATTCTAATTTACTCTTGTTATACTTTCTCTCGAATGTAAACAAGTAGGAGCATTCCAATAAGGATTCTCAATCACTTTTCTCTCTTCACTGAGGAGTATGAGCATTCCAACAATATTGGATTTCATCCATTCCCCCCGGGACTCCAGTTATCCCTTTTACCTTCTGTTCTTAGTGTTAACGTCACCTAGGGTTTTCTCTCGATTAGGATTGGCTTCCTCTCCGCCTAATTTGGTGCCTCATGTCCTTTCGCCAGCTTCTCTGCTCTTGTCTTGGATGGTGATCCGATATTGGCTTGTCCCGAAATTGCTGTGTCGGGATGGTTTTGGCATTGTTACAAGGACCTCTGGTCAACCATGGTCCTCCTGTGGGCACACCAGCAATCTCTGCTTCTTTCTCTTTGCTTCGGTATGCCACACGTCCAGCTTCAGTTCCTCTGTCTTCCTTGCTACTGATGGTAGCACACCTTTCACCTCTTCGTCTCCCACGTCAGCAGGACGCTGCATGTCTTGCTTCTGTTTCGCTTTGGATTCCGAGTCTATGGCCTTTTGCAACTCATGGGCTCTTCCTGAGTTTCCCCAGACTCCTCTCCCTTTTGGATTGATGTAGCTGTGGGGCTTCCCTTGTGCAAATCTTTGTTCCTTCTCTTGTGGGCTCTCTTCTCCATACGCCTTCTTCGTTCCAGTGGTACAGGAATTTAAAAGGAGATTTTCCATCTCGTGTTGGCAATAACACATATTGATCTTTTCTTCACGGTGTTATTTTGCAAGGTCCTCTAGGGAGTTTCTCCTGGGAATGGGAGTCCTTGTCCCCAAAGGGCGAGTCTATCCCGGTGAGGTCCCCCTTGCCTCTACCCCTAGGGAGGGTATTGCAGAGCAGGGTCAGCTTCCTAGCCTCAAAGGGGGTAGGGGTCCCCCCTTGGGGAAAAGGGACAAATTCATGTGATTCATCACACAATTCTCCAGAGAGCTCTATGGTTTTTGGTGTAGGCAGCAATGTTTAGGGCCTCCCAATTTAGAGTGTATACGTTTTTCTTTTTCCACAACTCTTTATAGGGTGCCCATAGAAAGGCTATAGGGATTGTTTAGGGGTGATTGATTTTTTAAGTTCATTAAGTAAAGCTTGCTGGGCTAATCTACACTGCTCGTCGAACCATTTTGAGATGTTTTCTTGTTCGATCTTGCAGAATATTGGGAGAGGAAAGGTTTATCAATAGAAACCAACTTGGTTTAGAATGGTTATGGGGTGACAATAGTTTCTTTATTCATAAAATTCTGTTAGGATTGGCAACAGCTCAGAATAAAGTCTGGGTAGATCCATGTCCCTGTGTAGTGAGGACCAATTCCGAGCTGATTAGTTAGCTTCTGATGTTGAGACAATCCAGTTAATAGAGAGACTGGGTGCTAGAAGTGTTAATAAAGGATCATGATCACTCTCTGGTCTTTCACTGACTATTAAGGAACTTACATTACACCATGCTTCCAAGCCTATGAGTATATCATCTATGATATTGAGGGATATTTAATTTTAAAAAAATCAAAAATAGCTCACTATGAGGTTACCTTCCTGGGTTTCACTCTCATGGATGAGGACAGAGGCTTCACAGCAGAGTTCCTTCACAAATGCGCAAATATGCGACTGCCTAATACACTTAGATAGTTAGTAGCGATGATAGGTTTGCTAAACTATGGCAGATCATGTGCGTTTAACTTTGCAGAACTAGTGAAGCCATTGTAGGCTTTGATAAAAAACAAAATTTGAAGTGGCTACCTGGCTGACGGAGCACACTCACATTTTGCTACATGTGTACTCATTGATGACACAGACTGGCCCTTTGCAAGACACACACTGATAAAGAGATTGAGATAAATCTGATGCAAAGTGACAAAGCGTTCACATATACAGTTTGTAAATTAGGTTAAACAATGCCACCGGCATATAAAACATATGTCTATTCAACTTCATAATTGATATTTACACCAAAAGAAAAAAAGTACTGCGTCTCAGTAATTGTGCAGAGCACATTATGGCTGCAGATAAAACTTTACATATAATAGCGACTAGTTCAACTTGAGGCAGGCACACAATCGTTTGTTGAAACACTTGTGTACGAGCGCGATAGAAATAAAATATCAATCAAGCTAATACAGAAGCATTGCACACCAGATGGATCCAGTGGGCTGCAACCCAGTGATGCGCCTTGTGTAAAATATTACAAAACAGAATTGAAAAGAATGAGTGATCTGATGTGGACCAGGGCGATACAGCCTCAGGCACCAGGTTGCCCGATATCCCATGGTTTTATTTCTATAAAGTAATATAATGCAATGGGTCAGCAATTCCAGCTGTTGGAACATGTTCAAAGTATGCAGCTGCATGTGCAGCCAATCAAAGGGTATTTCACACATGATAAAAACTGTATACCTTCTAACATTGCAATTAAACACCTAGGAGGTATCTCAGATCAGACTGCTGAACTAAATGGTTACTGCTGGCTCTTGCAGTAAGTCGGACATAGGAGCCTGACCAGAGGACATGGTTCAACAATTGACTTTATTAAATAATTTTAAGAAAACCTCTTCTAAACCTACTTATACAAAGGAGTCTCTAGTCTAGAAAATAAACGGGTGCTCAACAGGACATTGCACAAATAGAATACAGTCCTCTGTCCAAATCTATTCTAACCTATTACCTGCCCTACCACTATAAAAGAAAGAAAGAAAAGAGAATTTAAGCTTGTGCTTAGGATAGGTTTACTTCCCCTTTTGATAAGTTGGTGATGGCTGGTTTCCTTACCCTCACCGAAGAGTTTGCATGGTATCTTTCAGGCCTTGGTTCAGTATCAAACTTCCAAAAACAAAAATGTCTGTTATACTTTTTGGTTACAGGGTGCCAGTCAGATAGTCCAAACAGTTTTTACTCACCCCCCCCCCCATCTTCTGGGAAATATCCTCTGAACCTGGATAGTTCAGTATTCACAATAAAAAAAAGTTCACTCTTTGTTTATCTTGAATGGTTCACCTTCTTAGCCTTATGTAGGCTACCAGCTTGGTTAGACCTGGTTGGCTTATCCTTTCCTTCACCCCATTGTGTGGTTACTCATTTCTCAGACCTGGGTAGGCTATGGGTCTGTTCAGCCCTACCGTGGTAGTCACTTTTCTCACACCCTCCCGGGGTACTCCTACAGTCAGCCCGGCGTGGGATACAGGCCGGTTCAATCCTGTTTGGTAGATGCCTTCTCTCACCCCCTTCTGGGTTACTTGGGTACTTCTCTCATTGTATTTACCATTTGTGGGATAGTTGATCTTGTAGCCCTGCATGGGCTTGTGGCTTGTTCAGCTTCCGTTTCTCCCTTTTTTCACCCCTTCATGGGATGTTTGGTTTTGCAGCCCTGTATGGGCTTAGGGATTGCTCAACCCATTCACCCCCTTGTGGGTAATGCAGCTTTTGAGCCGGTGTGAGCCGGTGTGAGCTTTGCTCTGACCTCACCACCCTCCGCTCACTCTTGGAATGAGGTTGCGTACCTCCTTCCAGCGGCAGGGTCTGTCTGGGGCTTCAGTGTCTCTGGCCGGCATTGTTTCGCATCTCAGTCTTGTTCCTCTCAGTGGCTTCTCAGTTTCGGGGCAGGATAGGTCTGGATGTCACTTCGGCAGGAATTCTCCCAGCTGCTCCTGACTTGGGTTCCTTCTACTTTGGCATTCTCAGGATCTCTGCCCAGTCCCAAGTGCCAGCGTTCCGCAGGCTTTCCATAGTCTCTGTTCACCACGTTAATAATGTGGTTCCTCGTTCTGCTCAGTCCTGTGAGGGAGGGGCTCCTCTGTGCGGTTGCACATGCTGGCTTATCTCGCTTTCCGGCTGCTTGATATGATATGATATGATATGGTATTTGTAACGCGCCTATACACAAGTGTTTCAAGGCGCGACGAGGCAGGGAGGGAGGGAAACAAGGGGAAGACAGACAAACGATCCTACTAGGCCAGGTGTCATTCAGATCGCGCAAGTGCAGAGGTAAGGGGAAAAGGAGAAGGTGCAAGGAGAGGAGGTGGGGGGGGAAGTGCAGTACAAGGTAAGTAGCGTAATAAAATAATAAATAATACATAATAAATAAAAAGGGCCCGCTGGTGGCAAGTGCGAGGTAAGTGCAGAGCAAGTGCTGGGAAGGGGGGCTGTAGGGATACAGTGACAGTCCCACAGTGCAGGGGGAGCCAGGGAGGCAGTGCAAGTGGAGAGTGGCTGGGCCCTGGACCGAGGTCGCTGAGAGTGGCCCAGATGCAGGTTTAGTGCAGAATTCAGTGGGGAGTTAGGCAGGTTTAGCAGGGGAGAGGGAGAGAGAAGGCAGAAGCGAAGAGGAAGGTTTTGAGGTACTTCCGGAACCGGAGATGGTTCTCCTCAAGTTTCAGGGAGGCAGGAAGGCTGTTCCAGAGGGAGGCCCCTGCTGCAGAGAGAGATCTACCCCCAGCTCGTTGCTTCGAGAAGCGGCTGACCATGAGGGAGTTGGAGACGGATGAGCGAAGGGCTCGTGAAGGAAGATATTTAGGAAGAGAGAGTTGAAGGTATTTAGGCCCCAGGCCCCAGAAGGCCTTGTGGACAATGCAGAGGGTTTTGAACTTAATCCTCGCAGGCACTGGGAGCCAGTGAAGAGATTTCAGTCCTGGAGAGATACGGTCCCTGGGCTTGAGGCCAAGGACAAGTCTCGCAGTTCTGTTCTGGATAAGTTGCAGAGGGCGGAGAGTGGAGGCAGGCAGATTAAGATAGAGGCTGTTACAGTAGTCCAGCCTAGAGAGAACCATGTTCACTCCTGTGATGCTGGCAGGTCAGATGTATTTGCGTTCCTCAATGGAAGGAAAGGGAAGATGTCATTGGTCATGGTCTTCACAATATGGCATGACAAATACAGGTCAGAAACCAAGCCATCCACTTTAAAGGGGTCATGTATATGATTATCCTGTTCAACCCCTATGTAACCAAAATTGAGGATTTGGAAGTAAAGGGAGGCGGGATGGAATACTTCCTTGGGCAATCCTTGTCCCCGGGAGATCCCGCTTGCCCTGTTCCTATGGAGCATACTGCGAAGCTCCCTAGTCCCAAAGGGGGTGGCTCCCCCTTGGGGAGAAGGGAGGAATTCCCTGGGTTCACGACACTATGCCATGCAGATTTACAGATGCCCACATTAGTGGTCTCCAATACAGATTACATTGTCAGAGCTTACAACACTTGACTTACACTGGTGGATTCAGAATGGCTTCAGAGAGAATATGCATAAAACTTCTCCTCCAGACAGCTCTTGAAACAAGTATGAGGCATTAAACATACGCACCCTTTATTATGGGTGATGCACATACACAGGGGTTTGTTTATTGCATTGGCAGACAAATATGAATCAGCTACTGCAATTGATAAACCAATTAAGAAAGCATGTTTGGGTATTCTACCCAGGCACAAAGGCTTTCCATGCAATTATATTCATGGCATAATAAGAAAGCAGTAGTCCACTCCTATAAAAAAAAAATAAACAACATTCAACGATTAATACCCATTGCAATGAAAATATAGATCTGTAAAGGAAGGCGAGTCAGCAAAAATCTGAAACACCGGCCAGAAAACGGAGGAGGCAACCAGAGAAAATCTCACATCCACCAGATATGACAGGAACAAAAACAAACTGGCAGGACACATGGGACGGGAGATTTCACTGGGCACTAAGAGGGATGTTCAGTGGGGTAGCTGCTGTTTTCAACTTTTATGTGAAAGCATTCTTTGGATAAACTATTTTCAGGGTACAGCCTGAACTGCAGGTTTACCCACCCAGTTGAGAAACGGCACAAGTAGGAATTCAGAGTAAATTACATTACTTCAAGGATACATTTTGGAATTTACTTTCCTCCCTATGTGAGGTGTTGATTTTATGGAGCGTATTTACGCCAATAAGTTTAGTTTAGTTTAGTTTATTATTTGTAGGGCGCGCCAAGCCCTGGAGCATCAGGGCGCACAAGACAAGAATATGCTCAACTTTGTTACAGGTACATCTACATAATCATAGTACATTCAGCAATAAATAAAATATATACAGGTACATGTGCATGGTCATAATGCAGTATACAATAAGCAAGAATGAGCAGGGCTGGAGCTAGGTCCAGACAAGAGGTGAACAATGTGGAGGTGATATACAGTGGAATAAGTACAGTAATATACAATGGTGTAAAATACAGAACGTGGTATCAGAGCTGGGGCATGCAGGTGGATTGCTAGTAGGGACAGTCAGGTCAAGCAGGTCGGATTAGTTAGATGTCATTAGCTCTCAGCCACTTGGTCAAATTCTGCCTGAATTTCGTAAAGGGCTGGGGTTCTCTTATGTCATGTGGTAGGGAGTTCCAAAGCTGTGCTGCTTTGACTGCAAAGCTATGTCCTCCAATAGTGGCACGTTTAAAGCGAGGAACATAGAGGCAATTCGCATTGACCATTCTTGTTGGTCTAGGTGAGGTTCTTAAGTGTAGCCTGTCCATGAGGTAGGGTGGTGCCATGTTATTAAGGCACTTGTGAGTGAGGGAGGCAATTTTAAGTTGGATTTTGTCCTGAGTGGATAGCCATTTATATTCTCTTCTTATAGAGGAGATATGCTCTTTCCTGTTGATCTTAAGCGCGGCTCTCAGGGCATTATTCTGAAGGACCTGGATTTTTTGGATAGTCTGTTTGTTAGCCCCAATGTAGAGACCATTACAGTAGTCCAGTTTGGACAGTATAAGGGCTCTGGCAAGCGTGATGCAGCTGTCTGTAGAGAGGAATTGCTTGCTGGCTCTAATGAGTTTGCAAGTATATGCTGTAGAAGAGGCTAGGGAGTTGACTTGTTTGCCAAAGTTTAAGGTGGCGTCAAGGTAGAAGCCTAGGGTCTTGACTTCCTTTGCTACTTTGATATTGTTCCCATCGATAATGAAGCTGGCATAGTCAGTGTTAAGTTTAGTTATGTATGTCGGGGTGCCTAGAATTATGAGCTCAGTTTTGTCGTCGTTCAGGCATAAACCGTGTGTGGCCATCCATGCCTGAACGATGCTGTAAATTTTATTCACTAAGGCCAGATCCACGACGTAATCTCCTGAAAGCGGAAGGAGGATCTGGGTATCGTCTGCATAGTTGGTGTAGGCGATACCCAGATGATCCATTTCGTCAAAGAGCGGCTTTGTAAATATGTTATAGAAGGTTGGTGATACACAAGATCCCTGGGGTACACCGCACGTTATAGGGATCGGGTCAGCTGAGGCTGATGGAGAGAAGACTCTCATGGTGCGGTTATTCAGGAAGGATTTGATCCATAATATGGCCTCTTTAGAGAAGTGAGCAGCAGAGTCTAGGTGGCTGCATAAGACTGTATGGTCGACTAAATCGAACGCTGCTGAGAGGTCTAGCAAGAGGAGTAAGGCTGCTTGGCCATTGTCCCTACATTGATCTATTTGGGCCTTGAGATCTATAAGGGCAGTCTGTTCCATGCTGGGGACGGAATCCAGATTGGCGGGTTCCGAGCAGGTGGTTGGATTCAAGGAAATTTTGTATTTGCATGTATGCCACTTTGTCTAAAATTTTTAGAAGAAAGGGCACAGTCGTGATAGGCCTAAAATTGGTGGGAATGGCAGGGTCGAGGGTTTGCTTCTTTAGGAGTGGCAGGACCCACGACTCTAAGATTTTTCGGTACAATGCCGGTAGTGAAGGATGAGTTGATGAGTTTAGTTATGAATGGCGATAGTTCTCTCGCAGCATCCTTGATTAGTTGTGCAGGGCATTGGTCACCTTTACAGTTGGATGGTTTAAGTCCCAGGATCACTTTTTCGACTTCAATGGTAGATACCTTGGAGAAGCAGAAACGTGTTATTTGTTTAGATTTAAGTGGGGGTGCTGGGGTTAGAGCGTCCTGAGGTGTGAGAGATGCTTTTTTGAGGGCGATTTTAGTTTGTAAGTTGACTACTTTGTTGGTGAGGGCAAACTGAATGTCTGAGCACCATTTTTTGTCCTTGGTGCAGTTTTCTTGGGGAATGATGGGTGTTTCCAACTCTTTCAAGATACTGAACAGTTCTCTGACACTTGATTTAGATTGGGATATTCTAGTATTGTATGTTTCCTGTTTGGCTAGTAGGATATCTTTTTTGTATTGGGATGATATCTTTGCAAGGTTTAGTTTGTTTTCTACTGTAGGAGTAAGTCTCCATTTGGATTCTAGTTTTCTTTTGGTTAACCCGAGATTTTTTAGGTGGGGGGTGAACCATGAGTTGAGATGTTTTTTTGGTTTACTAGTCCGTAATTTGAGCGGTGCTATGTGATCAATGGCTGAGTTCAAAGTTTCATTGAATTTATCAACTAGCATATCAGGCTCCATGTTAGCTGGGAGCGAGTTTAGTTGGGGTAGTATGATTGGCAACAATTTTTCCGTGGTTATTAGCTTTTTGTTCCTCATGGGTATAGCAGGGGCAGGTGTGGGCTTGGCTGTGGCTAAGTTAGGATCTACTGTAAATAGAAGTAGAAAGTGGTCCGTCCAGATCTGGGGAACAGTGTCTGTAATGGTTACTCCACAGTTGTGATCAGCTATCCAGTCAAGGATGCGACCTTTATTATGAGTGGGACAGGTGACTCTTTGGGCAAAGCCCAGCTCTTTTAGGATCAGAGCAGTAGCTGTGGACTGGGTGTCTTTAATATCATTGTAGCCTAGGTTGAAGTCTCCTAGCACTATAGTTTGGGAGGTGTTTTTCAAATTGTTGGACAGGACAACAAAGGTTCCAAAAGGACCAGGAGGTCTGTAGAGCAGGACAATGTTTAATGTTTGGGAGCTGGCGGTGGCTATTTTGACCGAGAGGCATTCACAAGATTTCGTGATGAGGGATGTGGAGAGTCTTATGTCGAGACTGATCTTGGCAATAATGGCTAGACCCCCGCCTCGGGAGGTGTGTCTGTCAGCTCGTATGATGGTATAATTGTCGGGAACTGCTAAGGAAAGGGCGGGACCCGCTGCCTCGTGAAGCCATGATTCTGATATGGCTAGGAAGTCTAGGTGGTGTCCGAGAATAATATCTGAGATTTCTGTACCATGAGCGACTAGGGACCTAGCATTTATGAGTGCACCTTTGAGGTGATGTTTAGTGAGCATGGTGCATGCTATAATGGTAGGTTTGGAGCATTTTTGTGTGGGTCTTTTAGGGATATGAGCTTTCCTAGTGTGTTCTGCAGTGTTTTTCGACTGTATGTTCATTTTTAGGAAGTTGATTTGTTCAATTTGCTTTGCTGGTAGTTCGTACAATTTTGGTAGGCGAGCACGAAGTTTGAGGTTTCTGTCTGTGGTACTACAGGCCCTGTATGTGGTAGTATCATCTTGATAATGGTTTACTGTAGGTCCCATGGTATGTTGAGAAATAGGCATGGTCAGGTGGGAGAGTGATAATACCACTAGTATGATGAGGGAGGCAGCGTAGAGAGGTAACTTAGCTGTCCTATCTAGTGCAGTGATACTTAGTATGTTTGGTTTAGGAGAGTACATGCTAGCTG